>NW_025336087.1:915698-1224461 GCF_004798865.1 Varanus komodoensis | reverse complement strand
TCACACACACACACACACACACACACACACACACACACACACACACCCTAGACACCTACCTTTTAAAAACCTGCTGGTTTAAGACCAGATTTAAGGCTACCTTGTTTTGCTCATTTTGCTCTCAGGCTTCAGCAAGCCAGGAAATTGGGCTGATGCATTAACAGATATGTCTCATGGTCAGTTATGAAGTTCTGCATTGCCACCAAGTGTGCTTGCTTGCAAGTTACCCTCCATGTACCTACAGTTTTCATTGGTCCTTCAGGCCCAAATCTAGATGAGAAGACAAAATGCCAGGGACCAGCCAAGATACCACACATTGTCATGGTTTGGTATTGCTTTGTGAAATATCTGAGTCTCGCTGTATCAATAGAGGGAACCTCCTGTGAGTTGTCATATACTGTCTGTTGCTTGTACCATAGACAGAACATAGTGAGATGCATATGTATGTATGTATACACACACACACACCAATGGTTCAACAGTGCTAGGAGCCACCAATCTGGAAGCAGCCCCAGACAAACAGATGCCATGAGATTTTAAAGAGGTCCCCATGATTCCCCCACTACCCCAAAGCAAGCTTCATCCTCTTGGGTCATCTCCTGCTTACCTCACCTGAAGCAATGTCTTCTGTCCAGCAGCAGATCCAATATCTGTGTGTCTTTGGGGTTTCCTGGCATCTTCAAAGCTGGTTTTCCTGATATACCTACACACACTGTCATGACACAAATTATTCTAAATCTTTCAGCAATTAACCATAGCAATTAGCCATCTAAAGAAAAAGCTTCCAGATTTCCATTGAAGAGCATTCACTGATCTTCAGTGAACAATCGGGTACAAATGATGGTCACTCCACAGCAGTTCCCCACAAATGTTTATTTCCCAAAGTACCAGTCTGCAAGCTTCATGTTATGGGAAAGGCTGTCTGCAAAATTTCAGTGTGAACAAACACAGAAATGTTTGAGTTATAGAAGTGTGGAGGAACATCTGAAAGTAGTAACTTCCTCTCCTCCACCCCTCCTCCTAATTCTGTTTGCTTTCTTGCACTCTTATAATTTAAAAATAGAAACACACATACAACTAAATGGGTTCCTCTTCTCAAACATTATGAAAAATAAATATGCTGTCAGGGCAAATGCTTCTGTTCAAAGCCTCAGCCTCAGACTGCATTTTTGCAAGTGTGTCACCACTGGTCCCTTCCATGTCTACAGCTGTTGTGGAAACAGCGACCCCATGCTAGTCAACCCAACTCTAAAGATGAGGAACACATTTTAGTCTTGATGTTGCTCTTATAGTTAGTTCTGAATCTATAAAAAGAGGCTGGGTTGGAAGACATGTCATAGGCTATTTTGAAAGTCCACAGTGCGTCCACCTAGAGCTGGTGATGTTGAAAGAAACCATTAAACAGAATGGGGTGATTGCCTCAGGCAGTAGATGCTGGGAGACAAGTGGCAGCAAGCATCTGGCTGTTCTTATGAACTTTCCCCCAGCTCTCCTGTGGCAAGACAGAGCCGTGCATGCTACAAAACCGGGCCTGGAACCACTAAGCTGGCCTGTAGCTACATCTGTGGTGGAGAACATGCTTGTATCACCAGCACTGGTTTGATTAGATTGCAAGAACAGCCAGCTTCTGTAGGTCTTTCTCCTCAGATAGAAAATTGTGTTGGGTAAGGCCTGCCTTTTCATAAGAATAACAAGCTCTCCTTGGGCACTCCCATACAGCCTATGTGTTCCAATGGCTTTCATGGTGCATCTGTAAGCAGAAGGAAAAATTGGGGGCAGAACCCCTCCCTCATTCATTCTCTTCTCTCTTCTCTCTTCTCACACTCTCTTGGGAACTTTGATTTGTTTTTGAAGACAGTCCAGCACATTTCAACCAAAAACTATTCTTGGGCTGAGGGTCTTCACGTGCCAGATGGACCTTGTGGAATTCCATGATAAGGTTTCGAGGTGGATAGATGGAGGGGACATGGTTGATATGGTTTACCTGGATTTCAGCAAGGCCTTTGACAAAGTATTGCATGATATTCTGGTTAAGAAATTAAGGAGTTTTGGGATAGACTGATGCACTGGATTAGGGCATGGCTGATGGACCAAAAGCAGAAGGTAACTATTAGTGGGGAATCATGGCAGTTGGTGGCAAGCAGGGTCTCCCAAGGCTCTGTCCTGGGACCAATCCTTTTCGATCTTTTCATCAATGAACTGGAAGAGGGGATGACCAGTCTGCTGATCATATTTGCAGATGGTACTAAAATGGTGGTGGTGGCCACAACTGAGGAGCAGGTACTCCAGCTCCAAAAGGATCTGAACAGACCATGGAAGTGGGCTGGAGATAACAGGATGGTGTTCAATGAAGTTAAGTGCAAGGTCTTGCACTTGGGGCATAGGAATAGGTGTCATAAGTACAGGTTAGGGGACAAGTGGCTGGAGAGCAGCACTTGTGAAAAGGATCTCATGGTGCTGGTCAACTACAGGATAAAGATAAGTCAGCAGGGTGCCGTGGCAGCCACCCTGGGCTGCATAGCCAGAAGTGTGGCTTCCAGATCGAAAGAGGTGCTACTGCCACTCTGTATGACTCTGGTGAGCCCGCAACTAGAGTATTGTGTTCAATTCTGGGCCCCTCATTAAAAGAGGGATTTAGCAAGGTTGGAATTAGTGCAGCAAAGGGACACAAGGATGCTGGCCGGATTGCAGGGCAAGCCGTATGAGGCGAGACTGAGGGATCTGGGTCTTTTCAGCCTGGAAAAGAGGAGACTCAGAGGGGACCTGTTAGCGACGTACAGGTATGTGAGGGGGTGTCACGGGGAGGTGGGTTGTGATCTTCTTTCCCCTGTGGTGGAGGGCAGGATGCATTCCAATGGAGCAAAGCTCAGGGAACCAAGGTGGATGCCAGGAAGTACTTCCTGACAGTTAGGACCCCTAGGGTATGGAATGGAAGGTAGTTGAAGCCCCATCAGTGAGAGTGTTCAAGGATAGGCTGGACATGCACATGGTAGGCATGTCATGAGTGGAGGCAGCTGGAGGTCAGACTAGATGGCCCAGGGGACCCTTCTGACTTGTTTTGTTTCTATGTCAAAGAACAAAATTAGACATGAAATCATTTCACATATTGTTTTCTGTTGTGCAACTGAATTTCTCTACAAAACACCTAATTCATGGCTACATTAAAGCAAGGAAATATACCTCTGAGTCACAAAAGCTGCAATGCATAATGAAATATACCTTCTCTAGCAGAAATTCTAATTATATTATCACAATTTTAGCAAATTGCCCTCAATTTTTACCTTTACCGTACAGACTTTTCTCAAATGTTAATGACTTTTTCAATGGTCAATGAATATGTCTGTCTCCAGATGGAATAATGGTCACCTTATTTTGTTTTCCCATGTACAATTTTTCCATCATTCCTGTGGGCAAAGTTAGATGTCAGATTTTGGTCTTTTTCAAATTGGTTCTCCATTATTGGTCTGCGGTTCTGTTTTCTTTGAGATAGGAAGCCCAGTAATACAAGCAAATCCTTAATTAGAGATTGTAACAAATGATGTTTTTGATGCAAAGAAAAGAAAAAGAATGACTAAATCTCCCACAAGGAGAGGAGAGGGACCAGGGATGCCGTCGGTTTCGTCTTTCATGTATATAATAGTTTCTTATTAGATTAAGTCTTAAATACCAGATATTTGTTTCATGGAAACTTGAAAATAATTTCTGGCTTTAATGTTAGATTTTTCTGGGCAAGCTGATGACCTGTTAAAGCTATTTACTGATACAAAGTTTTTAATTTAGGCCAATCTGTGGCATTAAATGATTGAGTGTGTTTTAAACCCAGAGAGAATCAACCTGCAATTTTACTAAGGCCAAAGCCAATCACTCAAACATTTGAACAGGGCAAGGGTACCAATTAACCCCATAGGTACTGGGCCATTGAGCAATGTTCTAAAATCAGGAAGACATCTTGAAACTATCAACATCCAGAGCACTTCAATTCGCATCCAGACTTTTTCTCAGGATGCAATAATATTTGCTGAACTCATGGCCTCTGCAATCCATTTTTTAATTGATTTTGCAGTTGGTCTGTAACTAAGCCACAGCCACAGCACGGCATTATACAAGGCAAGCGCTGTTGCTAAAATGTGTAAACGAACACAGGAACTGAAATATATGCTCTCCAATCTAATAAGAGCCATTTGCTTGCAAAAAGGGAACATTGCTGTGTGGCACTTGCCTATTGAGGCAGGCTCTGGACGGAGTCTTCTGTCCTGGGTCATGCATGCATCTCCTAGCAGGTGGCCTGGACTGACCCCACCATTATGCAGAGTGAGACTTACTTCAGGCGGCAGATGCTGGGATGTGGCTGCTAGTTGCTGGAGGAGAGAACTCTGTGCTGTGAGGGTCTGCCCCATGACCTCCAAGCTAACCTGCTGCCTTTCGGTGTGGTAGAGATGCTGTTCCATCTGCAGTGTTGAAGTGAGACTCAACTGCAGGTCTGGTCTGCTTTTGTACATGGAATGGGAAGTGGCACCATCTTGTTCTGCTCAGGCAGCAAAATGTCTTGGGTCAGCCCTCTACATGGTCAATGTTATGAACTTTTAGTCTATGTGCACATCCGCGCAGACCAGATTTTACATAAGTTGTTGGGAATATTAGCATTTCAGGCAGAATCAATGAAAGCACATGTCTGAATGTTCAGTTTTGTCAGAATGCTGCTGCACATGGCAAATAACATGGCAGGGGAAGAGCTACAGCACAGCTTCATGTGTTGAAAGAATTCAGAGGTGTAGTCCTGCACTTGCAGCTGATATGGTTCAACTCCACACAGAACTCCATCACTGTAACACCAAGCATAGCTGCAAGGATTTGTATTCCAGAGCCAAATGTTTATTTTATGTATATACTGTATTTCTATAGATCCCCATAACAAGAGGTTCTTGGGGCTGCTCACATAATAAATTAAAAACAACTACATTCCTCAAAATAAAATCACAATTGTACAACTCTAAAAAAAAACAAACAAACCCTAAATGCCTGTGAGAAGAGAAATATCTTTCCTGGTGCAGAAAATATAGTAGTGGGAAGAGCAGGTGGACCACCTGGAGGAGAGCATTTCAATAATGCTGGGCCATAGTGCGGATGGCATGTGAAGGAGGTCCTCCTAAGACGTCCCTATGACCCAGGTGAGCACCGAGAACTTGGGGAAATCTGTACTAGGCATTCAACTGTCCTTGTAATGACTGACATACCGGTGTATCACATGACACTTACCTCCAAGCCATCCTCCTCACACTATCACTGCCATTATATCCCATATTTCGTAAGGCCAATTATATCATTATGTTTTTATATCATGTGTTTTTTTCCAAGGTACAGATTCCAGTGTGTGCTAAACTTGTGGCACTGCACAGAGGGAAGTAGGAGTGGCTTCAGCAGCTGGTCGCTGGGCTGGAGATGTGGTGCTGGACAGAAGAGTGTCCTATGGGACAGACAGCAGCAACTCTAAGAAGGTAATTGCTTCCTTGCCTCCCTTGTCCCACCCCCCCCCCCCAAAAAAGAAATAAACCCTTTCCCTTTCTCTCACTTGCCTAGTGAACTGGGAAGCAAAGGCAATGCTGCTTTTCCACTCCCATCTCCTGTAAGGAACATCTAGCTAAAAGTATCCCTATATAGATGTCTACTCAGGCATAAGTCACATTCTTTTCAGTGGATCTTACTCAGAAGGAAAGCACATAGCCTTCTATGGTGCTTACCCTTGGTATGCATGGGAGAGGGACTGCATTTGTTTTCAGAACTGCTTTTGGGTGGAGAGGAATGGGGGTACCATTCCCATTGGCTTCATGAATGGAAAATAGGGGGACAGCAACAAACAGCATCACAGCCTCCTACTCTTCCCATCCCCTTCTTCTTCTCCTTGATTTTTTGTAAGGGGATAGGAGAAGCTGCCAACATTCCCCTTTCTTGAAAATTTGCACTTCCATATAATTAAGGTTATAATAAGGTTAAAAGCAAAGAAAAAATTTAAAAGGCTGTTTCCCTGCACACATCACCATTCCGGCTCCTCTTAATTATCTGGCAATCACATTTGTGCAGGGCATGTCATCATGCTTTCAACACAATAGAAACTGTGCTGAATTCATTACCATGTGCCATTACAAAGGTAAATTTGATTTGCATGAATATCACAACAGCGCTTCCTGATGAACCAGGGGGGTTCTAGTGTGGATCCCTCTAGTGGTTCTCCAGATGTCTGAGCCTCCATCTGCCTTCAGTCCTAGCCAGCATGGCCAATGATGCGATATGTGGAGGACCATTTGGCGGACCATAAATTGCCCTTATTTTGAATACTAAATGATTTAGAATGTTCAGAGGGGTTAGATGATAGTAATGCATGGATTTAGGATTGGACTGACTTTCAGAATTAATAGAGCAGCATGCGTAACCCAAAGACTAGCCTTCATTAGGTGCACTTTTGATCACTCATGGAAGATCACTTAGTTTGGGACAGAAAAAAAGGCAATACAGCCGCTTTAACTTTAACAAACTACTTTGTTTTGCATATTTTCACATAGTCAGCTACTAAGCGCTCAGCAAACATTTTTAGAAGCTTAAGGTAGCCCTGCCTGATAATGTCACCTATCCTCTTGTTTTCTTTCCTCCCCACCTTTTAGCTTGTTTCATCACTAAGCTGAACTCACAGGAAGCTAATCGTTCTCATTTATTATTGGGAACTAAATACAGTAAATCTTTTGCTACACGCTCATGTAAACACATAAGCATAAATACCCTTTTGGAGTCCCCCTATGGTATCATAGATACATTAACCCAAGTCCATTTAGAGAGTGTCATGACAAAATCCCAGGGGCATTTTTCCCATAGATTAAAGAGAAAATAGAAGCAAGATGAGAGAGAAAAGTAAGCAAAACAAAGCCATTAAGTAAATCAGAGTTGGAAGAAAAAACATCCATGTGTAACCAATTTAGCAATGTCAACACATCTGGCACGCTGGGGCCTTTCTCATGTATTTGCATGATAAATATTTTTTATATGTAAACTATACATTATCAAGAATGAGTCAATTCTGCTGAAACAACATTTGGGGTAATTATATATCATCAAGCAATATAGAACCCTATTTATCTGAACACCTTGTAAGATGGGGATTTGGTCTATAATAAAAGATGCTTGAGGGAATTGAAGAATATGCTATATAATATGGCTAGTGACTACTTATTGGTAATACATCTCTAAACAAAATCTTAGTAGACACGTGGATGTCTTCATACCTCTTACCCAAGCAAGGTCATTTGTACAAACTCCCAGTCTGTAGGGTGGCTGTGTGTCCTCCTCTAGAGCAGTCAGTCCTCTATTTGAAGGTACATTAATATATCTGAAGGACTGTTATTCCAAGTCTATTTTAAAGATGAAGACCCCTGAGAAGTTAGGGAAAGGCCCTTGAGGTTGCTGACCAAAAGTTACCTCCTGGACATCAGATTAGAACATAACACAAGGAAAGCCCTGCCGGGTCAGACCAGAGGTCCATCTAGTCCAGCACTCTGTACACGTGGTGGCAAGTCAGCTGCCCACAGGATCCCCCGAGTAGGATGGGTGCAAGTCCTCCTCCTGCCCAAGCTCCTCAGCAACTGGTGTATGCAGCCAGGCCACCTCTGGTGAAGGATGTAGCCCAACACCAGCAAGGTGAATCCCCTTTTGAATCCATCACCACGTCCCGTGGCAGCAAATTCCATCACTTTACTATATTCTGTGTAAAGAAGTGCTTTCTTTTACTACTCTCACCACGCGAAGAGTCCTGCTTGTCACTACTGCATGTGTTTTCATAAATCAAATAAATAAACCTTCCACCAACAAGCTTCATAAGATGACCCCGTGTTCGAGTGTTATGGGAGAGGGAGAAAGAGGTCTCCCTCTCAACTTTCTCCTTAGGGTTAATTATTTTAAACACCTCTATCATGTATCCCCTTACTTGTCTTTTTTCTAAGCTGAACAGTCCCAGTTGATGTAGCCACTCCTTGTAGGCAAGCTGCTTCAGCCCCCATTCATTTATGTTGCCCTCTTGTGTACTTTTTCCAACTCAATAATGTCCTTTTTCAGGTAAATTGACCAGAACTGAACCCAATATTCCAAGTGCTGTCATGCCAAAGATTTGCATTAGGGAATTAAGATTCTGGCAGTTCTATTTTCTATTTTGTTGCCTATTTTGTCTGCCATGGAGGTTGCCTTCTTCACAGCAGCTGTGCACTGGGCCAGCATGTTTATTGAGTTGTCTACCGCTACCCCAAGAGCCCTTTCTTGCTCAGTCCCTGCTAATTCAGATCTCATCAGTGTATACCTGAAGCTGGGATATTTTGCTCCAACATGCATTACTCTGCATTTGCTTATATTGAACTGCATTTGCCATTTTGATTCCAGTTCTTCCACTTGGAGAGATTCCTGTGGAGCTCCTCACAATCCCTTTTGGTTTTAACCACCCTAAAAACTTGGCCACTTCTTTACTTACTCCTGATTCCAGATCATTTATGAAACAGGTTGAAAAGCACTGGTCCTAGTACAGAATCACTTGGGACTCCACTGGTGACATTTCTCCATTGCCATTTATTCCCACCCTCCGTCTTCTGTTATTTAAGCAGTTAGTAAGAAGCCTCTCCTCCCTTTTATTCTATGACTGCTTAGTTTGGTCAAGAGCCTTGGGGA
The DNA here is from genome assembly GCF_004798865.1 of Varanus komodoensis. Classification (NCBI taxonomy): domain Eukaryota; kingdom Metazoa; phylum Chordata; class Lepidosauria; order Squamata; family Varanidae; genus Varanus; species Varanus komodoensis. The sequence goes on along the minus strand of NW_025336087.1, from coordinate 1,215,764 downwards.
GAGACTTTGTCAAAAGCCTTTTGGAAGTCTACAAAAACAATGTCTAATGGATCATGTTTACTTATTGACACTCTCAAAGAACTCCAAACGGTTAGTGAGAAAAGACTTTTCCTTGCAGAAACCATGCTGATTTAAAAAAACAAACAAATCAGGGCTTGGCCTTCTTATTGATCTATCTTTAATCATGCTTTCAAGCAGTTTACTAAACCAGATGTTAACTAATGTTAAGCTAACTGGACTGCAATTTTTAAAAATTGATGTTAGTCTGTGATCCTCTGGTACAAGGGCTGATTTTAGGGACATGTTAATTATTTTGGTAAGTTAGTCAGCAATGTCATGTTTGAATTCTTTGACAACTCTAGGATGGATAGTATCTGGACTATCTTTCAGTTTGTCAATAAGGTCGAGAATTTCATCTTTTGTCACTACTACCTGCTTTGATTCCTCAGACTCCCTTCCAGAATATATAAGCTCAGGCTATTGGGAGTGAGAAAGCCAGTTGCTTTTGACTCACATTCTCAAGGCCAGGAGGAGGAGGCCAAGTATCTGTACTGCATCCTCTGCTGTGAAAACAGATAAAAATTATCATTTATCTTCTTTGCAATCTCCCTATCCCCTCTTAGGTTTGTTTTATTCTACTCATTTTTATTGTAAGCCATCCCGAGACACTAGTGGTGCATGGGTTAGAAAAGCTTTTAATAACTAAATTAATAAATAAATAAAATAGTGCTCCTTTAATTCCGTTATCATCCAGTGGTCCAACTGCTTCCTTATCTGCTTGCTTTCTTTTGATATAGTTAAAGAATTTTTATTGTTAGCCTTGATATTGTTAGCGACGTGCTCCTCAAACTGTTTCTTTGCTTCTCTGTTGGTCTCCTTGCATCTTCTTTCTGCAAGTTTGTGGTCCTGTTTGTTCTCTTCCTTTGGGCAAGACTTCCATTTTTGAAGAAAGCTTTCTTCTCCCCAATAACTTCCTTGACTCTGCACATGGTGGTAATTTGAGCATAAGGCTCACTCATCACCTGGTTACTGTTGGTGAAGGAAAAGGCAAACAAAGCCTTTTTGAGTAAAATTACCCAAGAAAAGAACAAATATGTACATGACGGAATGAGGAATAGAATGTATTTGCTAAAAAAAAAAAAAAAGCAGCAGAGTGTGAAAAGGTTGTGATGTACTAGAAATTTAGAACATGCACTCTGTATGACTGATGGATCTTTTCATGCAACTTGCTATGTATTGTTGGTGGCAAACTTCCTTATTGGTCTTCTGTATTGATTCGTGCCTATGTGAATGCTGATAGAGTTAGGTGTCAGCTTGGGTTGAGATGGGCTCTCCTGTGGGCACATTTCTCAGTAAGAAGTCACTTCTTGCTGCCTGGGGAAACTCTGTCCATTTCAGCTTTCTCTCCTGCAGATGCTGCTGTGCAGGCTTTCTTAAACCTACCAATTTGGATAAACCTAAATGCAGGTGAAGTTGCGGGGGGGGGGGGGGGTTGTCCACCCAGTCACCCTATGATTGTGCATTGCATTCCTGTTGAACTTATAGCACTTATGACTAAGCTAGGATCTCCCTCACACCTTCTCTCTCTCATGCAAATGTTATGTAAATCAATGTCCTCTTATGTCCTTTTTTGGTGTCTTCTCCTTTGGTGATATATTATGTCACCACTGCCACGCCTGAGCTCAATTCAAAGATTTGATCTTTAAATCTCTTCAACACTGAGGCCTGCCTCCTAGCCTGCCTGCCTCCTAGCCATGCTTTAATACCTTCAAAATCTGGGCTGAAGTGACTGGCTACCAGAGAGAAAGCCTCATGGAAAATGGCCCAGTGGGAGAATGCAAAAACTCTACCTGCAGAAGCTCTACCTACCTATCCTTTCAATGCTAGGCAAAGATCTTTTGATTTCCCAAGCTTTTTGGATGCAGTGTTAATCCTGCTGATGGTTTTGTATGGATTTTATTTAGCTGATTTTATTTACTTGATTTTATTTATAGTTTGAATAGGGTGTGAGGTTTTTTATGTCGTTTTGAAAGCCATCCAGAAAATATTATTGCAGGACAGTGGTAAAAGTACCAGTGTGGTTATAGTGTTGGACTAAGACCAGGGTTGAAATCCCCACTTAGACGCAAAGCCCGCTGGGTGGCACTGGGGCAACCCAATTTCAGCCCAAGTGCACATGTTCGCTGTGAGGATGGGATGGCTATGAGGACAGCATTACGAATTCCTTGGAGAAACTCATAGAAAGGAGTGTGATAGAAATATGATTTAAAAGAAAGGAAGGCTAGTAATAAATAAACATCCCTGAACTCTCAAATGAGGTGAGATAGCATTTAGAATCAGGAAAGATGGAAGGGTTGGAACCAGACAGAATTATATGGAAGTGGTAATGATAGATAGAATTACTGCTTTATCAAGGCAATAGCACTCTGCCAACATTGCTCACCCATCGAGCCCTCCATGACACAAACTGCCTTTGAACATTTAGCAACAATGGCTAATAGCCATAGAAGAATCATCCCATATAAAGCCATAAAGCTATTTACACTGCTATTGTTTTTATTGCATTTATTTCCCTTTTTTCTTCCTGTATGGAATCCAAGGAGGCTTACATAGCTCCGTTTTGTTCTTACAACTCTGTAAGGCAGGTTGGGCTAAGAGTTTGTGCCTGTGCGAGTCACCCAATGAGCTTCATGGCCAAGTGGGGGCTAGAACTCAAGTCCCCCACATCCACAGTCCACATACCACACACATTAGTAGCCATGACCACATCTTGTGACAAAAAACTTCACAGTTTTGCATACTGTGAATGAAGATCTTTTTGTTTGTTCTCAGAGCAGTCATTGGAGGAGCCCAGTTTGTGTGCTTGTTTTGTTAATAAGATATTGATGTGGACACAGAATGGAAAACGCTTACAAACACATGCAAACACAGACTGCCTGATCTGTCTACCCATAGTTACAACCCAGGCAAAAGTATGTATATTTAAGCCTTGCTTCTTTCAATAAGAGAATTAAGCATATGCTTAATAATTTGTTGTTATATTGTTCTTGTTTGCATGCTGTCCGGTCATCTCCAGCTTATGGTGACCTTCCAAATTGTCCTGTCTTGGACAGCCCTGCTCAGATTTTGTAAACGGTTTAACAATTGCATTAATTAGTTCTAATTGCTTAAATTTGGGGCTCACTGTCCCATTTAGCAGTGCGATGTCACATCGTAATGCAACAGAAGGATTTTATACATGCACACACATACAGTATATCTTCTTTAATTATTGTCTACAGCATCACTTTTTTCATAGAGTCGAAACTAATTTAAGCCATGTTTGATATTACATCCCACCTTTACCTCTTTTTTCTAGTGGTTCCCTCCTCCTCTTTTGATTGATGGTTGGTGTATGAGCATAGGTGTCTTTTAAACTTGGCTTGGAAGCTTAAGAGGGAGTTTTCCTGTGAGGCCCAACTAGGAACCAGTGATAATCCTTTTAAGAAACACCAAAAGAGAAGAAAGGAAAGATGAAAGGGGCAGGAAGAAGTAGTGGCAATTTATGTCTCGGGATCATGCCATCGCCCTTTCCCGCTCAAGTCCTACAGCTATAAATATTACCTCTTTTCATTACTTTATTTACTGAGCACATGGGTGCATATGACAAAGGCAATATGCAATAGAAATGGCTCAAAAAACAAATAAATCACCCCAACCATCCCAGCTGCGTTCGGTAAAATGAACTGCGTGGCTACTGTGGTAAGACTTGTAGAAGCCGTGAAAAGAAAGGGCTCGTTCTGGCTTAACCATGCCCGACTTGCGGCAGAGGGGCCTCTGGCACTGGGCGACTGTTGCACCTGTTCTGATCGGAAGCAGAAGGGATCCTGGACTCGTGGGCCTTTCTGGCCTATGTTTTCACCTGCCCCTCGGACACGGGGCTGCTGCTGGTCTCTTCCTAAAGACAGGGAGCTCTTCCAAACTGAATGCAATGAGATCCATCAGGAAAACTGAATAAGGTTGGCTAATGCTTTTGAAAGAGGGACTAAGAGGGAGAGAGAGAAGGAACTGGCTTTTTTCCAAGCCAATCTGAATCAGTTTCAGAACCCCAGTCCTTAAAACTCATCCCTTTCCATGTCTGTAGACACTGGTTAAACAACAAGAGTTCTGATTTATTTATTCATGTGCTATTTATTTATTATTTACGTGTGTGTGTGTACACACATACATATATAGTGCTTAATCCTCTCCCTCCCTCCCTCCCTCCCAGGTGTAGAAGACTACAAATAAGGTATTGTAATATACTTAACACAACACTAAAAACAGTCTTGAACACCAGAGCAGCATATGGGTTTAGGGAAATCAGATCAGGGGAAAGTTTGCATGGAAACAAATGTTTGAGTAAGCAAGGGGAACCAAACAAATATAGTGCCTGCTGTGTATTAAGCAGTGAAGCAGGGGTGGGCAGCCATGGGTTTCATGCAGCACCGCCAGCCCACAGTGCTTTCCCCACCAGTCCATTTGCCTGCTGCTACGATTGTTTCCTTCTTCAGTGCGGGCAGCAACAGGGGGATTGTGACCCACAGTTCCAGCAGTGAAGTGGCCCACTTCTTCAGCAGAGAGTCCCATGAAATTGGTAAGGGCATATTAAATGCCTTGCTTTTGGTGGACACAAGTCAAATATATGGGACACTATTAGTAAAGCTTCCATAACTGGATAAGGCAGAAGAAGGCATACTGGGTAAGGCAGGGATATAAATGGCCAAGCAGTGCCTCCAATAGGCTGGTCCAGAGTCACTAAGGGCTTTATGCACTAATGACCACATTGTGAGTTTGGCCTAGTAGCATAGTAACAGCAAGTGTGACTCCCCAGGGCCATCGCAACTTGCTAAAAGAGTGAGGAAAGGGACATTCCTGTTTCTGTCCACTGCCTTAACACTCGCTGCCGCTCCCAATGGTGTTGCAATATTCACAAATGGGGAAACAACATGGGAATTTGGATGAGTTAAAAAGCATTATGTCAGGTGAAGTCAAATCATATTCCTGTATGTGACTAATTACCATTAGAATAGTCATACCAATATTTTATGCAATAACAAAACATAAAACAGGTCAACCCCCTGCACATAGTCACTGTATACATTTCACAGCCTTATCAAACAAGGCTGTTTTGTATGTGATGTAAGGATCACAATCAGACAGTAACCCACAAATGCAGACCCAATAAAAACATTAAAATCATTCCCAAATATTTCTTGCTGCTGCTGCTGCTGTGTGTGTGTGTGTGGCAGTGCAGAAGAAAGTATAAAAGCAGGACCACAGCTGAAATCAAGAAAACAAAAATCATGGCCACAAAAGAATTACAGAACTTGACTGTTAACAATGAAGAAATCAAAATTGTGAAAGTGACTATGTATAATTCTCGAGCTCTTTCATGGTCCATTTTAAACAGGAAAAGGTCCTATGAAGTTTCAAGGAAAAGCTGTAATGGGCAAGATTCCCCACAGATGCAGGCATCACCACTCTGTCCTGGGTGGAAGGAGTACACAGACGGCCATCAGATACCTGCAATGCACAACCATCACGTGCCAATGATCTTGAGCAACTCCTTCTAAGGACAGTCAGGCGGGAAGAAATGGAATAGAGAAACAATTGGCCTATGGAAATTTGAAAAGCACTCCATGAAGACTAGTCCAATTGGACCAGCAGCACTCCATGAAGGCTAGACAGTAGTCCTGTGGGACCATCTATTATCCCTGCTTTGGCTTTCCACAGTAGCTCTTTTGGGTAAGTATGCACCACGCCTCCCCATCAGTCATACTGCCATGCCTTGGCCATTCTCCTGGTTTCCTGAGGGCAAGGCACCATGGGAACATGCAAGCTGTCCCAGATCTATGCAACCCATAGTTAATAGTGGAAAAGATACTAGGATAGGCATATGATTGTGTTTCAGTCACAGCAATTCATCTCTTTAGTTACTTATAAATCTGTCCTGCCCATCCAGGATTCTCATGGTGGCTCTCTTTCAAAAGAGCAATCTTGAAATAAACATTCACACTGAGCCAAAGCAAGCTTTGAAGTAAAGTTCAGAGAATTTCAGTGAGTTTGAGCATCCCTGATTTTCCTGTTTGAATTATGCTGCAAGTCAACAGAATTCAATTGAAAGCAATGAACGCATTCCCTTGTGAAGTGTTGATCTGCTATTCTACCTTCAACGAATATAAGATAATGAAAATAAATAACAAAAAGTAGATACCACAATACATATTTTTCAGATCTCTTTTTTATTCTTTCCCTACCCGCACCCCTGCCTGAGAATTATTGGCCTCAGAAGAGCCCAAGGTTTGGCTGTCATGACCATCCAAGCTTTTAGGTGTTTGTCAAGTTTTGTCCAACCCTTTAAACATTTTAAAGTCTCTCGTACTAGGACAGAAATGCAGTAACAACCTCTGCCTTGCAGAAGTTTGGCTTCCTAGCTATTCAGTCTCTGCCAGAACCAGAGAAAGAGAAGGCACGCAAACCCTAACTTTGTTATTGCTTTTTAACTTAAACCTCTTTTTCCCCTCCCGTAACCTGAACAAAACATTTCAGCTCCAGTTCCATGGAAGTTTCAATCAAAAAGTCTGCATCAGTTTTAATTCTATAACAATTCATTATTTCATCCCTCATTCTCAAAATCCAGCATATTTTTGCTCATCGTCTGAGTAGAAACAGATGTGTAGAGACTTGCAAACCAGCTAAGGAGAAGAAATTTATGATTAGCTCTGCTTCACATAAAGGGATCTGAGATTGCAGCTGGGTAAAGGATCACTTTTTGTTTTGAAAGTGCTACTGTTCTTTTTACTGTGATTTCATTCATTGGTATTTAGGTATCGCATATCTATTTATGTATTTGAATGTGCCATTACTCCAAGTAACATACAGCAGAATACATGGTCTTCTTCCTTATTTTATCCTCTCAGCAACCCTGTGAGGAAAGCTAGGCTAAGAGGCAGTGGCTGACCCCGAATCGCAGGGTGAGTGTCATGGCAGAGCTGGGATTAGAACCCAGGCCTCCCAAGTCCCAAACTAACACTGACATCTGCACCGTTCTGGCTCCCTCCTAGTCTTTATGTTTTGAATGTCAGCCTCCTCAGATCAGCCAGTGCCACACAGCCTGTCAGCATGTCAAAACACAAACACTGATTCTTGTCAACAGTGTATAGGAACATGGAGAAAACTGCACAGAAAGTTATACCCTCTCATGTGGTAAACCAAGGAACACCATTTAGAGGTAGAGCACGCCGGTTTAATCTCCAGCATCTGCAGGTAGGATTCGGAATGCTACCTGCCTGAACCCTGGAGAGCTTCTGCTGGTCAGTGCTAACCAGGCTGTGGAGTCTCAAGCCCATAAGTCAAATCTTGCCAACCAGAAGTCCAAGTCTCACCTTCCGGGATTTGTTAAATGGATTAAAAAGACCCACCTCCTTTCCTGTGACAAGCAAGCATTTTACAGTGCAGCCTTCCACTGCCACCCCACCCCCGTTCTACAAGTTTGAACTACACTGGACAGGGACCCAGGAGATCTGGATGCTGGTCCTTACTCAGCCTTGAAGCTCCCAGGTGACACTGGGGCAGCCATGAACTTTCATCCTCACTGGGTTGTTTTGATGATAACGTGAGAGGAGGACAATTATGTGAGCTGCCTTGGGTTCCTTACCCCAAATAAAATAAAGTTGAGGTACAAATATAAGAGGTTTTTGATGGGTGCTGCAGTTTTGTACTTTGTACACAGAAGGTCCCAAGTCTGATTCCCAGAATCTATAGGTAGGCCAGGAAAAATGCCTGCTGGAAACCCTGGAAAGCTGCTGCCAGTCTGTGTCAACAACACTGGGTTAGAGGGGTCCATTGTCTAAGCCAGTGTAAGGCAGCTTCGAATGTCTGCATACCATTTTCCCCACCCGTCCCTAGAATGTGGCTTCCTAGAGATTCTCCAACTAGAATTTTGCCCTTTTTCAGCACCTCTGGTGTGGAAAACATGGAGCAAGTTGGACTGAGGATCTGACTCAGTAATGAACAGCTTCCTCAGCTACTTGTGAGTTCATGTCAGAGGCATGATCCAAAGGAAAGATCTGGTGATTCATGGATTGCTGTCCATACCAATTTTTCTGAAATCAGTGCTGGGTGGGGGAATTCCAACAGTTGAATCTCTTTACTTTCCTTGAACGAGCTTGTCTTTGTCCATTACTTAGGATATACTAATGTCCTTTCCCCATTTTAAAGGCATGCTTTTCATGTCTTTCTGCTGCAATAGCTACGGGAGGTTATTAAATATAACATTAACATGCATCGTTTGAAAAACCTAAGGCAATATCAGGAAAAAGCACTCATGTTTAAAAGCAGCAAATTACAAGAGGCAAATAATAGCAGGTGAGTGAGGTTTGGTTTTGTTCAAAGGAGAGCTAACAAGATAGATGGGCAGGACCATCCAATATGAAGGCCTGTAACCTTATGACAGGTACCCAATAGAGGATAGGAGGACCACAAAGGCCAGGGTGACCCCTGGGATTTCTCTCACCCTCCAAAACACTTGGACAGCCAATCTCATCTGCCTAAATGTTTTATCCCTGCTTACGAGGAGGAGGGGCAATCAAGCAATCCAGACTCCCCACCTCCGAGCAGAGCTCCACACTTCCCCTCCCTGCTTCCCTCTCAGCTCAGAAGATATTCTTTGCATCTTTGGGGCTGCAGCTGGCATGGAAAGAGCCACACTGGCTGCAAAGGTGGAGGGAGGGCCCTTCACATTCTTAGCCAAAGCACCAGCTGTGGAATGTGTTCTGATGTTGGAGCTGAAGCGTCTAATTTTCCTGTGGCCATCTAGATCAGTGGATTTCAACCACCAGTCTGTGGACAGGTACTGATCCACAGAAGATTTCCTGCTGGTCCATGGGAGGTCCACATCCTGCTTACCGCAAACCAACACAGGGACTGACTGTGCTCCATCACCTCTTCCTCGGTTGGCATTGCATTTTTGGAGATGTGCCAGTGCTGCTGGAGTGGGCAGAGAGGAGAGAGATGGCTTGGTGGGAGCCAGCTGAAAGCCACACTGTGCCGATTTCAGTATTTTGTTCTTTCGTTGGCATTTTTCGTGGCTGAGTTTCTGGTTGTTTTGGAGAATTTTCTTTTCTTTTTTTGGTATTGTGTTTGGAAACTAATGCACAGATTAGTTTATGCATACGGTGCTTTTGTTTCTGCCTAAGCGGTCCCCAAGGCAGTTTTCCTGTTTTCACCAGTCCCCAGCCATGGAAAGGTTGACAACCACTGATCTAGATGGCAATGAGCATTACACAACTGTGCCCTAAGCGTGCCCTCTAAAAGAGAATGCAGGCGATGCCGGGCAAATATGTCTTGGGCAGAGCTTGTACATCTGCTCTCCAGAAGCCACCGAGGTGACCACTGAAACCGTGACCTTTCAGGAAAGGTCCTTTGATGTAATTATCGGGTGTACTTCCAATCCAAATGGTCCTTTTGCAACGGACATCTTTGTAACATTGACCAGGTGTGGTATGCACAGCTCGTCATGGGTTATTTAAGCCACAATGAGCCATGGCACCTGTGGTGCCACTGAGCATACCCAACCATCATTCTGGGGTTGTCACACTGTGTGACCTTGGTGAACATGGGTTGCATCTGGGTAGACAACTCTTGCATAAACCATGGTCTGTTCTAGGGTTGGGTGAGAGTTACTTGTCCCTCCTATGACTCACATTAGCCTGGCTCTCATAACATGATGGCCTCAAGCTGGGGTTGGATATGCAAAGTGGCAGCTGTGTACCACATGCTCACCACAGCTTCACGGAGGGTAAGTCATCCTGCCATGCAACCCACAGCCGGCCCATGGGCGGGTACCAATCCTCATGGAAGCATAACTATGCTAAGCTTGGAGGAGCAGTTAGCATAAAACTGTTAGTATTTAATTTCATAAAAACCAGAGGAAGCAGCACAGGGTCTTGTTTTAGGGTCAGGAAACAAGACTGTTTAATTTAAGCATTCTGATCCTACAATCTGAATGATTAAAAAAACTTAATAAACACCCTGTTTATTCTTTCCCACTGTCACTAGCACTGGTGGCAATCTCACACCTATAATTCACACTAGTGTAACTCATGGTTCCGTGAACTGACCCTTTCCTATTGCCCAGTGTCAAAGAGATCATTTCCTGGCCAATTAAAATTAATGGGGTTAAAACAAGAACTGTAAATTTTGCAGAGGAAATCAGAACTGTGTCATTAAAATAATTTATAAAATATAGCTAAACATTCAAAACAAGAAGTGAATTGGTGAAAACAAAATGAACCGACTCCAGAATCCATAATAATAAATAAAAGGTGTTGCACCTTTAATAGATGCTCCCTTTAACTCGAGATTGAAAATGTGTAATAAGGTTGTACGTTTTCTCTCTCCATCAACACCACTGAACTTCAGTGCCATTATTTTAATAGTATAGTGCTGATTTCCTGTGTTGAATTTGCAGTTCTTTGCCATTTCTTCTCAGACAAATTCTCATGGAATACTATAAAACTTCTTCGTACCTTGGTATAAGAGGCTTAGGCAGAGAATGGATAGCAATACCAGAGTTAGTATAAATGATTAAACAGGTTGTTTACTCTTGGTGCATGTTGTACACAAGGGGTTTGTGTGGTGTTCAAATTATAAGATCAGAGTGCTCTGCTTAAGTTCAGGGCAACTTGAAGTCAATGCCCACTGACCTGTCAAGTCATACCTTTGTGGGGCAGGAAGAGGTTACATTAAGGTTCAGAAAGACATCAAGCATCCTCATCAGTAGTTCTTCTTTCATATCATTTCACAGATTCCAGGGACTCAAGCTCTTCCACTGAAAAGCAGGTGCTTTGACTAAGTTGGAGAAACCCTGCCTGAGACTCAGCTCAGGGGCAAAGTTCGTACTTTGCATTCAGAAGTTCCCAGGTTCAAACCCAGCCAAGACAGACAGACAAACCTCCCCCTCCATAGACAAAGTCAGTTCCTGGACTAGCTGGGCAAATGATCGGACTAAGAATAAAGTAACTTCATATGTATAGTGCCCTCTTTTTGGTTCCACATTTTATTTTCATATCTGAGTTTCTTCTCCCCCACACGCCTCCCCACAATAGCCAAAGGGCACAGATGCACATTCTTCACTATAATAAGTAAATCTAATTTAAGCTTTAAAATGCACACTAGGACTGTTCCGTAATTGGCCTTCCACCCAGTGACTGAATCGTGTGACAGTTCAGCAACCGACTCAATGAATCAAAAACACAGAACTCCAGTGTGCAGCAGAGGCTGGCTTCAGAAAGGGGAGCGATTTTGCCAGTGACCATTCTGGCAAGTGCTCAGCTGGAAAGACAAATGTTGTCATAACCTCCACCCGCTGGAATCTGGTTGTCGGTTTAGTTAACATATCCCCTGGCTATTTGAACTGGTCACTTAAGAAGTCAACAGCAAGTCAAGCTGTGATGCATTCCTTTTTTGAGTCATTTTCCCACCCCGACCCCCAACAGCTGGTTTCCTTACATTTGTGTTTAGGAACGAAACTGAAATCCTTTTTCTACATATAGAAGAATCAATTAGAGAAGATCAGCAATTACAAGAGCACCCCCTTCCTGCACCTCCCTACAGCAGCCAAAATGAGAAGCCCACCAACATGGTGTGAAGGGCAACACACAACTGCAAGCAGATGCACATCTATGGCAAATTGTGATTTAGAGTCGAACCCGTCTGGGCTAATATAAACATCATGGCTGTAAGATGCACCAACATAGTAAATTGGGTTTGATGCCTCCTGACTCCTTAACCTCAGCCTTGGGAACTTACAGGAATGGCTCATGTTATACTTGGGCACTTTACAATGCTCTTATTACTGCCTCCGGTCAGATCAAGACTTCAGAAGCACATGGCTTAGGAAATAGCTTTATGTGTGTGTGTGTTTGTTTTGTTTCTTAAAGTAAGCTTGGAGGATCCAACGACAACAATGCCTTCTGGGCCTAACCATGTTGCAATGTGCAGGACCAAGAAACCTTCTCTGTTATGCAGATAGTTCCTCCAGAAAGGTGAAGAACACCGTTGCCTGTCACCACAATTGCTAGCTTTACTGGCTTGAACAAACCAGATCCAAAATTTCTATATTTAGACCTCTTGTTCTTCCATTAGATGCACCGTCTGTGTTTTACAGGCACAGTTGGATAAGCTACAATAAAAAGAATAGTCTTATGGGTTTCAGTCCAAGCCTGCAGGGTTTCATTACCTAGCAGACTGTGGTCCCAGAGTGAACATTTTCTTCTCCACAATGTGCTATTTTAAAAATCTTTTTTAGCAACTTCTAAACAAATCATTGGCTGTTAGTGGCTCTCCATACTGTCAGCTTTATCAGCAATATTCAGCTGGTGCTCCACATCTCCACTCATTTGCTCCAATACATGAGTGGACGGTGAACGAGCACCAGTCAACACAATGCAGATCCACACAAGGCTAGGACATTTAATTTGGAGCAAGTGGATCTTTAGCTGTCAAAAGTCATCCAAAGCACGTGTTCTTGCTAGTCAACTCATAACAATAGCTTATTTAATTTTACTGCATATAACCATAGATTCTTCCAGTTTTATCAAGAAAAAGAATCTCACATATGCAAGACTGAGCAAGTCAATCAAATCAATTTATCATGCACACAGCGGACATGGAGGGCATCCATGATTTGGCCCTCCATCTCAGCTGTGCAATGATAAATTGATTTGATCAGTGATTTGGCCAAAGGCAGTTTCTCTGATCTTTTCAACAGGCACAGCAAATAAAGACCCTGGACTAGTGGCAGAAAGGTCTGCATCTACAAGCAATGTGCACATTATTTAGCCAAAATGCTATCAGTCTTCCCAACAATGGAGCAAGAATTCATCTGGAACTGACACAGTAAATATACAGTGAACTCAAGATGACCTTGGACCAGTCAGAAAAAGCATCACCATTTTATGAGCAGCATATACTGTGCACTTGCATGTCTGTACTCCAGTGGCAATTCCCAATGGGAATCAGATCAAAGGTCCATTTAGTCCAGCATCGCATGTCCTGAAAACAAGGAAGCAACAACCTTCCCCCACTGTCATGGCAAAGCAGCTAGTGAATAGGGACCTATTGACTCCAAACCTTGGGTCTCAATTCAACCATCATGGTGCACATCCACTAGGAGGCCACTGCTCCACGCATTTGCCTAATCTCCTAAAGCCACAGAGCTGCTGCTGATAACCACAACTTGTGGTATGCTGTCTAGCCAGGTTCTGACCCAAATTGTCATCCTCTTGAATGATGCTTTATGTATGTGCTTTAGAAGTACCTTGTAAGAACAGCCCCTAAACATGTCAGTGGCACATTCCAACCAGGGTGCCTGGGCATATTTCCTTTCAGCTCTGCAAAGCTTGAGAGAGCAGTAGGCAGAACCTTCTAAGGAACCTTCACCCTGCAAGCCACATTTGGCCTGCCGGACTGGCTTACTTGACCTGCAGTCTCCTGGTCAAGGCCTCTGCCCTGAAGGCTCCTTGGAAGAGGAATCCCTGCTGTTGTCACCAACTGAGATTTGGAGATAACAGCAAGGGTTCCCCACTGTGCCCTTACACTGCCAATTGCTTTAGCCACCGCAATGGGAGAATGTGTGGGGCAGGTGAAGGCATCCTAGAGAACCAGCTATGAAAGCCCACCCACATCAAAGCCAGGTACATAGTTGGCTGGAGAAAGCAGATGCTTTAGCCAACCACCAGATGATGTCAGGATGGAAGGCTTCAGCTTCTGACATCAACTTACATGAAGAGATAACCACCCATGGCTCCAACATGCAAGGATAGTTCCTCATCTCTAGTTTTGCATTTTGAGAATGTATTTATTTATTCCATTTATTTACCACCCCATAGCCCAGAGGGCTTTCCAGGCAGTTTACATAAAATACAATAAGATAAACAGTACATTAATAAAACAAAGAATGAACTGCAGCATATCTCAGGGCCACTGTTCCCCTTTCTTCTCTTCCTTTGATGAAAAACAAGGGAGTAGTCAGAAGTTCCACTTTGGTATCAAACTAATTGTGGTTCAGCATCTCATCTGAACACTGGGGTCGGGTTTAACAAAAGCAAATGAATACAAGCCAGCTTAAGCAAGTATCTCTTGAACTGACTTGCTACCTGGCTTGGATGTGACAAGATGTGGTTCCTCTGACCTGAAGGCAAAAGCATTCAAAGCCTACTTTGTGGTGACAACACAAGCGGGGGACCAAGTGTGACCAAGATATCTTGTACCTTGCCCACAGAACACTGAACCAAAGGATTAGCCTTACAGGCAGATGAAGCCATTGTGAATATTTATTTATTTAGGAGACTTCTATGCCGCCCCATTCGCCGAAGCCTCGGGGCGGCTCACAACCATAAATAAACTTCAAGATAGAATAATATAAATTAACAATATAAATTAAGTCGCCCTGGCCAAAGAATAAATGAATAAATAATATTAACAATTAAAATAACATTTGAATAAAAAGGTCATATGTATTCACAGCTGTTCCTTAGAGAGAACTAGAAACTGGATTCCACAAGTAATTTTGAAATGCAAACAGAACTAGTTTAATAAGCATGTCATCTTCTGAAAGTTTCTTGTGGGCAAAATAGCTATCATTTCTTGGAAGGCAGCCTAACTTTACTCTAATAAAAATGACTCCAATTAAATGAGAAAGAATTGGTGGATGTAAATTATGAAAACAAACAATTGACCACATTTCAATTTTGTGGTGCAGGAAGCGATGAAGGGATGCAAAACTGGAATATAACCCTGCCAAGTCCTCCAGAGAATCTGTTGATTCTTTAAAAAACAACAACAACAACAACACACACACACACAGGGGTGGGGAGAGCATGCATGGCCTTTTTGTACCATTACCAAACAATAGATTTCATTTATATGAAGTATATAAGTTTAAATGGAGCCAAGGACTTTGGAGAGAGCTTTAATATTCTAACAATCTTCTAACAATACTTGTGTGCTTTACCTTGGATTGTGACTGGCACAAGGTCTTGCAAAGATTAATTGCATTTTTGCATCCTTGTTTTCTACAGTAGTGAGAGAATGCTGAACCCATGTCTCTCCATAACTTTTCCCATTCTTTCCTGGTCCAGACATGGGTGATTTCATTTCTCCCACATTTCTAACAGGAACCATATTTTGAATGAAGGGCCTCCAACCCTGGTTCTATCCAGGTAAAGGACTTTTTTTCTTATTCATATGAACAACAAAGGAGATGTGGAAGAAATGAACCTTAACTGTTCATTTTCATTTTCCTCATACACAGCAGTAATTTGCCTATGGTATCCATACATTCCATCTCCCTTTCTAGTCTTCCCATCCATTCTAGGGTGTTGAGTGTTTATATCTTTTGTTGGGAACTTGAGGTAGATTGGGTTTTCTACTGGTGCTCTATCCGCCCCACTGGCTGAACTAACAGAGATTGTCCTGTTTGGCATTGAAAAAATTCAGGATAATAGTTCAGGAGACCTTAACATACATGCTGAAGGCTTTAAATCCAGGGCCGCCCAGAACTTCATGAATCCCATGACACCCACGGGAGCAGCCCAACACATGTGGAAGGAACAACTCTCAGTGTGGTTTTCTCAGTCATGCAAGAGTGTGGTGGTATGAAAATGGAAGATTTAGTACTTAAATCTCTTGTCATAATCAGATCATTTCCTGTTAAAGCAGAGACTTTCAAGCTTTTCCCATCTGGGGGATCTAGTCTAGTGGTCCACTTATAGAAGCTAATGAATTCCAAGCAGTTCCAGAGGCCTCAGGGAGGAGGCTCCCATGGGCTTAGCTAGTGCTCTCAAAGGTCACGCAGTATAAGGCAGCATCTTGGTGCACACAGGACTGAGGCAATGCCGAGTGACAACTAGAATGCAGCTAGAAGAAAATGCATACTGAATACAGCTCATAGAACCCAGAAAGCCCATTTTCAAGTCTATGATGTGGCAATTTGTTCTCCTTCTCCATTGCATCTTCACAGTGCACTCTGTGCTTTTCTGGGCCCTGAATTATGATTTGGTACAGAGAACTGGCAGCTCCCAAAGTGTCACTTTGTGCAACACTTTAAGATAAACTGATTCACATTTGTCACAACTTGGACTCCACCGTTAGTGCAATACCAGCCGTGTGGGAGCCCAGAACACCATCTAGTTCAGCTTTGTTGGATGGGATTCAGTTGTTGAGGCTTAAATTGAAGATGGGCTGCTTGGTAATGTTTGGCTGACGACGTGTATGTCTTGACTGCCTTGTTGGAGGAGAGATTAGCAAACACCCTGGACTGACGGAATAATGAACAAACGGGTCCTGGATCAAATTGATCCATAGCTTTCCCTAAAAGCAAAAATGGCAAAGCTAAGACTGTCATACTTCAGACACATCATGAAAAGACAAAGCTCCACGGAGAAGACAATCCTGCTAGGGAAAGTCACAGGCGGAAGAAGACATGGGAGGACAACTAAGAGGTAGATTGGCTCCATCAAGGGAGCCACAGCCTGGAGCTTCCAGGAGCTGAACAGGACTGTCATGGGCAGGACATTTAGGGCGGCTGCAACCCTGTGACTGACTTGGCAGTACAGAACCACAGCAACAGGGAGGAGGTGACTGCTTTGGACCAAGGGGCTGCAAATTCATTTTTGGAGATGGCGTAGCAGCAGCCACATTGAAAGAGGCAGTGTTCAGGCCACTCAAGAAACCTAACTTGGACCCAGAAGATAGAAACACCCTGAAGCAATACTACTTCGGGGAAACAGGGAGCGAGGGAAGCAAGCCCCCTGTTTCTCAGCAAAATGGGGAAACCAGGCAGCCTGCTGAAAGCATAATTTCATGGAGCAGAGTAACACTCCCTTAGCACCACCTTCTGGAATTGGCCATCTATGTAGGAGCAGCACTGCCCCTTTATGGTACTCCCATTCCTCCTCTCCCTCTGCTGGGTAGCCATCCCACAGGGCAAGCAAGGAAGCTTCCATTCCAAATCCAGGCCTGAAACCAAATGGAAATGGATCCAGAAAATCAGCTTAATCCAGAGGAACTGATCAGCAACCGCTTTGCCCAAAAGGAGATGCTAGCAACCAGCCCAAAATGTTCAATGTGTCTGGGTTTCATTTTAGAGAGTGGCCCAGTGTGTTTCAAGCTTCACAGTTGCTTTGCTGCAACAGACAGAAGAAATTGTTCTGTTTGGAAACCCTGATGGAACAATTTCTTCTCTCTGATCTCTGGCCCTCAAAAAAGAGCTGTTGAGCTGTAAACATATCAGGACATTCCCTTGAAAAAAAAGGCCCATCTTCCTTAGCACCTTGAGGTGGTTTCCTTTGGTTTCAGCTTTGGATTTGTGCCTATCTCTCATTTCTGGATTGTCCTGTAAGGAACCATAGGTCTCCTCGGCCTGAGCTGATGGATTCCAAGGCCGAATGGAGTGGTGTCCAGGGTGCTGCCTGAGACCCATCTCCTTTCTTTGTCGAAATCTCTTTCAGCTGCCAATCCATTGCCAAATGGGTCATGGTAAACGTTTCTCTTGCCCTTGCATATAAAATAAATAACATTACGAATGTCATTCGCACTCAGAAATCAAACGGTTCTAATAGCAGACTCACCAAGAATACAAGCAGAAGGGGGAAGGGAAACCCAGAAAAATCCAAGAAGAGTAAAACTGTGTGTGACATCCAGTCGCGTGTGTTTTGAATTACTGTACATTAATCAAATGTTTTGTGAACCATTTTAAGTAAGTGGAAGAGACGAGTGGAATGAAACAATATAATCCAGTACAGTGAAAACATGCATGCCCTACGGCAGGAAAACTTGAAGTTTTCTTTGCCATTCCATAGCCAAAAGGGGTGGGGGCTGTTGATTTTTGTGTGTGCTTTCAGAGGGCTGACTAAGGGGCATTTGAGAAAGCAGAGATACAGGGCAGACAAGTTTAGGGTAACAGACAGAATTTTTTCCTATAATCAATGTGGGATAAATAACTGAATTGAGCTGATGAACACATCAAGATGCCAGAAGTTGAATGACAGTGGCTTTAATTGTGTTAGATGCATTTGTTGTTTGATTTGGTTTTCTGTATGAGAATTAGTTGTGTGATAATTTGCAAATATGTATAGTTATATGTGTATGCATAGATTAAGTCTGTGCATCTTTGTTGCTTCCAGTTCTTTAGAAAAGGGGTGGCCAGAAAGCAGATCTTGATCTATGGGTAGATCTAATATTTGCAGAACACTGCGAAGCATTTCTGAATCCCAATTATTTCAGAAGAGCAACAACAAAAATATTCTTGCCCAACCACTAGCAAAGATTATACTGCTGAAATGAAAAAAGCTTGGGGTAACTTGCACTGGATGTTCATACGGTACTGCAAGCAAATCCGTGGACTCAGAACAGTGATGGCCAAATCTGCCGGGCCTGGTTCTGCAGATTTTGTGTAGGTGGGCTTTGGGGCACAAAGCACCTTTTATCAGCTTTAGCTGATATACCCTATCGGAACAGAGAGAGCCTACCTACAGTTATCCACATTCTGGTAACCTCTTGTCTACATTACTGTAATGCACTCTATGGGGAGCTGCCTTTACAAAAATTCTGGAAACTTCAACTGATCCAAAATAGGGCAGCAAGATTGTTAATGGGGACTGGCTCATGAGAACAGATTACACCATCCTCTTCCACTTGAACTGGTTGCCAGTTGAAGCCCAAGCCCAATTCAAAGGTCTAGTACTGACATTCAAAGCACTAAATTACTTGGGGCCAGGTATCTGAAGGATCTCCTCCTCCATACAAACCGACTCAGAACCTGAGATCACCTTTGGCTGCTCTTCTCCAGGAGCCCCTTTGACTACCAGGAAGAAGGCCTCTTCCCGTGTTGACCCTGGTTTTAGAATGAGCTCCCAAAGAGGTGCATCTGGAGCCGACTTTGTATTCCTTCTGGTGCCTGGTGAAGAACTTTTTATTTTCCCATTTTAAGCATCAAACTTTTAAACTTTGTTTTCATATATCCCATGTTATTTCTGCTCCATTTCTGTGATGAATAATAGCAATTGCAATTATTGTTTTGTTCTTTCAGTTTTACTGTTGTGTGTGTGTCATTTTAACTTTTGTTTAATGTTAACTTTTGTTAACCACATAGAGAGCCTCAGCTATTGGGTGCTTTATAAATGAAATAAATAAATAAATTTTCTCCCTTTCCTACCTCTGCATCTGTTTCACAGTGGCTCCAGGATGACCTTTTTTAAACAGGCAAACAAACCAGAAATTAATCTGTATGGATTTGGTTTTTGGTTTGGTTTGGTTTGGTTTGGTTTGGTTTGGTGAATCCAACTGTTGATTATAGCATGTTTGGGTACACTTCTGAAATGTGTGCTCCTTTGCTTGAATGCATTTTTCCACAGCATGCATCTCCAAAATAGTACAGTTTTCCAAAACCAGAATGCATCTGGAATGCACCCATTTCAGTTCCTACATATTGGAGAAAATTGTTCAAAAAAGGCAGAGCATATTTCTTACACATCCCTAACTCAGAATTCTTTAATTATACATGCATTTCTTTCACATCAGTAAATGGATCTTAGCTTCAATTGGTAAAACCTGGGGTACTATTTAATGACAAAATAATCCTACTAGTTTGGTTTCTATCCATTCCAGATCTACAACAGCCTAATCAGTGGTTACTTGCTGTATATTCTAAAGAAATAATTAGTTACACACCTCAGAAAATAGTAATAAGAATACCAAATAGCACCCAAAGCCAAAAAACAAACAAACAAACAAAAACCCCTCTTGTGGCACTTAAAAGACTGTTTCCTCCCCAATATTTCCTGTATGAAAATAGAGGATGCTGGTAACAGCTCATTTTGGCTGTATTCACACATTATGACAAGCCAAGCTGGAAACAGCTGCGCATTCAGCCTCCATGGGGAAGTGCAGGGCCGTCTTAGCAGCATTATGGGCCCCAGGCAAAGCAGTGTACTGGGGCCCCTACGACAACTACAACTACTGTTAATTTTGGAAGTTTTCCCATTTTCCAAGGGTTAACACACACAGATTAGCATGGGGCCCACGGGCAAGTGCCCATCAGGCCCATGCGTTAAGATGGCGCTGGTGAAGTGTAGCATGCTTGGTTTCATGAAACCCCATGGAGAAACAGCAGTCTCTTGTAAGGTTTCCACACTTCACCATTGCTTGTAGTTACATGTCACTCTGGTTACAATATTTTCATGTGGTTTCCGCACTTCCACCATTGAATGGCCGTCGATGCAGCCAATGTCCCTCCCTGCCCTGTTCTGCTTAGCAACCGCTGAGGCAACTGCAGCCACACTCTGATCGGCTGTTTTGCACTCCCAGTGGTGTGCGTTCCCACTGCACATAGAGTTGTTTGTTTGTTTGTTTGTTTGTCTGTCTGTCTGTCTGTCTGTTTTGCTGACAGCTCACTGTTTTGGCCTCATCTGATATACATCCAGCTCCACAGACATGCACAAGGACTGATATTCTCCAAACACGAAGCCTAATCTGAAGCTTAACCTTAGTCTTAGCTTGACCCAATATTATCGATGCATTTGGTAACTGTCCCTCCCAAAAACAGAATCACCAGAGGGGAATTGGCTGAACCAACTTAACCTGAAGCTTAACAAAAACCCTCGCACTGTTAAATATTCACTATGCATTTCACTAAGACATGAGAAATTTGTATTTATAGCTGACATTTTTAGCTTCATCTGATATATTTCCAGGCCCATAAAACTGCACAGGGTCTGGTTTTTCCAAACCCTAAACCTAACATGAGACTGAACCTTAATATGAACAGGACTACATATTCCCCATGCATTTGAAAAGCATCTGAACATGCAGACGGCATGCTATGTTGACAGTTGACATTCTCAGCCTCATCTGAGCTACTTGTGGGCCCATAGGCTATTTTCCAAACCCTGACCCTTAACCAGAACCCTAATAGGGCCATATTTTTCCCTTACATTTTGTACATTTCCAAGCAAGACTATGCAGAAGGGTTTTATATTGACAGCTCACTATTTCATCTGAGAGGCCTAAACCTCCTTCCTGTGAGGTTTTGTTCAGCTTGCTCTGTACTCTAGAAACTGTAGGGCAAACTTTTTTCTCTGTCCCTAGCAAGAAGGGCATATTGTAGCATTTCAGTAGGCAAGAGACATCAGGTACGGTATTGGGTACCTTGCTCTGGCTTACACAATGCTGATGAATAGTAATTGTATGCACTGATTTTGCCTATTTTGTGATTAACTTGAAATGTTATAATGGTGGTATTCACAAAATAAACAATCTGGGTTCTTTAGTATTTTAGTGATGCATAATTGGACTTGACATACTGTTTTTTGTTTGTTGTTTTTTGCTGTTGCACCCACAGGCTATTTTTGCTGTTGCACCGGTACTCCCTTCGGGCACTTTTTGTGGGCAAGTGGCATAGATGTAACGATGGTGACAACAAAAACAGCGAGTGAGTAGCACAAAAATGTCAGAGATAAAGTTGGTGTGTGGCTTTGCCCTCTAAGAGAGTCTGTGGTAGAGGGCGGCATGCATCGCAAGGGCTGAAGTAAGACTGAACTGCCAGGCTGGTCAGGTTCTTCACAGAGATCGGGGACAAGCGTCAGGTGCCAACTTCTCCTTCACCATCGCTTTCACTTCCTTCTCTCCTGAATACAAATTTTGCAAATGTTGGCAAATTCTTATGAAACAAAGAAAGAGAAAAAGAAACCCATCCACACAGGCACCGGCCCAATCCAGTAGGGAGGGACATTCCCAACAACTGCCTGCTAAAGATGAGATACCTACAGGGGGAAAAGGACTGGAAACCCTGGTTTCCGCACGACCATGGTTGAATATGCAAGGATTCAAGCTCTGATTTTTAATTGTTGCAACAAAGAATTTTACCGTATATGGAGCAAAAAATGTCTGAGATCCAAGCTTGGTTCTAAATAGGAAGAGGCGCTTGGGATCAGACTGCAAGTATACATTGGCCACAGGAGTCAACTGAAGATTGTGAGAAGAAGCCCTGACCATAGACCTCTGTGGCAATGGGGGTGCCACAGCACTTGACTGTCCCATTGCGTAACCTCTGCCATGGACAAGAAGCTGCTAGGACAGAATGTGAAGAAACAGAATGGCTTCCTATAAGCAAAGGCATCAAATAAGGATATATTTTGATTGATTGATTGATTGATTGATTGATTTATATCCTGCCTTTTCCTACAAAGGGTTCAAGGCAGCTTACATCATTCTCCTCCTCCATCTTATCCCCACAACAACAACCCTGTGAGGTAGGTTGGGCTGAGAGTCTGTGACTGGCCCAAAATCACCCAGTTGGCTCCATGGCTGAGCAGGGACTAGAACCCAGATTGTCTGAGTCCCAGTCCCATGCTCTTAACCACTGCACCACACTGGCTCTTTGTATCTGTTCAATCTGCATGCAGAAAATATCATAAGGGAAACTGGATTAGGTTCAGAGGAAGCAGGAGTGAAAATTGTGTGAGAAACGTAATTTAAGTTATGCAGATGTACCATATTCCTGCTAGAAAGCAAAAGCTGAACATGAAGAAAATAAAGATCATGACTGCAGAAGAATTATTAACTTTCAGGTCAACAATGAAGAAAGCAAAATTGTGAAAGATTCCACATAGTTCGTCCCAGTCATCCATTCAAAGAGAGACTGCAGCCAAAGCATTAGAAGAAGACAGAGACTTGGAACTGATGAAAGAAGTAGAAAGGTCATCAAGTGTAAGGATATTTATTTATTTATTTATTTATTTATTAAAACATTGTTATGCCTCCCCATTCGCCGAAGCCTCAGAATTATTTTGCTGGAAATGAAAGGTCAAGATCATCCATACCAGTATATTCCTGATCACTATGTATGGATGTGAAAGCTGGACAGTGGGGAAAGCTGACAAGAAGAAAGTTGATGCATTTGAAACATAGTTCTGGAGAAGAGCTTTCCAAATATATGGGATCAACAGAAAGCTGAAAAGGTAAGTCCTAGATAAAATCAAGCCAGAATTTTCTCTGGAGGCAAAAATTATGAAATGGAGCTGTCATACTTGGGCACTTCATGAGAAAGTGTGACTCACTAGAAAAGACAATAATACTCCAGAAAGCTGAAAGCAGAAGAAGAGGAGGACCAAATATGAGATAGATCAGTTCCAAAAAGGAAGCCACAGCCTTGAGTTTACCAGAGCTGAGCAGGGCTGTCAAGGACAAGAGATTTTGGAGGACAGTCAGTCACAGAGTTGCCACAAGTTGGAACTGACTTGATAGCACATAACAGCACAAGAAACAACAATAAGTACTCAAAACCCTGGGCCTGGGAGGAGGAATCCATTTCTCTTTCTTCCACATTCAGATACTGGAAATTTCAAAGTTCTTTCCATTACCTCCACAACCCTCACCCACCCACCCAAACACACACACACTCCTGGTGTTTGGAATGGACTGGAGGTGTAACAGAGGAGCAAGCCAAGCCAGAGTCTCCAAAAGTCCTAGTCAGATTGGCCAGGGCAAGCAGCAGGTGCAAGAGAGTTATGCAGAGACAGTAGCCACATCCTGGCCATGGCAAAGCCCACAGTTTCCACAACTTCCACAGTTTCACAGTTCCCAGGAGCTTCTGTTAGCCCTTTTCTCCTGGAGCTGACAGTGCCCCTCCCAAGTCCCAGCTGCATTTGCCCACTCCATGTGCTACAAGTGCTCACAGGGAGGGCCTTCCCCTCCCATGGAGTCCCCTTCCTCCCAGCTATGCCTCTGAGGCAGCTTTGCCTTCACCAGAGTTCTCTGAGCTGAGCTCGCCTTGTCTGGGTCCCCTTGCCCCTTGAGGCTGGGAGGCAAGCAGCCTTCTCCTCTAAGACTTACCGCCCCATTTTCCTGGGGGGCTGTGATCTCAGTAGGACTATGGCCCTTCCTGCAGCACGGCCCTAGTCGGGCTGTCGCACCACCCTGTGCTGGGGCATCTAACTCTTCCTTAGACATGGCATGATATGTATTCCCTACTGTGCCTCAGGTGACAGAATATCTTTGGCCACCAACCCACAGAAAGAGCTATTAAGCCTCCATATCCACTTTTGGTTTGAATTGTGTGTCCAGGAGTGTTTCTTTTCTGGTTTTTCTATTCCATAGCCTCTAGGTGGCACTGCAGTGTAGTGGAATGCACAATTACACCAGTAGAAAAGGACCATACTTTCACTTTTAGCCATAACACTGCCTTTACTGTGCTCTAAAAAAAATCACTGAAAGTGCTATATCAAAACAGAACCAACACTGGAAGGTCAGGATACTGTCTAAAGAGCCCATAAATAAGTGTGAGTAGGGATGGTGAATGCACAATAAATGCCTCATGTAGAAACGTTCCAGGTCTAAAGGACAAACTTGCAAATACACGCGACCTGGACCCATTAGAACAGTGTCGGCCCCTTCCGGCTTTCTGATGAAGCAAAGCAGCAAGGAGATGCTCCCTGCGTCTAAGCCTCAGCTCTCAGTGAAAATGTGTACTACTTCCACTGATTGCCTCGAGTCGTGTCTCACTTCAGCTGCCTGGAAAACAGCATTATCTTTGATCTACCGCAGCTCCATGTTTCAGTAGTGTATATTTTAGGACCACATGGAAATAAGCCATTGCTACATGCAAGCCTTTGTGTGTGTTGATTATTATCCTGTTAAGTTAGTCTGGCTTATTTCTTCCTTCATCCCCCATCAAACAGGAACACACTGTTCATGCACACGCTCCCCTTCCTCACTTGTGTTTGTCTTGTAAAGTCCAATTTTCTCTAACTGCATCATGCCACGCACTATAAACCACATTTGTGTCCCATTTAGACATTGAAACCACAATAGACACAGTAGAACAAAAAGAACCACACACCCTGGTTTTTTGACCAAATTCCCACACATGAATAATTAGAAGCACATAAAATTGCAGCACACACACACACCCCAAAAGATCAAGACAGCTGCTTCACTTCGTCTGCCTGTCTCAACCGCTTCCACTTCCAATTCAACCGCTTCCACTTTCAATTCTACCAGCAAAGTTTCCCCCACCCCACAATCAAGTGGAACAGTAAATAGAGACAGGAGAAGCATAATACAAACAGTCTGTGACACAATAAGAATAAATATCCTAATAAAGTTGTCTTGACAAGTGTATGCCGTCAGGAGCCTTTGGGAAGCCTTTGTTACAATTAGCCATTGTTCACCATGCACTTGCCTGTAAGAGGAGTGTGAACATTTCTCTCTCTTCCCTGTCAAACCCAGGAATCTTGGAGCCCTCCTTGAATGGCAAAGCAGGTATGAATGGACAGAGAGAATAACAGGTCCCCACTAACAACATTCAAGCCTCCGATCGTGGGCCATCGGCTTTCAATTGGAAAATTGCTTAGTGCTTCCAGATGGCCCAAATTGGCTTGGATAGCCCAAGGATGAAGGTTCTTATCCAGTGTCCAGGACAGTGTTCTTTCTGGATGGATCCAAGCCTGATGAAACAGGGAGTGGCTGCACAGACAAGATGGATTTTACAGGCACAACTCAAAACAGCTACAGTATTTTCTTTTCTGGCATAAATTGATGCAGTGGTCTACGATGTTCCCTGTCCAGCAGAACTCCCTCTCAGGTCTCCTCTCAGCTGCAGAGACCTCAAGACAGTCCTCTTCTCCCTTTTCTATCCAAGAGCTCCCCAACCTGACATCCTGCTGCCCTATCCCTAGACATTCAGGAGATACAGAGTACGGGGAGAAGGGGGAAATCCTGAATCACTTTGTAATCATATTCACTGGGTTACAAGAATCTTTGAGAGGCAATTTAGACTGACACCCAAAACATAACAACACATTATTACACATTTTACCACAAAGGGGCACCCTGAAGTATATAAAGATTCATGTTTGTGTGATGGTATGGATTCCCTGCTAACAATTTTTTAAATAAAAGCACCACAGCAACCGATTACTCAGTGGAAGAAGCAGTGACATGTGTTAGCTGGACTGAATGATATTCTCCTCCTCTTTGCCTTCATGTCCATGACCATCAGTACCCAGACACTTTCTGCTCTCTTAAATGATTCTAGCCTTTCTTGCTTGCTGTGCTTGATGCCTCAAACTCCCTCCAGGATATGAAATGCATATTCTGGGCTTCAGCCCGAGGCATGCATGGTGCAGGGTGAGGGGGAAATGGACATTGCTATGCCTCTGAGTCTAGCAGCTACATCTCTGTTCCCCACTTTTCCTCTAAAGTAGATGCAGTGCACCTACTCTAGACCTAACCCCTAGCTTGAAGGGTTGCCAGTTATCCCTCTTCCTGCCCACCCCTCTACTATGGACCTGATTCAGACTGGGGACCCCTTTACCCCTCTAGAGTAAAGTGGGTAACAGAGTGCAAGGGATTCCACCCAGGGAGTGGGGCCCATGTAGCTGCTTCTTGTAACTAAGAGTCTCAATGAACTCATCCCATCTAAGTGAGAAGCTTGGTGCTTCTTCGTCATGCCCCGAGTATGGCCCTTAAGCACTTCCCCAGAATTTGGGTAAAGGTCAGAATCATGCAGGATGGCACCATCCTTTCCACCCTTTCTATAGTCTTTGATTTGCCTGATTCCTTTATAAAGACCAGTTTTCATCCTGAGACAAAACAAACTTTAGGGAAGAATTCTCTATCTCTAACCTGAAAGCTTCTCTCTGATCTTGGGGCTCGTTGGCCCTTAGCCATTTATTTTGTCCCTCTTGAACGCCTTGCATAGATTGTCTCAGAAAGTCAGGTTCTGACTTACTTGGCAGTCCTGGGCAAGGTAGCAGTTTTCATCCCATCAACAGCAAAATTAAGAGACCCAATGCTGTCAGCGACACAGAAGTAGTATTTTTTAAGGTCAAAGAAAAGAAAAAGAAATGAGGAATAGCCAGCTCATAATAGCGACAATATGGGTATGGAAGCTTTATGGACCCACAACAGCCACCTCCTTCTGCCAACATTTTGCAACATTTTGGCCTCCAGCCATCCCAAATTGTACTGTACCCCCACCAGTGAACCCCTAAACTTTCCATGAACACAAAGGAATTCAATCCATCTTTCTCCATGTTTCAGTAAGCAGACAAGGACAAGGATGCAGTGGGGAAAATCCACAAGGAGTCTCATTTGCTTTTAAAAGGTTCATTTACTAGCCCGGTTCAAGTGGTCTGACAGCAGGATGAAAGTTCATTAACTTGGGCTGCCCTATTTTCATTTGCTCGTGAAACAGCCCCTCACATCTTACAGCAAATGCTTTTGCCCACCTCACCCCCTTGCCAAACAGACTCCCTTGACTGTGAGCTTGCTTATTAGCCACCTATAAAACAAATCAGACCCATAAAACTCTGTGGTATTATATGCTTGGACTATTCAATTAGCTCCTTGTTTGGGAGTGAGAGGCACTGATAAACTTACAAGACACAGGACTTCTAACTAGGGAGGTGAATTTGAAGAAATCTGTTTCTCAATGTATTTGGAATGATGTTCTTCAATATTTAAAAGAGGAAGGAAGGAGGGAAGGAAGAAAAGGGAGCGGGAGTTCATGAAGTATGCAGAGAAGGATATATTTGAAAGTGAACCATATTCATGCAAGTAGGTATCAGCAACTCAAAATGGTCAGATAACCAAATCTACTGACTGAATACTACTGACATAAGGATAAACAGTGGGACAAGACCATCATTGCTTGAAAGAGAGAATGAGAAAATGTGTACCAACATATAAACAGTCTCTCTCTCTCTCTCTCTCTCTCTCTCTCTCCCTCTCCCTCTCCCTCTCCCTCTCCCTCTCTCTCTCTCTCTCTGTATAAGACATTAAAATTGTGAAAGTTTTTGTGTACCTCGGCTCAGTCATCAGTTCAACAGGAGTCTTCAGCCAAGCAAGAAGACAGAGACTTGGAAGGGCAGCAATGCAGGAACTAGAAAAGGCACTAAGTCCAGGCAGTGATCTAGGATTTACACAGCCTCTCCTGATTCACTTGACACAGGCAGACAGAGCTGGGAGCCATCTGTGTATTGAGGGCAATTTGCTCCCAATTCTCTAACGACCACTCGCAGCAGCTTCCTATAGATGTCAAAGGTCATTGGGGACAGAATGGTGCCGGTGGGACCTTGTAGCTCAGTTACTAGGAATTGTCATTCCCTATTACTTTCTGAAAGCAACCCCACAGGGAAGACTGGAAATAGTGATCAAGTTGTCTTCAGCTGGGAACTGAGTTTGGATGGCCGAAAGCTTGGCTGGGATCTCTTTGTTTTCCCTACGCCTTTCTCCACTGAGGACAATGCAGGGTAGGCAAAGAACTTAGAGCATCATGTGCCCTCCCAGCTGGAACAGTGAGTGGTGCATTAAGGGGCTGCTCCACTTTGATCAGTAGGGATTAAAATTTACACCTGGGTTAGATTTATATCCTGTCTCTACCATGAATGTTGCCCACCATGGCTAACAACAATATAGTACAACATAATAAAAATGCAGCCACAACATAAAAGAACATCCATTACAAACACACCAAGAAAATTAAGATGTTGCATACTCCCTATACCTGGCCCTGATCAATAGTCTGGCTGTACAAAACTGGACCAAAATTTCTACAAACTCTTCCAAAGCAGCCCTACATGGAGCATCCAGGCAAGTTGTAACTAAGACATGAGCAATTCAATTGGTCAGATCAGACCACTTGAATGGATGCATTTGGCACACATGCCTTAGCTTAAGGAGTGGTTGTTCCATAGGGAAGGGATCTCTAGAAGAGAATTCTCAGCAGTCTTGCTGAAATGCAGCTCCTGGGGTTCTTTAGAGGAATCCGTGACTATTACACTAGTGTGCAGTCTACAAGACTTGAAGCAATAGTCAATACTGCCATGTCTCTAATGGGAATGACCACAGTGCAAGAGAAAGTAGCGCTTGCTAATGCGACCAGATGCTACCACTTCCAAAAGGGAGCACACATTAACCAAAGCCATAAAAGGGAACTCGGCTGAAGTGGTAGTTTTAGATAGTTCCTTGGGGACAGAAATGACTGTTGGGTTTTCCTACTTCATTGCCACATGTGGACTAAGACAGACTGACAGACTTGAGGGGAAATATTCTGGGCACAAATGATAGAAATTGCAGGTAAATAATAATACAGAACAGAAGCACTTTAAATTTGTCTTTCTCAAATCCCTAAGTTTCCCCCCAGGAGCTGCCAAGCTATTTTCTATCAAATTACTACAAGAATTTCCTGTTGCTGCATTGCACTGAATTTCTTTCCACTGTTCCTTGCTTTATATCTCTTCTGTTTGTCCTCCACCCATTTTAAAATCCACAGTTTTGTACAACACAGGGGAAAGGAAAGTATCATGAATCAGGCTTGCTGTACCAAATAATTTTTTTAAAAATCCCCAGTGATTATTGTAATTTGTAAATAGCTAACACCATGTCAGCCTCTGCCAGAAAACATTAACATTTCTGGGCAGCCCAAACAGCAAAAAGTAACTTGTAAAACCTTTTCCCAGGACTAGAAAATCTAAAGGGTAAATGGTACTTTAATGCTGTTAGTTAGATAAGAGGCTAGAAAATGAGCATTTATCATTATTTCCATATTTGAAAGAAAATCGTTAAATGAGATTTCTTATAAATCACATTTGTGGCTAGCTGGAATGGAACTAGAAAGCCTTGCTGTACATACCAAGGAACACACATAATCTCAGACTAAGGAAAAAGCACGTTGAACTTTGCAAATTCTGCGGTCAATCCCTGTTTTGTAACAGAACTCAGAGGCAATGGTTGCATTTGTGATACAGATGCTTGTCATCACCAAAAGCTGCCAAAGTCGATCTGTACAAGCTCACACCAACAGATCAGGATTTTCTGAGCAGTGTCCCTGCCTGTGTAACTTGTGAGCCATCAAGGTAGGTACATCCAACATGTTGTACATTGTAGCCTGCCAAGAACTTGACGACCTCTTTTTCCACCACAAGTTTTCACTGTACTGGACAGGCAATGAAAGCAAAAGGTTTACCAAGATCCATGCAAACAGCTAAA
Organism: Varanus komodoensis; assembly: GCF_004798865.1. Lineage (NCBI taxonomy): Eukaryota > Metazoa > Chordata > Lepidosauria > Squamata > Varanidae > Varanus > Varanus komodoensis. Next base: position 1,185,689 of record NW_025336087.1, on the reverse strand, counting down.
GAATATATATCAGTCAACAGGTGACATTTTCCATCTGTGCGATCCTTTATGTGTTCACTCATATTGAGTTCAGTAGGGCTCACGTCACTCACAGGGAGGTATACATAATATGGCAGACTTTGTATCCTTTGAAGAAGCTGGCACATTTGCCAGTGGAGAACCACCCAAGTCAGGAAAAGGGCCATGATTTGGTGGCTGTGTGCTTTGTGTACAAACAGTCCTAAATGCAATACTCAGTACCTTAAAGTCAGGCTGCCAAAGGCCCTCTCTGAAAGCAAAGAGACGTGCACCAACCTTCAGACCCTGATTAAGTGCTTCAAAACCTGGCCCAATTCAGCTGGGACCATTTCAAAGTCTGTGTGTTGCCCAGACATGAGTGGCTAACATTCCAGCCTCTCAACGGAATGTTTTGATCCTGCTGGCTTCAGAAGGAAAGCAAAGCAGCAGAAATGGTTGTAACAACTTGACTCTGATCAGGCTTTCAACTTCATTCCAATCTCATGCACATCCTTTCCTTAATTCTGGCATGCTGTTGCCAGTCTGGATATTTACTGTTCCATAATTTCATCCTGTATGTATGTATTTAATCAATAGTTATATTATCTTTCTGTTTAAAAAACTGTCAAGGGAATGGACAAGAATGTAAAACAATAAAAGCCTAAACATTTAGAATGGTACACTATAACTACACATTTAGAAAGGTTATATTGAAAAGATTCACCTTTAAGTTCTTTCTTAATGCCACAAAAGTTAGACCAACTGTAGGTCTTGAGGGGCAACACAAGAGAAAGCCATTTCTTGCATGCCCAGTGAAGAGGCCTCTGAATATTCATAGACTGTCTGTTTTGGTATACTTGGCATTCCTTTTTTATTCATTTTAATGCACTATTTTGGGAATAGGGGTTGGGTCTGCCTGCTCTAGACTGGGCAGTTAAAAGTTCAATAGCATACTGGCTCTCTCCCTCTCAGAGATAGTAAATGCTAAACCATGAATATCATAACTTGAGTTACTTTTATCCAGTGGAGTTTTGTGGTCCCAACATCAGTGGGGTTGTACATCCATTCCAGGTTGTAGTCTGAACTTTTAAGGAACTATCCATGATGCTAACCCATTTTGAGAGGATAGGGGTGTGGTCAGGACCATGGACAGCTCCTTTAAAGTCTGGATTAAAACCAGAGTCAATAAATTCTCCCATTAACATAGGACCCATCAGCCTACAGGTTGAAATGGAACAGAAGAACAGAAACAGATGGAGGCATCCTAAGACTGAATGCGAACATTTCATAGGTGAACTTGTCCATCAAGTTCTCCGTTGTTTGATCTAAGGAGCAGAATGGCATGCAGACTTATTCCATACTGCCTTCTTTAACTAAATACTGAATTTATGACTTCATATAAAGGGTATACAGGGATTTTGCTTGATTTGCATTTTGAAATGAACTGACCCAACCCATACCTGATTGGACCCAACCCAATTGGAACAGAACTCAGTTATCCTTCAGACTTCAGGTTTCTCAGGATACAATCTGTAGGCAATGAGGTATACAGATTAAAAAGATAACAAAACAAAAATTAGAGTAAAATGCAGACTGAAAAGCAATTTAGGGTGAAATATGTATACATGGCATATTTTGTGGAGAAATGCATTAATATGCACATTAAATGCAGATTTAAAATGCAGATCTTTGTGAGGATTAAAAAATATGGATTAATGCAGAAACAGGCAGGAACAAACCTGTGAATTAACACGTGTGATACTGACATGAACAAGAAAAAGCTTTATCTGCCCATTTCTACTTGTACATGTAAAGCATGTGCTGGGTCACTCCTTAAGTTGCTTCTAACCCATAGATGTGGCACAAGTGAAAGTTCAGGGTAGTCCCACTCATTGTATCACAAATTCCCAGAAAGCTTACATACCAAAAAGAAGACAGGATATCTTTCTTACTCCCCTATCCTTTCTGACATGCAACAGAGATTGGATGGATTGTTTGTAAGAAAGATCTTGGGCTGTGCAGAAATGGATAGATTGACTTTATTGTTGAAGGAGAAAGAGGATACTGATTTCTATCGAACTTGGGACTCTTTTTATAATTGGCTGGAGAAACGGGACTTGGCGTAAATTTAGAGATGTTTTTCAAACTATGATAAATTAATTTGAATTTGATATTAGAATGTTAAAAATATGTAGTAGGAGGTTGACCCAGTGAATCCAATGTTTGTGATGTTTGATGTTTGTTTGTTTTTTTAGTGTTAGTTTAAAAATTTTAATAAAATATATCTATATAAAAAAGAGATTATTATTTGCACTAGATGTTGGTCAGACATATAATGGCATATTGTACGGCCAGAATGGAGGTATATCCGGAGGAAAGGTGGAAACAGACCTCTTTTGCAGGCATAAGATGCTTCTGAACATGAATTGCTTAGAAGTGTTTGTTTGTTTGTTTGTTTGTTTGTTAAAAGCTTTTGTATGCCGTCCTATTATACAAGATCTCAGGATGGCTTTCAAGAAGTATGGATCTCTTAGTTGACCAGTATGGGGGAAAGAGATGATCCAGGCATGTTCTTCTTTCGTTGCCCTGATTCAGACTATGGACTCATGGCAGGGGCAAGTCCGGCAAGGCAAGTCAGGGGCAGGAGGTCAATTTATCTCGAAGGGACAATCCATGGCCACATGCAGCATTCTTTAACCCCTGCTGTCTGTCACCACCACCAACATTCTGGGTGAGGGAACAAAGTTAATTTCGACACTTTGGCTGCTCTGTAATGCCACAAATTCCATTCTTCAGTGCCCCTGGAGGGAGCACACAGGACCTTTGCATTTACTCATGCCAATGTAGCCTCACATGAGTGGATTCCAGAACAGGGGAGAAAAATAGTAAATTGTTGGGACCAGTTCCAGCACTCCGTGGATGCACCCATGGAAGACATGGGAACTGCTTCTGGGTCAAATAATGATGGAGGAAAGCGAGTGACAGCAAGAAGTCAAGCAGCATAGCAAGAACAGGGAGCAGGACAGCCAGCTGTCATTTGATCATCCAGAGGACAGCCAAAATAGGCCTTCTGAACCCACCAGGAACACATGCTCCTAATGAAGAGAAGAAGGGGATGGAAATACCTGACCCTAGAGTCATGTATTAGGTGAAAGGGGGAGGGCAGTGCAGGGTCACATATTTATTTATAAATTATTAATTATTTGCATTTATATACCACCCTAATAGCCCAGAGGGCTCTCTGGGTGGTTTACAAACATTAAAACCCACCAATCCTAAGCAAATAAATAAATTGACTATACCATGACAGTATAAAATAACATAGTTAAAATGAATTAAATAAATAAATATTCCATTAAAATTAGTTAACTTTAAAATATTGGTTAAATAGAAAGATCTTAGCATTCATAGGGCCTTGCAGCCAGGGACATCCACCTTGAAGGCGGTTCATGGAGCCCAGTCAGTTTGGGAAGGGCAGACTATAATAAATGTAATTTCATAACAATGCTCTTTCATTGTACTCTAACCTAGGGAACAGAAGATAACAAGGTACTATGTTATAGAAGCTTACCTAGAACCTCTGTCTCTTTTGGTTGCATGAGGATGCTATCTGTAGCCTGAAACAATGCTTGCTAGTTTACAGATTGCATAGCAGAAGTTATTAACTTGATTGCTGTATAACAAAGCAGGACAGGAGCCAGGACCAGCTGAAGTCTCTGGACTGTCTTCAAAGGCAGCCCTACAAAGAGCGCATTACAGTAATCCAGTTGGGATGTTACCAGCACATGCATAACTGTGGTCAGACTCTGTCAATCCAGTTTAGGCCATAGTTGTTGTATTTTACACAGCTGAAAAAGGTACTCCTGGCCACCGAATCCACCTGAGACTCAAATGATAATTTTGGGTCCAGGAGCACTTTCGGTATGCGGAGCCTGTCTTTTAGGGGAAGTGCTACCCATCCAAGCCAGGCAATAGCCATCTAATCCATCAGACAGAATGTCAACCAACAGCACTTCTGTCTTGCTTGGATGGAGTTTCAGTTTATTGGCCCCCATCCAGTACATTATCAAATCAGTTCGACACGGAGGCCACCTCACCTGAATTTAATGCAAATAAGAAGTAGAGCTGAGTGTCTTCAGCATATTGCTGACCTCTCAGCCCAGCCCTCCTGATGACCTCTCCCAACGACTTCATATAGATGCTGAAAAGCATGGGAGACAGTAGAGAGCCTTGCAGAACCCCAGTATATAAATATTTCTGAGTATGATTGAGATGTTAAAAAGAAAATATGGAATTAAGGAAGCAATCATTGCAGAAACTTGAGTTAAATGGACTCAGGTATCAAGAAATATTATTTTATTATTAATCCAATAATTCAATTGGAATGCAGGGGCAATATGAAAGAATGGATGAAATAGTGGCAAACTGAGAAGAAATGAAGCAAAGCAGCAAGCTGTTCTCCAACCACTAGTGCTGCTGATCACCCAAGGACCTTGTGTCTCTTTCCATTCTGTCTCTATTCAAAAACACTCAAGGTGCAGTTGCAAAAGCTGTTTAGTCCAGCAACTTGGGTGGTGGTTGACTGCATATGCTTTGAGGGCATGTCTTGGGTATGAGCAATTCAAAACACACACACATTTGATACTTATGAAAGGATAACAGCCAAGACTGAAATTGTTCAACATGAGGCATTCATCCATACATCTATGCATCCATACTGGAAGGAGAAAGGAGATCTGCCAAGAAAGAGGAAATGGGCACATAGCTCATTTATAGCAAACTGCAACTTTCTCCTGTAATGAAAAACAAGCCTACAAAAGGCTCTGTGTGTCCTGTTCTTTTGCCAACAAACAATACTCTTTCCCCCCCTTTTTTTGGTGGGATTTACCTCAGGTCATTGTGAAGAAAAACTGCAGGCCTGGTCCAATTTTCAGTAAAGTAAATGGAACCATTCCCATTGACTTCCATCCATTTTGGATAGAGTTCTTATATAACCGACATGGTTGTAATGCGGAGGAGCACACACACGTGCAAGCACAAATCATGTGCACCCCTTTCGCCTTTGGGAATTGGCTCCGATGTCCAAGCTGGGGGGAAATAATTCTCTTTCTCAAAATATCTCTTGGAATGAGATTAAAATATGCATCAAATGAAAAGTATAAGAAGCCTTAGGGAGACTTTCCTCATAGAACTGACATTGAAAGTAAACACACCTAACAACCTGAGCAAATGATAAGGCCATTACCTGAAAACAACTTAGCAACTAAAATATTCTAGCTTCTGGGTGGGATTAAGGATCAAGATTATACTGACAAAGATTCCGAGCTGGCGCTCCTAAGCTTAAATGCCATGAATATACCTGGTGACCTTGTTTTCTAACCCAAGTCCTTCTTTTCACTGAACATACCATGGATCCAATCTGAAAGCTTCTGCAGATAAAGTGATTACACTACCAATGAATCAACTGGACTTTCTCATAAATTATTTAAATCCCCAAATGAGGCTCCATCTAGACACAAGTCTTTTGTCCCATCTCAGCAACTGCAAGGAAAGACAGCACCTCCTCCACTTATCCAGTCTATTTGGTGCCACCAGAAAAACAGGGGGCAGTTCATCTGATCTGTAGAACTTTTAAAGACAAAAGAATACAATTGTTTCTTAATTATTTATTTTAAAGTAGGGGGCGATGAAAATTTGGGGGAGACAGATCTCCCCCCAGCACACCTGTGGCTACAGGCCTATTCATTCCTTTATGAGAACTTGCCGAGAACTGTACATTTCTTCATAAAGAGGGTCAAAGATCCCCAGATCTATAAATTTCAATGTGAGTCACAGAAAAGCAGACAGAGTTGTCCATTTGGGCACAGGTCTTTGAGTGTTTATCTCTTAACAGCTTGAGCTGAATTCTCCAGTAGTAACCATATTTGAGGTGCTGAAAATAAATTGACGTGTCTTTTTTCTGATCGGTTATTCAGCATCCACCCAAGAAAGACAGCCAAAAGTGAAAATTCAGGTCCTCAAAAGTGGGCTACCACTGCCTTAGCCAGTGGCAGGGCTTCACCGTGGGTCTGCTTTGTAGCCAGGTTCAGATGATCACTGGAGAGAAGCTGCAGGTGTTTATTTTTCCCCACCCATGCATGAGCCATCCATGTGCTACATAATTTGCCGAATTAGCCTCACAATGTATGGTTTGCTGAGCCATCAAAGCCCAGGAAGGTACATGGGAGGGTGGCTTCCAAACCCTCGAGACCCATAGCTTGTTTTAGCATTTGAAGTGGTGTGAATCCACGACACACTTTGCCTGGGTCAGGCAACATGGTAGCCCACCCACCACAATGGTAATTAGGCACCTCTTGTGGTACATGGCTGGCTCATGCATGGGTGGGGGACCCATGGTCATCTGAACCCAGCCTGCGCCTGAACATAAGGCAATCCGTTGTTATAGTATGGCATCAAAGCGTCAAACACAGACTGAGCAAGAGGATTTCAGACCTCTTCTTTTATGCACTCTGGGAGGTATGTTATCAAACGCTGTAACAGCCTGAGGATGTCTTGCAGTAAAGCTGTATCTTTGCCCAGTATGTATTGTCATTTTCTGCTTACATTTTGTTCCATTTTGTTATTGCTGCTAGTTATTCAACAGAAACAGGGGTTGATAAACACATCAACATTTCAGATACTTTCTCTCCCTGTATAATGTTATGCTTGATTCTGTTATGTTTCCTTCCCTAGCCATCTGGTTCTAGCTCTTGGTTCATGGCTTCATTGCATTCTTGAATTTTCCCTTTATCATAGTCTTTCCATCAAAGCTGGCTGACTTGCAGACTGCTTTAGCTACTAACTGACCAGATCTTTCCAGTGCTTCTCACACATAGTCCACTCCCTTGAAGCTTGTTCTCTAGAACAGCAGGAAACACTGGAAAATGCCAATCTGTGTGTAAACTTAATAAGAAAGTAAACAGATCTAACCCTTGGATGAAAGATGCTGAACTTGTTATGCAAGAGTAGTAATGGAAAGAAATGGGTGATGGAATTAAAAGTGCCTCTTAATTTGCCTGGTGGTTATTAGTGTGCAAAAGAGAAATACAAAACAGTTCAAACTTTTCTGTAAATATTAAGGTCAAACATTATTTTTCACTGATCGTCTGAAGGTGCGAGCCAATGTCCCCTGCCCTGAACACACTTAAGCCTCTGGATTTCAATGCACAGCACAAGGCACAGTGTTGGCACCTTTGCGCCGTTGTGCCTCACAACTGCCTTTCATCCAGATGGCTATTTCTGGCCATCGAGCTGGAATACCATGGTGAGGAAGGGGAGGCTGGACGCCACCTAGACTCAGCATAAGCTGTCAGCCCCAACTTCCTCGCACTCTCTGCTTTCAGCATGCTGTTTTTCCTTCTCCTTGTTAGACTTGTAAGTTCAGACAGGCCGTTGATGGGGGGCTTTCCATGCTGGCTGCAATGGGGCTGGGAAGGTGACTCTGCTTCAGGTCAGGGGACCTCAAAGCTGAGCTCCAGATACTCCTCTGCTCCCGAAGTCACAGTCAGGGTGCACGGGACCTTCCTTCCTTCCTTCCTTCCTTCCTTCCTTCCTTCCTTCCTTCCTTCCTTCCTTGTTTTATTTCTATACAACCCAGTAGCCAAATCTCCCTGGGCAGTTTGGCTGGTTGTCTATCTGAAGATGCTTAGGCTTGCGTCCTTAGAGGAGAGAAAGAGCTATGCAGAAAGCTGGGGATGCACCAAACGAGACGCCACCAGAAGGGGAGGGACCAAATGAATTAGGTGGGGCCATTGGGAGGACCAGGTTTGGTCCATGGGCCTTAGGTTCATCACCCCTGCTTTAAGGATACAAACATGTAAAAGAAAATACTGCAAATGTGTATCATATCGATACTTAGACTGGGGAACCAAAATTGGCTACTGTTTCATAGTGTAGATTATGGCAAATATAGAGGGAGGGAGGGAGGGAGGCAGGGAGACAAAACTGAGATTGAGAGCAAAGAGGCTGAACTCTGAACCAGGCTGTTGGGTTCTTCTACCATTCTATCATATTTATGAACTGTACCTTTTCAGATTAGTTGGCGTGCCTTTTGAATTCATTTTTAATTGAATATTAGATTGCCTTGATTGTTCCCCCTGCACTATCACCTGATCTCCTGTCTTTCTCCCAACATATTGCTTTGTTCCCATTTCAGCTTGACCATCTCTGAAGACCTGCTACAAATACTTGGCTCTAGAAGTCAGAATTCTAACCGTGCATTCCTTGGCTTCTCCCTCCAGAGAACAATGAGCCAACAGAGTTGCAATGGAAAGGCCAAACTATGTGGGCACAGAGTGCAATTTTCCCTTCCAGAGCCAATCGTGGTGCACCTGGAGACAGGCTTCAGCATCACAGCCCATATATTTTTCAACCGCACCTCCCCTAATAGGAGTCCAGCAGTTCATATTTTGCTTCCAATTATCACCCACTCCATTCCACCATCTCAAAATATGCACCCGTGTGTGCGTGCAAATGTGACACACACACACAGAGTGCAGTGCCTTACAAGTGCTGGAAAAAAACACATATTCAAAGCTTAGCTCATAATCTCTAATGACGGAAAATGTGCAAATTGGAAGGGTGAAAAAAAGAACTGCATTTCTTCTTCAAATGTAGTTGCATAAATACCATGCACATGTACTCTTGACCCTCCCCACCCCCAAAAGGGGCCATGTTCAATCACAGAAGCAAAAGTTCCAGTAAATGCCTACAATTAGCCTAGTTTCCACTGTTTGTCTAACACAGCCTGACGTCGAAGCATGTCATCATCCCCTTACTGGATGTGACCTTTATTTTTCATAGTCCAGTGTCGGAAAAGGGAAAGTGAGAATGTGTGTTGTCCAGAAATCTTCTGCCAAAATTACTTAGGATGACTGCATGCAGATTATCATTAATACCTACCTGAGGCTCTGGCCAACTTAGTACAATACCCAGTGATAAAAGGCCGATTGTAATGGGATTGTTGATTATTAAGCTGCATATTTTCTGTTAAAACTGGAAAATGCAGTCCAAATATATTCAAAGGATGTTCTTTGGCAGCTATTCTAAAACAATCAACATACAAGATTATTTGTAATCAAGCTGGATCTCTTTTCTCCTCACATACCCCTCCCTGCCTGGAGAAAGCAAATCCTTAGGATTAAATCTAACAACAACAAAGATGCTTTATTTCTTGGCATAAACTGGGTTTATCATTGACACTCATTTATGACTCCAGGAAACGCTCTTTACCTGAACTTGCGAATATTTTCAGATACCAGCAATCTGCATTCAGTGGAAACCCTTTGTGTGCCACTTTTCTAACAAGAAAACATGTTCAGCACATTTTCATCTCTTCAGAATCAAGACTTGCACAGGATGACTTGTGTCTAAAAGCCAGATCCAGCACAGCCTTCCACAACCTGGTGCCCTTGAGATGGTTTGGAGTACAACTCCCATCATTTGCAGCCATTTAACAGCACAGAGGGAAGCTGAATCTCACCCAGGGTCACCTCAAACAAAACAGCTTTCAGTGATGCCAATTCTTGGCTGCACCTGCCATTTATCAAATGTATGGTCATGAATCCTAAACACACTTAATGTGATGAATCCTGTACACATTTTTCTGGAAGTCCCATTGAACTCAATAGGACTTAATTCTGAATTCACATGTATATGATTGTATATGTTCAAGTGACAGTGCTGTAAGTGTTCATTTAAAATGTGATGCATTTTCATAAAAAAAAAATATGCATCTGTAAACCGGCTCTGGGTGTTTGTATACATTGAAACCTGTGGCTTTCTGAACACTTAGAATCTTCCTTGAGGCATTTGAAGCAATTAGGCCACTGATCATTAGATCCATCCGAAGGAAGAGATCAGCGGAGTGGTTCTGCGATATTCTCCAGCAGACATGGACAATGTGTATCTCCTGGGGGTGGATGTGGGGCTGCTAGGTCTACATGGCTGTTTTAATTGTCATGGACATAGCAGCCTTCTTCCAAGCTGTTATGATCATGTGAATCGCAGCAGGCACATGAAAAGCAGTCTGTAGGGAAGCGCCAATCTACAAAAGAGCTCCATCACATCCGCTCTTCCTCTGAATAGCTCCCCTACTCTCCATGCATTCATATTGAAGGTGTTAGTTAAGGAACTGGCCCTTGGAGAACCGCAGAATTAACTCTTGTCCTTCACAAGTTATCTCTCAGTGATTCAAGCCAAAGAAAAGACTGATGGCTATAAATATCTTAATATTTAAGACCTCTTGCTCTTAATATAGACTCATTCACATAACTAGCAACGAATGGACTCCATTCAGTTTACCTCAGAATCTATGCAATAATTACAAGCTTCTGGTGATGGAGGTGTGACCCTCATATTTCTTCTAAGAGCTCTCTTCCATCTTGTAATACTGGTGAACCAAGTCGATCTTATTGCCTCCCCAGAATTTTAGTTCACAGCACAAGCTCTGTTTACAAGTCTGTTTCTCTCCAGGAATGTCATTGTTTTGCAGCAGACAGAAAGCACAATCTCAAGGGGAAATGATTTGGGAATAGCCTGAAGAATAAACAAACTCCCATTTTAAAAGAAGAGCTCATGGAAATGAAATAAATAAACAAATAAATAAATAGTTTGACTCTTTGCTGTGCAAAGTCATATGACTAAGCTCGATTGCAGAGAATGTGGATTATTGGTCCAGGGAAGCATTTGGCATATCTTGTGGGGTTGTTATCTGTTTGCACTGGCAGATCCCTTCCTCAGACCATGCCAAATGCACCACCAAGTAGCATGTGAAACAGCTGAGCAGTGGCACAGCAAGCAGTGGATGCTGGGTAAATTGGACCACATACTGCATTCAGTCAAGGCCACCCAAAGCATTTTGCTGCCTGAGGCAAAGGACAAGATGGCGCATCACCTTCCATGTACAGAAGCTGATTGGACCGGCAGTTCAATCGTATGTCATCCCGGACACCAGCAGCGGGCAGCAGTGGGCCACATCCAGCAGGCTGATGGCGCATAAGGCCAGCGATGTGGCACACAAGCTCCGTCCACCAACACTCCACCCCTGCTCTCTGTCCTCCAACACCTGCCACCTGAAGCAGCTCTCCCCTCCCACTGAAAGATGCAGCTGTGTGAGCAGCTGACCTAGAAGAGTGTTGTGCACACCAAGCTGCACACATTTTCCATACGCTTCTAGTTAAGTTTGAAAAAGATATATAATTCAAGCAGAATACAGTACATCCCACCATAGTGTGGAAAAGCTGATGAGTTTGCCATACTCAGTTTGCTCTCTGGATACTGTTGGACAGGCAGCTCCAAGGCGCAGTTTTTCCTTCTCTGGCTTCTTGAACCAGAGCCCTTGAGGGAAAGAATAGTCATCTAGCAACCCTTCAATAGAGGACTGTCCACTGGGAAAGAGGCTACATGGCTACCCTGCAGCCCAGCCATCAGGCTAATTTAAGCATGTGGTTATGTGTGGTCAGGACTGGCTAAGGAATATGAAAGGAGGAAATGCCACTGTCTGGGCCACGGAAAATTTGAATCCTGGCTGAGGACTGGATACTTTGAATGGGCTTGGAGAGAGATGTCAGTGAAATCTCAGTGGGACCCTTCACTGCATAACTGCTGAGAAGAGAAATGAGGTTTGTAAACCAAGAAATCTTCTGGACCAGGATCACAAGCTGGAGGGAAGCGGCTGCTCCTGCTGATATGAAAAACCACTGCAGATACAAGATGACTGGACTATATATCTTTATCAGTGGGAGAAACTACACAAAACAATTCTCTTGGGCCATTGGATGCCAAGGGGAACAGGTGAGACTTAGGCAGTAGTGAGTTAAAATCTTCTGACGGTGACCTTGCAAACCTCCAAAGGCCAAACTTTTAAGGCAAGTATGCATGAAACGTACACACAAATCCCATTTCTTGAAAAAGGGATTTGAGTACATACCTCTTGCCCACTCTTAGAGGAATTTATTCTAAGAATCTTCAACATTTCCACCCACCTTCCAGGAAACCCAAAAATGTTATTTAAATGAAGAGTCTCCCTCTGCTACAGCATAAACTCCTGATACATCAACTTTACTGTGTTTACAGGTTAATGGAACCATCCTTACCCTTTCAAAAATTCCTGGGTCAGAGCATATGTTTTATTTTTTATTTTTTTTAAAGTAGAATCTACACTGTGCATCAAGACTAATTGCTTTGCTTCTTTGAGATTATGCAGAGAACAGAGTGTAAAAGAAGTCTCAAGGATGTCTCAGTTTTTTTAAATTCATTACATTTCTATACTGCCCAATAAGAAATTAAGCATTTGAATCTAGTATTGCAATCCAGAATATCAGTTTGACATTTATTTATTTGTATGTTTTATTTCTAGATTGCCCAGTAGCTGAAGCTTTCTTTGCAGGGAACAATGAATAAATATAATATAGTACTATATAAAATAAAACAGTAAAAACATCACAAATTTCCATTTGGTGTAGTGGTTAAGAACATGGGTCTGGGACTCAACCAGTCTGGTTTCTAGTCCAGCTCAGCCATGAAGCCAACTGGGTGACTTGGGGCCAGCCACAGATTCTCAGGTGTTGGTGAGATCATATTTTTGGGTCTACTATGGAAAAAAACTTCTTGCCATCAGCTGAGTGTCCCTTGGAGGAAGGCCTCAGATTTTAAGCAGAATGTCCAAGTACATTGTGCTTGGAAGAGGCAGTCCATTCAGCATTGTGGTCCCAAGCCATGTACGGCTTTATAGGTTAAAACTAGGACTTCAGATCAGGCTCCGAAGCATGTAGGCAGCCAATGCAAGCAGGCCAGAACTGGATTTATCTGTTCAGACCATCTGATGCTGCTGATCAGACTGGCTGCTGCATTTAGTACACCCTCCAGCTTTAACTATCTTCAAGGGCAGCCCCTAATAGGGTGCATTGCAGTAATCTAGTTTAGGGATTACCATAGATTATTGAAACCAGGCTATCCCTGTCCAAATAGGGGGCACAGCTGGTGGAAGGCACTCTGTGCATTGAGACCAACAGGGAGTGACAGAGATGGATCAAGAAACACCCACAGGTGCTCCAAACCAGTACCTCCCACTCCAACTCAGAGAGTGACCCCAGAAAGATACATAGCAACAGAGTGAGTCAGAAGGGGCTTCCCGAGCCATCTAGTCTGACCCCCGGCTCCAACCGGCTCCACTCATGCCATGCCTACCACGTGCATGTCTAGCCTTTCCTTGAACACCCTCACCGATGGGGCTTCAACCACCTGCAGTGGAAGCCCATTCCATACCCTCGGGGTCCTAACTGACAGGAAGTACTTCCTGGCATCAAATTGAACCTTGTTTCCTTGAGCTTGGCTCCATTGGAGGTCGTCCTGCCTTCTGTGGTCGATGGTATCAAAAACCACTGAGAGATCCAAGAATATTAATAAGCTCGCACTTTTCCTGTCACTTTCCTAGTATAGGTCATCACACAGGGCATCCAAAGTTGTTTCGGCACCAAAACCCAGCCTGAACCCGACTGAAATGGATCCAGATGATCAGTCTCATTCAAGAGTGCCTAGAGCTGGTTGGCAATCACCCACTCAAGGACATTGCCCAGAAAGGAAACATTTACCCTCAGCCTAAAGCTATTTTTAGGTCCAGATAGCATTTCTTCAAGAGTAGCCTCACCACTGCCACTTTAAGGCAGCATGTGACTACTCCCTCTTGATCTCTTCCCAGCCATCTGTTCACTCCCTGCTAGCTTTTATAAGCCAGGAGTGGCAAGGATCCAGTTTGGATGTGATCGTGCAAACCTATCCAAGCACCTTGTCAATATCCACAAACTGAACCCTCTGAAATTTATCCAAGTAAACTGGACCAAGCTTTGCTCTGGGAACCTCACCAGATTCAAATGCTGCAAAATTGAAGTCTACGACCTGGTGGATACAAGAGATTTTATTCTTTAAGTGCCTAGCAAATATATTACAGTGGCTCTCACACAGGTTTAAGATATCCTTGGGCCCAGCATGTAATAGACCCTGAATATCTCCAGAGAGCTCCAATGGGTGACAAATAGAAGAATGGATAGAGGCAGGGAGATGTTTCTCTGCAGCCCTCACTGCCCCTAATTATACCTGATTGCCAAGGCTCAACTTCACCTACTAGGAGTTTTTCTCCATCTGCACTCAAGCTGTCTTCTGGATGGTTGGTTTCATAGCTCTTAGCTCCAGGGTATCCCTGGAGAAAGGGTCTCAGAAGCAATGGTGTCAACACCCAGGTTGTTTCTGTATTCCAGAGATCAGCCAAGAGCACCACCACCCATGTCAGCTGGAAAAGGGTCTTCTAGAAACCATCCAGATCCATTAGCCACTAAGAGCAGGCCTTTTTTATAGGTCCCCAACCCATGCAGAAAAGAAAGTCAACAACAGCCCACATTTCCACAGGCAGTGATCTATGACAAAAAGAGCCACTCAAAGTCCCCCCACTCAGAACACTATCTCCATGCCTGGCTGAAAAAAACCAAATCCAAACTACATGTCTGGGCTGATGACAGGTTGGGACAGTGCCATGGTTGTCATGAAGTCCATTAAATCCAGATAAGGTGTTCAAGACACCGATGTTAACATTCCCCAAGACCAATAACAGACTGAGGCATCTCAGCATCACAACTGAGACCACTTCAGCCAGCTCAGACAGAGAGCCTGTTGAGAGGGGTTCAGTAACATGATGGCAGAATCCCAAATCTGTCCTGCTGGCCAGACCCCAGATGCAAACACTCTGGACTAACAGTCAGACAGGGAACTTGGAGAGAGAAGTGGAATTTCTATAGGCCATGGCAATGCCGCTCCCCAGCCCCCAGGTCTTCCATAAGTAGAGGAAGAAGTCTTGTGGGGTGGGAGTTCAACCAGTGAAGGAAAAATTCAGATATATTTACCACAGAAGTAGCTGGTGACACCCATATCAGCAGGGTTCCTGATCCATTGCAGCTTTTATTTGAGCATTGGAAGAGCTATCCTTGGTACTATCCTTGGGGTAGTCAACCCCCAAATAATCCCAATACCCCCAAACCTGCAAATAGGAGCACCATGTATCACTCACACAAACCTCACACTAAAAGCTGCAATGGATAAGGAGCCCCACCAACACAGAGAATTCACCAGCCTCCCTTGCGCAATTAGTAAAGCATTCCAGAGGGCAGGTGCTTCAGTACTAAATCCATGTCTGCAAGTGAGTATGTATCACAGAGATCAGGCAGAGCCCTGAGGGGTGAGATTGTGCCTGAGGTTAGCAGGGAAGAACACAGAAAGATCTCAACAGACTGGGATAAGATGCAACCCCTATTTTTAGAAAGATCCAGATCTGTATCTGAGAAAGCACCAACATTCACTGGAAGAACACATACTATGGAGGTCCCAGGCTTGACATTTGACAGCTCCAGCAGGTGATGTGAAAGATTTCTACCCGAGAGCCACTGCCATTCGGAGTAGACCACACTTGGTCTAGTTGGAGAACTCATCTTACTTTGGACGAGGCCTCTTCCTGAGGTCAACTTGGTTCATGTTCCAGGCTTCTTCTTCCCCCATCAGTTTTCCGGTGGCTGCATGTATTGCCCTGGCCTGGTGCAAGAAATTCTTGTGATCGCAAGGAAATGATTATGCCAGCATCCAGGTTTACTCACAAGGAGATACTTGCTTTTTGCAAGCTAGCTAGCACTCCTAACACATTTAGCAGCAAAGCACTTGCACAGCAACCCTTGCAAGGTAGGCTCCCATCAGCTGGAATGGAGTCAGAGGAGTCTCCCTGAAGAGCACAAGGGAAATGGCCAGTGCGTTAGATCACACGTTTACAGCAACACAGTAGGGAACAAGCATTCTGTGTACCAGAGAGATTCTAGTACAATGGGAGGGGAGAAAGCAGGGGCATGGACTGTTTATACAAGTGCCAGTGAACAATGAGGGGCAGGGAGCCAGAAGGAGGGCACAATAACTGAGAAGGGTCCCTGCCTGACTGGCCAAGGTCCCTCGGTGGGACCTCCCCTTCTCCAGGGTGCCAAGACGATGGGGTGTCTGAGCATAAGCTCAGCAATTACCTGATAGCAGGGGGGTGTTAGCAGGGCCCCTAAGAGTTGGTTTGAGGAAGCAAACACAGAGGGGTGGCCATCCTTTGAGCCCTCTTATCAGGCCAAGAGGGTATCCCCTGTTGTGAAGGCACTCAGGTGGGGCCAGGAAGAGATAACAAAGGTGCTGCATCATAATTAAGACAGACAAGGCATCTAGAGCTTGCCCATCCTTAGAAACCAGAGACCCAGGCCTTAATTTGGGGTCTGCTATGCTGCATCTGATTGGTTCCATCCAGGCTCTGCCACATTTCCTCATTGTGACTTCAGACCAGGCTTGTAAAATGCATCTCATTTGCAGGCCGTTCATTAAGGTACCTTTTATATTACATAACAACCAGATATCTAAGTACTTCTGGCAAATAATCACACGTGGGGGGCCACTCAAGTGAGGAGCCGTTGCAGCACGCCAGCCTCTGGTCTTTTCTCTTGAATGAGTCAGCCCTGAACTCCTGCATGAGAACTCAATTGTCCCTGCATGTATGGAGTGCTTCCAGATGAAACCGATCTCATGCAATTGCCCTGCCTCAACCACAGAACTTGTCATCTGCAACTGTCTATAGCCTTCCTGGGATTTCCCACCACTTCTTCCATCTTTTCTCTTACCAGATAGAAAAAAAGACAGGAAGAAAATAGCTGAAATAGCTGCATGGTGCTGTTTTTATTGGTAATGCTAGAAGTCCACCAACTGAAAGAACCCATAGTGGCTTTTGAGCAGGGTAGAGAGGAGTTGTTGTGTCCACTAGCCACCATCTCCATAAGACCTCCAAGATTAGCAAATTAAGATCTAATATTAGTGAAGCAGAATATTATCAGACTTGCATTGGTTATCTCCCTCCATCTTTTTTAAACTCATTGCCTGCAAGGCCGTACATGTTTTCCTGGAATTAAGGCCACCAACTCCAGTGGGGCCTATTTCCAAGTTCCTTCCACTGAAAAGCTTAGCTTTTTATGACCATCTTTCTATGGACACATCCAGCTGGGGCTTTTATTGTGCAATCACCCTGCTCCTGGGGAATTCCAGCGCTATTGGCCACACTTATGTGACCATGGAGGGGAAATAGGTCACTATAGTTTATCCCACAACACACTGCTCACATGTGTCTGCCAGTCTTGTGCCTTGGTGCCTATGCTCTGCTCTTGGCCCTATGGCTTTGGAGCCAGGGTCTGACTCTGAGTTAGGATGAACTATAACTCGGTCTGGTCCTGAGAAGCTTGGGCTGGAAGCAGAATCCTCCTTAGCTTCCCAGCTTATTGTAGGCTTATTGAAGGAAGATCAGCTGTAGCTGCAAGAGTCAGCCTGGAATGAAGCCTCAGATTTACAGCTTGGGATTATGAGAAGCAAGCGCAGGGAAGATTCCAGAGGAGAGGTGGCTCAGGGGTTCCAAAGCCCCATTCATTTCAATGGATTGACTCTAAGTTGGACTTCGTTTGGATTTCTGTTTCATGTTGTTCATGGTGAAGCACTGATTGAGAAACTAATCATGTATTTCAAGAGCCTACGGGGCATGAAACCAAGACTTGGCACATCTAGTCAGATTTGCCCTGCTTTATTTTATTTGCAACCTATGTGGCAGCCCAGAATTAGGCTTAAACTTATTTGGAGCAGATTAGGATATTAATGTCAATAACATTTAGAAAGAGACTATGTCTTAGTAGCTGTTCAGCAAGTCTACAGCAAGAAGCAGGTGATCTGATAACCTTCGGATGGGCACTTCAGTTCCCAGAATCCCTTGGTCAGGTTCACAGGGGCTGATGGGATGTATGGTCTGAAGCCATCAGGGGCAGTCATGGCACTGACTCCTGATCCAAAACTATACATTTCTGAAAAATGGGAGTAATTCCTTGACAATCCAGAAAACACAGAGTGGCTTCTTGCTATTAACTAAATTGGGATTGAGCCATTTATGTCTGACTTTGGATTCCATGACATTAATTAGTTCCACTGGTTTGATTCTGCAAAGGCTGATGAGTTCCCCATGTTGTATAAAGTAGTTTACCATCTTCCAAAGTGTTAAAATTGTTTATAGAACACATCTGCTGCCCTGTATCATGTAATCACTGAGCACTGTGTTTATAAATGACTACACATAGAACAGGTTATAAAACTTCTCAAAACTCAAAAGAGCATGAAATTTCTAATAAAAAGCCATCTTTTTCACCACATGTTTCCCTCCCCTCTGCCCACACATAATTGCATTAAATTGCATCATCTCACCTACTGATAGTGAAATCCCACCAAAGCCACAAAAACCCCAAATACAAGTCAGTAAGGAGGGTAGCAGAGACTCAAGCAGGGTGTTGGTTCTGAAAGCATCAGGCACCAAGAGACACATGTTATGGCCAAGGTCCATGCACATGTATCCTGAGGAAGAGTCTTTGAAATGAACGGACGTTGACTCAAGAACTTCTCGGAGTAGCTCATGGCAATAGCTGGAAAGATACATGTGGGTGGGAAGATTCTTGGCTTGCAAATCCAGGCATTTCATTTAATCTGCTTGGTGCTCTCCAACCTCATCATGAGACAGCTAGCCCTCACACGCTGCTGAGCATCCTTTCCAATTTGCTACCTCCTATTGGCACCCCCTTCCATGACCTCTCTGCAGTCTGTTCACCACCTGTTCCCCAGTGTGCCAAGCAATCTGTGGTAATAATATCTTTCCATGTCCCTGGAATGAGAGGCATCCTCTGAAACACAGTCCAGCCATCATTTAAGAGTCCTTTAGGAACACTGTTTACAGAATTCTTATTATTCCCTTAACATTGGTACAAAACAGTTTGGACATGATTTAGCCTCCACATGAGTCTCTTAATTCTGTGTATCCAGTAAAAAGTCAACCATATCATGAAGTTAGCCAACCAGAATCTTTCTCTTTAGATTCTAGAAGCCAGCACTTGGGGTATTTTTTTTCCATGACTAATACATCCCATCCCTGTTTACTCTGTTGAATCACACTGGTGCATCTTTTTCTTCCATCCTGCTGAAGAGCACGCTTGCCTGCTACGAGGGCAATCAACACTGAGCATTTGCATACTTTGGACAATTTGGGTTCTAGTCAGCACGAGCTTGTCTTGCTACTGAAAGTCCTTGAACACGCCTTTTATCTGCCACATTAGCCCTCTTGAGGAGTTAACTTCTGGAAATGTGAAGGGACCTGTGGAAAGATGTGAGCCAAACTCCACCCTCCCAGTGACACCCATGTGTTGGCAGCACATGACTGGCCGAGCTACTTCCCTTGCACATCATGTTCCAACATGGGAGTGGGAACTCTGATTGGGAAGTGCTGCCAGCCCTGTGCAAAACTCCATGCACTGTGGTAGCCGCAGAAATGAGGCATTCATGTATTGGTGTGACTAAGTAAAATTAGTGATGTGTACTCTACAAATGAAGCCATATACAGCTCATATTTCTTCCCACCCTTTAACCTAAATGTTCCATGATTTACAGTTGTGTCTTCTGCATCACTGTAAAATGTATGGTAGATACAGTGGATCAAGCTAACAAAGAGTTGCTAACCCCTTTAAAAGTATATTCTGAGCATACATACATACTGATTTTCAACTCAAGTCATGAGGTGCTGTTTCATGCCCTACTTGTGGGCAATGCACGGGCAGCTGGTTGGCCACTGGGAGAACAGAACTCTGGACTAGATGGTTCAGAGGTCAGACCCTTGGCCTGATCCAGCAGGGCTCTGCTTCTTTTCTTCTGACCACAGGAATATAGAGGAGTTTGTGTGTGCTGCCCTGATGCTGAACTCATTTACTAGAGAACAAGAACCATTTTGTTGTAGAAGAAGACAATGCACAGTTTTAAGTGAAAATACTAGAATGAGCCATGCCTAGAGAATGGCCATGCCTAGAGAGCCACCTCAAATTATCAGATGTTTGCTGAAGTAAGAGGAAAGGACATTGCAGAAAGCAAAGCCAGTCCCAGCTGGTCTGGCTGATCCATCTACTGATGCTGTGAGTCTCTTCTGTTACTCTCTGGGTAATCCTGGAGATTTGCCCCAAGGTCCGCCACTCCTGCACTTCTGGCTTCCTGAATCCAAAAATGATGCCTGAGGTGTATTAACATTCCAGCCTGGAAATTCTGAATCTTTATGTAACTGCTACATGGGGTGAATCACAGGAAAGTAGAAGCCGTCTCCGCAAAGAATTTCCAGGCACAAACTGCCCACTGGATCTTCCTGAGCAAGTAGGAATATTAAAGGTTTCCTTTTTCAGTTGATCTTTGCTTGAGCAGCCAGGTGTTACTGAGGTCTGATGTGTTCTTGCATCCTTGGTTATTCTTCATTTCTGGCTTCTGTTTTGTCCTTTGGTCCGGTCTTAAAAAGGCAAGAAGAGCCATGCTGGATAAGACTAAAGGTCTATCTAGTCTACCATTTGGTTCCTACACTGGCTGACCACATTTCTTCCTGTTCATGTTCCCCAAACTGGTATTTACAGTCATATTGCCTCTGATATTGGACTCAATAGATGGCCATCCAGACTAGCAGCCATTCATGGCCTCCTCTGTCTGGATTTCTAGCTCCCCGCGTGACCTTGCCTAATGGCCTTCCATCTGGTCTTGCCTATAAGTTGGTTCCACAGTTCCTGCTTCCCAACTCATCCCAAATTACTATCCATGGTGCATCTCTGACAATGTATACAAATTAAGAAGTTTTGTGAAGCTGGGCAAAGGATGCAGAACACAGGGCCACTAAAGGTTTACAGGTCCAGCTAGTGAGCATCTAAGAAAGCAGGCCTACCAGTTATTGTCCTGCTATGGTTGACTCTAGCTGAGCCCTGGTGCATGAGAGGAACAAAGTCATTAATCAAAATCAAGATCACAGCATGATATTACCAGTCCAGAAACAGGGCAGTGCAAAAGCAGGGCTGTACTGGGTATCCGGCAGTCAATGACAAATGAAATCAAGTAGATGTGATGCAAGGACAAGGAATCCAAATTTCAAGATACTGGGAGCTTAAATAAAGATGTTGTTCCAGCAACTAGCAGGTCTCAAGTGAAGCCAACTCTCCCAGCCCACACACAGGTATAGCTGTAAGCCATTAGCACTAACTTCAGAACTTTTGAGGAGATTCTTGCTGTCAAATTAAATTTCAGGCATGCACTCTGTCTTTGAGTAGCAGCTGTGCCTGCGCCTTCTGGTGTTGGTGTTTTCCTCAGCTGGGAAGTTCCTCAGTCTCTTAGACCCCATGGTTAAGCACCTTCTTCAGGAGCCCTATCCATGGGTTTCTTAGGCTTCACCTAGGGATGTATGATAAATTTGTTTCCATTCATTTTAAATCAGGATTTATTCAGTTAAAACCTTCCAGATCAAACCTGAAGAAATACTCAATCTGTGGTCAAAATATGTACACATCCAAGCGTGCAAGAAGATTTAAGACAGCATGCATGCTTCTGAGAAATGCACATGGAAAAGTGTGCACTTTCAAGACATACAATAAACGCCATTTTAATTGTTAATATTATTTATTTATTTTATTTTTCTGGCCAGGATGTCTCCAATTATATTATATTGTTTCATATTGTTATTATTTATTTATTGTGGTGAGCCGCTCCGAGGCTTCGGCGAATGGGGCGGCATAGAAGCTTTCTCAATACATACATACATACATACAGTGCAAAAACATGCACCTGGGGGAACACTAGCATCAGGGCTTCCATGCAGGAGAGGCTCTAGCTCAGTGCCAGAGCACACGCTCTGCATGCAGTGGGCCCTAGATCCAGTCCCTGGGTGTTTCAGGTAGCACTGGGTAGAACCTCCGTCTGAAACCCTGGAAAGCCATTGCAAAACAATGTTGATGACACTACGCTAGACAGACCAGTGGCCTGAGTCCATGCAAGGGAGCTTCCTATGCGGTTTTCAGGCTCATTAGTGTCAGCTTCTTCATCTAGAGAGTCATCCTGGCCAGGAACTGGGTCAAGCATGACAGCTACATTCTGAGGACTTTCATCATAAGCAGATGATTATTCTGTAACAGCAAGAGACTTCTCACAGAAAACTCAGCAGGGAGAAGATTATAGTTTTCCCTTTGAAACTATGAACTCCAGCCAGGTAATAATCCAATTTGCTTATTCTTAGATAATTAATAAAGTGCTATTTACATGGGCCAAAGTCACCCAAGATTTTAGGTGCATTTGAGAACCTATCTACATAAATGCACAGCTTGGCTTTGCATGATGTTTTGGCTTTGCTAATAGAAGTTGTGGGGATATCACAATAGCTCTGAGTGAGGTGTTATAGAATTTCAGACTCTGGACTGAATGGTCTTGGGTGGGGGGTATTAAGGATAATGGCTATTATTTGCTACAAAAAGTGATAAGCCAGCCCTGATGTGTTAGGGGGCCCTCCTACACATTCTGCTAACTCTTGCCCTAGACCTCTACGCCAAAGTCCTTCCTTGATAACATCACTCAGTGGGGCCCAACCTTTCTTCTCAAAACCCTCCCTCTGAAGCTGCTACTTGCACTGAGAGAAAAGTTGCCATTTCCCCCAGTGAACTCCACTGCTGCTTGCTTGGTTTTAGCAGCTTCCATTTTTATAATTTCACTGTACTGCATACTGGGAAATTGGGGGAAAGACAATGGCTGAGACCCAAAAAGTGGCTTCAGGGTTGCATAAGGGACGTAGTCGAGCAGGAATCAATGCTATAGACTATCTTTTTAGAACTGATGACTCCCATGCTGTATCCCCAGACTGATTCTAAGCGATACACCAGTTTCAACGTTAGTTTGCCATGTGCTATAGAAGCTGATGCCGCATGTTTGGAAAACTCATCTCTCCCGGGAGTTGATGGAACTAGTTTCACAGTTCTTGGCTCCTGGCCAATGTGGCTGAAGGAAGGCTAGATTTGATCCTGTAAAGCAATTTTGAAATCATTCACAATGTATTGACCCCATTTTACATCAGTGAGCAGCTGCCAGGCAGCTATTTTGCCTTCCAGCCTGAATTATACTTGGGATCCATAAAAAGAATGTCAAAGATCTGGGTCCCAAAGATTACAAAAAGAAATAAACATTTTATGTCCATCATTTACCTTTGCTTTCTTTCCACATTCCTTATAAGAACAGACTATTTCACAAGGCATGCCACAGACTAGATCTTTCTCTTCTCTTCTCTTCTTTTCTCTTCTCTTCTCTAAACTAACCTTCTTTGCTTAGCATGGCAAAGGCTTATCTTGTGGATTTCTAGGTCTATTGAATGGTAATTGCAAAGTGTATGTATATAACTGAAAAAAACACTGGGAGAGCTAATATTCTTATTTGAAGGTTTAACAAGTATAGATGCCAGAGCTAGCTCAAGCAGGCGGCAGAGCTAAGCATTTGCTAGAGCCCCAGAACAACAGAGGGAGCACTGCCATAATATCTCCATTTAGCATACAGTATACAAAAAGATTAGCTAGAGCCTAAGAGAATTCCCTGGTTGGAAAAGGGAGTGGTGGCCAAAGCTGCCTCCCAACTGAGCAAGAACCTTGAGTTGCAGAGCATTAAAGGCTGCACATAAAGGAGAAAATAAAAATCAAATTGCTGTAGGATCAGAAGCTGAATCTGGCATAAATTCCTCACTTCTGCAACCCTTACAGGCACAGGGACTCTCTCAAGATCTTAATCCCTAAACCACTAGCTGGCAGGTACTTGTCTGCCTGTCTACAGGAAGCACCACTGCCCTCCAGAAATAAAGGACCCGGAGTTAAGCCTTGCTTAACAAGAGACAGCAGTGCTGCCAGCTGGGAAATGGTGGAAATAATGATATTTCTTTTCTGTCCAACATGCATGAGATTGAACCCTAATTTATCTAAACATAGTTGTGCTTTTATAAGACTGGATTGTTTCCAATTTGTTGTAATCCACTTCAGGATTCGTAAAATGGGAATCAATGTATAAATGGTTTAAAATGAAATTAGTTAATTAATTAAAATAATTTCTATAGATGCTGTGCCAAAACCCATAGTGTCAAGCCATTAAACATAAACTTATATCCTTTTGGTTTGTCTACCCTTTCAGTGCACCTGTTCTTTTGTTTACCGAATCAGACAGTGTGTTGCCAACAAATTTCAGTAGTAATCAGCCTGGCATAAAGGAAGGAAGGACAGATGGACGGACGGACAGTGAGTCAGACAGCCAGTCAGGCAGACTTTGCACTGCTTCTTTTAGCCATGCAGAATCGTTAATTTCAGCAGAATGATATTTGCATCCATTTCTTTTACCATAACATCTGGGCACAGAAAATGTTATAAACAAGCAACATAATAAATACAAGACACAGCCCCAAAAAACAGTCAATTATAAACAGCCCCCTCCCTGTATTACCTCACCAAATCATAGGAAAGAATCCCAGCACTGCATCATCCAACAAATATTTCACTCCAGTGACATGCCTTGCATCAGTCGCCAAAGGTCAGTCAGTTTGCATTCTAGTGAGCTACCAATAGAACTTGGGTGGTCTTTGCAAACACACAGGCCAGAGTTTTGGGTGTTCTGGTCCTGGTTCTGGCTCCTGGAAAATTTGCCTTTGTAACCTATGAGCTACCAGTCTTCAGTCCTCATGGTATGATTTCTGCCAGACACGCCAGCAGAGCAAACCCCTGTCTGCAGCTTCAGATCCAAGGACTGAGAATCTGCTAGTATTCATGACATGAATTTCCGAAAGCAGGTTTCTATCTCCCAAAGTTTGTGCTGCAATCAATCGTAGTGCCAGAGAGCAGGAAACTCCCAGAGAGGTCATTTAGTCCATTTAATGGAAGGTTTATGCCCATCTTCCCAAACTGGTGCCTTCCAGATGTGTTGAACTACAGATCCATAGTTGACTGTGGATTATGGGTGTTGAAGTCCAACACACCTGGAGGGCTCCAGCTTGGAGAAGGCTGCCACATATTATAGGGCACACTAGTCTAGACACTAAGCAAGAACTTCACTCACCCTATTCAGGTGTTCTGCTCTTGCTCACATAGCTAGAAAATTTTAAACAGGAAGGGGAACAATTGTCGCTAGCACCATTCCAAAGCTGGGTAAATTGGTGAGTTTTGGCTTCCCTCAGTTCCTGTTTGTCTAATCTTGATTTCAATCCTGAACTTAGATATTTTGTTTGTTTGAATTCACATAAAATTTGTGCACATCATGGTGCAAATGACACCTAAAACATGCAGAAAATATATAACCTTGAACACCATTTTTCGATCTGATGTTCCTAATTATCCTTTTCAAATGCTCTCTTCATGCTATATATACACTCTTCCCTATTTCACATACTTCTACTAATTTGATAGGCAAAATTTCCACTGCAAAATTCAGAGAGCTGTGGATTTTGAATGACAGAATTTTACAGCAGTCCAAGTATTGCTATAAGAGTCCAAAATCAGGAAAGTTCAATTAAAATGCAAACTAGATTAATTTCTTTCCCATTTCTGCTCCATCTCCAGCGAACTAGATGCCAACGGGGAGTCTGCAAACAGGACATGAATGTAACATGTGGTCTAGTATTCCTTATACTTTGGAAGACAAATGCAACACAGCCAACAACAGAGACATGCAGTGAAGTTTGCTAGCATGTCCCCTATTATTAATATTATTATCATTATTAATAATATTATTATGTTACATTTCTATACAGCCTGTAACTGAAGCTCTCTGGGCAGTTCACCCATCCAGATTTCAATCAGACCCAGCTCTGCTTAGCTTTCAAGATTAGGCAAGATGGGGCACTTCAGGTTTTCAAACTACGGCCCACAGGCCGCATCCAGCCCAACATGCCCATTTATCCGGCCCGCCTCAGAGGTTTTGGACTCCCTGCGCCCATGCGCATTCACCACTGTCTTGCCGCACGCACGGTGAGGCCGTGGCTTGCTCGCTCGGAGATCGTTTTGGACTCGCTCAGAGATCTCTGAGCAAGCAAGCCACCGCCTTGCGGTGCACGCACGCCACCACCTCGCCAGCCCGCAGCTGCAGGCACCCCACCTCACCGGCCTGCGCCTGCCACCACTGCCTTTCAACTGGCCCCCCACTGAAAAAGCTTGAGGACCCCTGAAGCTACTTCATATTTCCCCTTCATATGATTCTACTTGCTTTTCCCCCAGATGTTGCAACCTTTCCTCTTAGGGGAGCTGCTGTTGCTCAGAGACACGGTTGTCTTTGAACAGCTTGTGGTCATATAGGGAAGCAATGCTAAAAAATATGTCATATGGAGGAGATGGGTTGCTATGTGATCATGCCAAATTCTGAAACTCCTTCAAGTTTCATTTTCAGGAGTGGAACAGGAAGAAGGTGAGATGTTCTCATCCCAGCTCAGGGTGACTACAATTTTTTCTTCAACAATTCCAGGCTCAACACCGAATCAAAGCAAAGTGACTCATATGGGCATCATAGATGTCAGATGTTAAAATAGCTGGATCAAAATGAGAGAAAAACATTCTAATTCTTATTCTTTCCCTCTGCGGTATAACAGTCGCTTTGGAAGCATTTTGCCTCTAAATGCCACTTCCTGGGAAGTACAAGTGGGAGGGCACTCACATGTGCCTGTTCTGCCTGCAGGTTTCCCAGGTGGGCATTTGGGTTTGCTGATGGGAAAAAGATCATCGCATCAAGTAGCCATTTGGTCACATGCTACACAAATCTTCTAATGTCTTTCTGTTCTTAGATGGTTCTCCTTCCCATGCATGAAAAAAGGAGATTGGAAATAACCCAGATTCTTCATCATTACAACTTCTTCCATTAGTTTTCATGCAAACAATGACCTACAGTCTACAAGCTCACTGACACGCAGAGGACATAAGCAAGTGTCAGCCCAATAGGTCCAAGATGGCTTGATGGTGTGAAACAACCTGGTTCGGTGTTCGTTGGAGTGGTGCTCGAACATACGACCACATAATCAGGAGTATGATGCAACTGCAGCCAACTTTCACTTAGACGGCTGAGTATCAGACCACATGCTACAACCACTTCTCCAGCAGCAAACTAGATGCCAATGGGAAGCCTGCAAACAGGACATGAATGTAACATGTGGTCCAGTACTCAAAATTATTTGTTTAGTAGTGGTAATGGAATACCATCCCCTTATAGGCCCAGCTGGTACTGATACTGGACTCGTTTTTGCACAAACATAGTATCTGCGATCTACCTGAGCTTTGGGGTGTAATTAACTCTAAATCAGTTGTTGATTTGCTTGCTTAGACTAATAAAAATTGCAAAGAACTTGTTTGATGCTGGTCTTTTTAATACCTGTACCCTGCCCTAATGGCAGGTTTGAAATAATTTAATTATTGAATAAAATTCAGTAGTGTGATCATTATTCTTTTATACAGTACCACCACTAAGCATATACTCCTACATAGTGATTTGTGTAAAAATAGACAAGTCCCTGCTCTCAGGAACTTGCAGTCTAAACCAGACAGAGGGAGGGGACAATTGGGCCCAAGGCAAGTTGCAGCCAGATGGCATCTTGTCATTTTGATACACAACAGTCAGCTGGGACGACAGTACTCACGTATCAACATGAGTAATGGGACAGTATTTCCAACTGCAGGCTAGCTAGCTGAGGGCATGCAGGAAAGGCGGAAAAGACCCAGCTCTGTCTTCCAACATCTGCCGCCATGCCATGCCATGCCATGCCAGGCCAGGCCACCCCAGCCCAGCACGTGCCATCTGAAGAAGCTGCCTCACTCTGCCTTGCAGCAGGGCCAGCCCTGGAAAGGAATGGGAGCAAAGGTAGTTGCATGAACACACAACTTGGGAATGTGCAAAAACATCAGCCCTCAGTAGACGTCTTCCAAAAAACACCTGGCTCATGGCATTGCACGCAATAGTATCAAAGGCATCAACATCACTTCGCCACTTCTCATATTCAAGGGTGTTCCTGCAGAAGTATTCCAACTCTCTCAAATCACTCTTGCTGTGACATATAAATAACACCAGATAGATGTAGCAGAGAGGCAGTAGAAATACAAACCAAAGAATGCTAAGATTGAATAATATTCTTTTCCTCATGCCAGAATTTTGGTGATAAACTGATGGATGTTGTTGTTGTTAGCCTTTGCTGTCTGTACTTTTCATGGGAAAATCCATACTTTATTCATGCTGTGAGACGACCTTCAATATGGAAACTATTAGACCAATTGAATTTGGAATTTAGAAATTGGAAAGAGAAGTAATAAATTGAATAGGCTATTTGACAATGAGATTAATACTTGAAACCCCCAAACAATGTTGATTTGCTTCCCTGTCTAGTGCTCATATAACTAATGAAAACAGGACTTGGCACATCTCGTATCTATGACATCCTTTTGTTTTTGTGCCTCCAATTTAGTTTTTCCTGGTTTCTGGAAAACGGGGAGTGGATTCCGCGCCCAAATACTTAACAAATGTTGATTTGCCCTTTAAAAATGATATCTAATGGACACACTAACCAGAAGGAATTATCTCTAAAATGTAAGCATGGGTGATATACCTTTTCCCTTGTAAACACCATTCAATGGAGCTTTGTACAACAATTTAATCAGGATAGGATGATCATTAAGCACTGCAAGACTCAGAGCATTCTAACGTCAATGCTACATACCATTTATAAAGGAAATGCCGTTTCTTAAGTGAAAAGCAACTAAGTATGCAGCAATATATTTAGCTACATGTGGGGCTCGGCCTGTACGGGGTGCCAGAAGTAATGGGAGAGTCAGGCGGTATTATCTTCAGATAGTAACAAGCTGCACCACAGTAGACTGTACCACTTCCTGTTGCAGGAATAAGAGCCACATTTTAATGCTTCCCAGTGTTATATAGTAGTATCTGCAAGGGCAGGGTCAGAACTATTTTCCTTGAGATGCTAGCTTTTTACTTGCCAGGAATATTTTAAAATGTCTTGGACCAATCAAAAATTGCATCCCCCCACTGATAGTCTGTCATGCCAGAATCCAGTCTACCATCTTCTTCTGATGATTATGTAGGCTTGTCAAAGGCATAGATCTACTAAAAGAGGAGGAAACACCAGGAAGAGGCATACTAAAAACAATGGATGCATTCAAACAACACAATAATCTATGGTACTTTCTTACCATGGGATGGTCTGTCATGTTATCTGATCCCAGTCATAGTATTTCAGTACACTTTTGTTCCTACAGTATAGGAACCACAATAAGAAACAACAGTTTTTTCAATTGTTTCTCTGTACCACCATGTTTTATCATGTTGTCTGAATCCAGGATCAAGATTTCCATGGTCCTGGTATGCAACTACCACAAAGTTCTCTGGAAAGAGTGGTAACAGCAGGAGACACTCCAGCCCTCTAGCCTCTATGTGCGGACCAATGAGGAAAAGGCAGGTGACTTAGGCAGGGAGCAGTGCACCTTAAGATTAAATTTCAGGCACAATGGCTGATGGGATGCATGCCAAAAGTGGGAGGGCTTAGCGAGGACTATGGAAACTGTGATAAAATAAAAATCACTCGATTGTGATCTTGAGGGCATGGTAAAAAAAAAAAAAAAAGCATGATAACCGTACAGGGTTGCTTGCTGTGTGAATGTGGCCAGTGTGTGAGCAGTTAAACTAGCAGGGTCCACCAAGCCAAAATTTTCTCAGGCATTTCCACATTCTCACGTAAGAAGTGGTTGGTTAACTGATCATTTGATTTGAAGTTTCATTCCGCCTTTGTTCAAATTAACATGGAGTTGCTTCCTTATTTATTATTTATTTATTGAAAACATTGGTATGCCACCCAATCATGACATAGCCCATCCGGGTGGCTCACAGCACAAGATAAAAGCACAATAAAAACCAATCACAACATCATAAACATAGCATATCAATAAAATACAGCAAAAATACAAACAAAGGTCTTATAGCAATTATTTATCTTTTTTAAAAAAAGGAAGGTCTTTGCCTGGTGCTGAAAAGAAAGTAAGGAAGGCGCCAGGAGAATCTCTGTGGGGCGAGGATTCCAAATACGGGGAGCAGCTGCAGAGAAGGCCCTCCTCCTAGCGGCCATCCCTCTCTCCTCCTTAAGGGACGGCTCACACAGGAGGGCGTAGATCTCAAAGGCCAGTTAGGTACAGATGGGTGCAGGTGCTCTAACTGGGGCCTAAGCCTTATATGTCCACACAAGCACCTTGAACTGGGCCCGGACCACAACTGGTAACCAATGGAGATCTTTCAGTATAGGTGTTATGCGAGTCGCTCTAGGGACTCCTATCACCAGCTGAATGGCCCTATTCTGTACCAATTGTGATTGCTGGACTGTACTAGTATAAAAATGTGAATAGAAAGGAGTTGGAAGTGCAATACAGAAACAAACATGGTGTTAAAACTTAGATAAAAGTAATAAGCTTTTGACTTGACCAAGACTGTGATCCAATGCATGTTTGTATCAAAAGAAGTCCTACAGTTTCCAGCACGCCCAAAACATCCATGCTGTATTTGGTTTTTATTGTCATTGCTGTTATAATCTTAATATTTTTATTTCATACTTATGTTTTTAATCTGAAAGCTGCCTTAGGGGCCCTTTGGGGTGGGCAAAAGTGAAGTAGCATTTTTCTAAAATAAATAATCAGTATGCTAACACTTTTCAGTGCTAAAATCTCAATAACAAAAGTACAAGCTACTAAGTTGTCATGTCTTAAAATATTTACAAGTTTTCCAGTAAAAATAATTTCCAAGTAAAGCTTTGAGAAGAGCATTCCAACCTCACTGGCAGAGCAGAGCAACCCAAAGGGAGCAAGGGATGGGGAATTCAAGCCACAAGAACCATTAATTCCAAAGCCGTGCCAGGTTCATATCAGCAGGTGGACACTGAAAGGAGGGAAGGCTGGAGCTCTAGTATTGACATAGGGTTCCCCCAGGTGGGTGTGGGCAAGAAAAGGGAAGAAGTTTAGAGTTACTAGATCATCCTGGATCTCCTGCAACAATGACTTCCTTGGTAGACCATCATCCCACCAACAGCAAAGTAGCAAGGGCTCTGGAAGTTTATATGCCTGCAGTAGGGAAGCCTGTGTGGATGGACCTCTCTCTGCAAAGAAAGAGAAAGCACTACATCCTATAGTGGATTTCTGGATCACTCTCTGTCAGCTCCATGATGTGCTTGATAGGCATACCTAGACCAAAACACCGAAGCCCAAGAAAAAAGAATCAGGGCAAGAACAGAATCACAGAGTTGGAAGGGGCCATGAAGGCCATAGAGTCCAACCCCCTGCTGTTGCAGGACACTAGATTACATCATCCCACTCAGATGGCTGCCCAAGTTCTTTTTGAATGTCTCCAGTGTGGGAGAGCCCACCCCCTCTCTAGGCAGCTGGTTCCACTGTTGTATTGCTCTGGCCATGAGGAAGCTTTTTCTGATGACCAGCCTGAATCTGTGTTGCTGCAACTGGAATTGATTATTCCGTTAATAATAAGTCCTCAGCAGGTACGGATTGATTATGGAAGAGGTACGGCATATCTGGAGGCCAAATTGGGGTCTGTGGCAGGAGATGGTGAAACACAGGCGAGGACCATGCAGCATAAGAACGTAAGAACATGTTTCTTCAGCATAACAACATGGCAGAAATGTCATGAGTGGAGCCGGCTGGAGCCAGGAGTCAGACTAGATGTCCCAGGAGACCCCTTCTGACTCGCTCCATTTCTCTGTTTCTAAGAAAAGCCATGCTGGATCAGGCCAAAGGTCCATGTAGTCCAGCAATCTGTACAGGAGGTGGCAAACCAGGTGCCCACAGCATCCCTCCAGCAATGCTTTGCTTTGGCTCTCCATTTCATTCATAGAAGAGCATTAGCTGGTGGAAAGCCCAGCAGATATTTCACTAGAACCTGTCATTATGTTTTCTCAGCCAAATGGCATTGGATCCACTACAGAGAAGAACCCTCCCCTCACAGCTAAGGTGATGTAATCTCACAGAAAATGCTATCTCCTTGAGTATGGGAAGAACAAGTTAACTTCCCTCCCCATCCATGAATTACCAGCCATCAACAATAGCACCCTACTAGTATAAGAAAGCTCCACCTTGGATAAAAGATGCACCTCAAGTGAGTACACATTCTGATGCTCTGGAACTGAACGTTTCCCCTCCATTTTGTCCTGAAATTCCCGAACCACCAGGCAGGTGATTTTAAAAGAGGGCCACATGCCCTACTTCATAGACAACAGCCCTTTCCGTGGAGTTCCTTCAGAGGATAGTCCTCTTTTTAAAGGCATCTTCTAGTTGAAGATCTCTCCAGTCCAAACCTGGTTTAAAGTTGAAGAATCATGAGAATGGAGACCAAGGATACTGAAGCTGCCCATCAGCAACAGAGATCACAGGGTCACACTCTTACCCACTATGGAGAGATGTATATATGTCCATACGTATACCTGGTGCACAACTAATGGCCCTCCAGACGGTTGGCCATCTTTGCTGATCATCTTTCACCCTTGGCTATGCTGTCCAGGGCAAATGGAACTTGTAGGCAAAAACATCTGGAACACTTCAAGCTGCCCACCCCAATTTAAAAGATCGTATTTCTAGATTTGCATGTATCCATACAAATAAGCATATGCCCAATTATTTATTTATTTTGCACAGCTGTATCTCCCTTTATCTTCTTTTGGAGGGGGCAAGATATGAGAACAACCCTACTGAGATCATACATAACCTTCAAGTGCGTGTATGTGTCTAGCAGAGAATTCTGTATTCAACCCTGAAAAAGCTTCAGCGTTAAAAACTTTCTGGAGAGAGAAGTTTTTAACCAAGCAGCAAAGTGTCTGTATCTGTTTGTCGTTACGGAGCTGTTGTGCTTTGTGTTTAGTAGGTCAACAAACTGTCGGCCGATTAATTTGTGTCTGAGCCTATCACGCAAAGGTTGTTGTTTCACAGACGGTTTCAATCAGCAGAGCCAAACCAGTAAAACAGGACATCCTGGTCAGAATTACTTTCTCAACCTCCTCTTGAACTGTTGCTTTTCCAATCACAAGATTGTTGGCAGATCCAATCACTGTTGGCAGATTTCATTTGAAGCTTGTCCCTGGAGCATTAGTGTTTCGCTGGACACAACTTGTCTAAGAAAAGGGGGTTTACCTTCTGGCATAACATTTGATAAAATCCCTGGCATACAACTCAGAAAGTTACTCAAAGCACTTGCAGCCTCATTCAGCCTTCTGGCCTGACTGTCCCTCTGCCTTTGAGGGTTCTCCGGTGTGCCCTTGCCCCAGCCCCAGTGGATGCTGGTGCTCCAGAGGGAGCCTCGGTGAATTAAGTCTGTACTGCTCTCTGACACAGAGCCAGGACCACCCACGGAACTTGGAAGCCTGAGGCGGATTGGCAAATGGCTCCCCTCCCAGGTCGAGCTGCACGGTGCCCGAGGCACACCGGCATGGCCACGAACGAGCCGCGAGAGCAGCAGGCCAAAGAGGAGAGAGGTTTGCATAATAGTTGCATGTGCTGATGTGTAGGCCTGGATGCAAATTTAGAAATACGTATTGTGATTTAAATAGAAATAGAGGACTTCTCATCATATGGTACAAGACTGTATTTTTTATTTATTTATTGCATGCCTTGATCAGTTTCCTTTTCCAGGCACTGTTGATGGGTGATGATTTTCTCAGCCAGAGGCAAGCAGTCCATGGCTTAAGGAGCACACGTGGCCCTCAGCTTAAATTCAAAAGCCGTCTTGATGAGTTCTGTTCATACCTCTGTCGTGAGCAATCCATTCCTTCCCTGGCAGGTTGCCGGGCAGGATAGAAAAGGGGTGGAGAGACAGTGGAAGGACAAAAAGAGATGAAGAGGAAATGGCAGAAAGAAACGAGAGGTGGCTCACATGCTTCTGGCCCTGGCCCAGTTCACCGATGGCTTCAGCCTCTGACCTATCACCAGCAATGGCTGGCCACTCCAGTGCCAGAGGGCAGCAAATCCACTCTGGGGTTCAGCTGGACCCTAAACTTGGGGCTCTACTTCAACACCACAGAGAGCTCCTGGACAATCAGGCTGACCCTTGGAATGGACACCTCACCCCACTGACTCTGCAGCTCACTGTCTCCCGTGCAGATTACCCATGAGGCAATGCAGCGCTCGACAGAGGAAAGGTGCTGCCACTCCGGGTTGCAGGGGAACGTGCCTCCTGCCCCTGCCTCTGAAGTCCACCACCTCCCTGACCTTGTCCCCACCTCAGTCCATGGAAGGCAGACACTTGCCCAGAGCTGTCGCATGGAGGCGCCTCACACAACGGGATACAGGATTGTGCTCAACACATGCGGGTGCCTCCTTTAAAAGGTGGGGCTATCAGGGTGGGCACCACCACAGGTGAGGCCAGAAGGTGAGATCCCCTCTCCCCATCCGCATGTCAGTCCTACATCTGGAGGAACAGAGCCTGGGTCTCTGAATATTCTGCAGTTCCCCTCAAGTGCAACAAAACCTAGACTGGATGGTCTGGGCAGAATTTTAAAAATGGCAAACAAGGTTCAGTGTCACCTCAGTTACATATCTTTGCAGCCTATGGATTTCAATGAGACAGCCTTCTGATCAAAGAAAAAGGCAATTCTATAGTTATACAAGCTGGTACGAGTCAGTTTGCTAGTGCGCTTCTGTGTTATTCTTGTTTAGGTGCCTGATAAAACACATTCTCTAGGTGTCAGGCAAACTGTGAAATTGAATAAAACATAACACAATTAAAAAAACCCCCTTACAAATCTTTTTTTTAAGGCACAGAACAAAAACACAATTACCAGCACGATAGCTAATAGACAAGGCATGGGATTTAAAAAATGCAGGAGCAAAGAAATGGAGCTGAAAACACGCTCACGGTCATGAGCAGGGGCTCCTCCCTTCGCACACTCAAAGCCACAGCACTTTCTTGCCAAATGTTCTTTATTGACCAAAACATTTTCCAGAAGCATAAACACCAGGAATGTATCTCTGAGCATGCACAGAGCAGTTTGTTGAACTCAGCCTAGTATGTACTTCTAGGAACATTCTTTATGAATATGTTTGGGTGCCATCCTTTCTCCTCCTCC
Organism: Varanus komodoensis; assembly: GCF_004798865.1. Lineage (NCBI taxonomy): Eukaryota > Metazoa > Chordata > Lepidosauria > Squamata > Varanidae > Varanus > Varanus komodoensis. The sequence continues at coordinate 1,150,618 of NW_025336087.1, read as the reverse complement.
TCTGAATTTCAGTAGCAGATCTTAAGAATGCGTGCCAAGAGCAACTGCCTTTCTCACTCCCAACCATCAGTGCCACAGACACTAAACTCTACTGAAATATTTACATGTACAGATACCGCCAATAGATAAGTCTCAGATCAAGCTTCACCACCACTGCACCTTCCATATGCATTGCACTACAACTCACACTGTATGGGCGTGAAAGCTGGACAGTGAAGAAAACTCACAGGAAGAAAGATGACTTGCCTGCATACAACAACAACTCCCATTCAGCATCTCAAAAACCAGGATAGCTGGGGGTGATAGGGGTTGCAGTCCAGGCACATGTGGATGACTTCAGTTTGGAGAAGGCTCCATTGGACTAGTGCCCATTTGGCCCAAAGTAAGAAGTACCAGTACCCAATAATTTCTTTTTTCCTATTGTTTACTTGAAGCTCTTCCCTTTGTTTCCCAAATGCTTCCCATTTTATAATTGAATCTGTAATTTCACCATTCTTGCCATTCAGTGTGACAACTCGCCCCATCTGCTCCTCTTGCCTTTTCCCCCTGCTCTCTCCTGATAAAAGGACCGGGCTTGTTTGTGCATTTTAATTGTTTGTTATTATTTTGTTCTAGTGGAACATGGTGAAGACTCGTAAGCCAAAAATCTGACAGCAACTTTTACAAACCTTAGGAAGCTGATCCAAGAGCACTGGGGCTTTTAAACAACAACAATCGTCATCATCATAAAAACAAGGGCCGGTAAAGCTGATTTTCTGAAAATATCTTAAAATGGCATTTAAGCAGCTGGACAAGCCATGCGTGTTCAGTGACATATCTTAAGGCACAATCTTAGGCAGCTGAGGCAGAAAAGAGCCTGCGACTCCCAGCATGCCCCACCAGCCTTCTTCCACATGGCGTAGGAGGAGGTGCGATCTTCCCCTCAGCCTGTGGGGCAGCCCTGGACACATGTGCGCTGACAGGGGACCATTTTCAGAGCAATTCCTGTTCGACAAGGGATGATCCCTGAATCATTCATTTGCCCCTATTTTGCCACTTGGGAGTGCATCTTTGCAGTGTGGCCACTATTGCTAGGCAAAGGTTTTAATATATTTAATATTTTATTGGATCTTTACAATCTTTCAACAGATCCAGACAGGACTGGCATAAACGCAGGCGACCTTTGAGAGCTGCTCCGTGCAGAGACGACCACTTGCACCTTGCCAAAGCGAAAGGAAATGCTTCGCACGGAGCCGGTGCCAGGAGTAGGAGCAGCTGGGCACCGGCAGGACGCCCACGCCCAGCAGTGGGTCTCTGCCCGCAGCGGCCCTGCGTCGCTCCTCCTTTCTGTTGTCAACACCTCTTGCTCGGCTGCCTCTTGCTCTGGTCCAAGCCCTGCCGATGGCGAGGAGTTTGTCTGCCTCCTTGCTCACGGGCTCCCCATCAAGCAGCCTGTGGGAGCAGAGATGAAAAAGAGGGCCAAGACACGCAAGAGCAGCTGGTGGCAACTGTGGGGAGAAGGTCCACTTCTCCCCATAGAAGTGGAGGGGGCCCTTGGGGGTGCTTCGGGACTCTCAAATGCCGGGATTTCTCCCAAAGAGAAGAGAAAAAACATGGATCGGCACAACAGTTGCAGCATTCCTCTATATGCATAGTTGCCAAAGCAGAAATGCTTTTTCTTCTATTTCTGTTATGTGTAACTACTGTCCATAAACGCTTGTTCACAAGAGTTTCTTTCTAACTTGTCAATAAATTATCTGGAGTTTGGAGTGAGCAGCAAAGTGGCCGAGTTTGCTGATAACACCAAATTACTGATGGTGCTTAAAGCAACAAGGATTGTGAAGAGCTTCCACCTGGGGGAATCATCTTTGAAGGGCAAATACAGTTCAGTGGAAGCAAATGCAAAAAGATGCATGTTAGGACAAAATGTCTGAGCTTCACATATGCACGGAAGGGGCCACGGTGCTATTGACTGAGCGTGGAAGGTATGTTGGGATTGCCGTGGCTCCGTGAGAAGCACAAGATAAAGCGGGACTCATCCAGGAGCGGGGGGCAGCCGCAGACCCATTCAAGACAGTGCTGGGATGCAGCCTTTCATAGCTATATGGAGGCAGAGTTCTCCCTGCAATTCTGTAAAAAATAATCTTATATGATGGATCCCTCTGATTAACCTGCTGTCTGAACTGATATATGGAAGAGTGCTATATTTTATTAAGCTAGAACAATAAAATGACCTTCTGTATCCAACCTAATTTTGCTTTGAAAATAAGTAGTTTATCAAGTTTCTTAGTCTGAGAAAATGAAGATTGCCTAAGCTCTAGCTGGCCTCCTTAATTAATTTAATGCTCATAAACAAAGAATTATGTGTCTGACCAAGGGCTCACATTTATTATCTAATTACAAATAGGAACAGGGCTTCAGAGTTTCAACTCCTTCAGACTAAGACATATTGGCACCCAAATAATCAGATTCAGTGTTTGTTTGTTCTGGTTAAGGAACTATTTGATGCTTGCTTCTAATAACTGTAGCAGCCAACTCATCCCCTTGGCCTGCCAAAAAAAGACAGAAAAGGGAGATAGGCCAATAAGTCTTCTACTCTGCTAACTGGGCAGAGCAAGCCAAGAGTAAATAAGGACCAGAGGGAAGAAGCAATCGCTGAAGGGGCCACTTTTGCCCAGAGAGACCAAACAATCAAAGCCACATACATGTTGCCCATTCAAGGGTAGGTGCCTAGCACCATATGGCTGTCAATACCCTCGGTCTGTGGCAAAAGCCCTGTGCAAGTTGAGATCTGTCCTTCCCTGACCCCATGAAACCTCATGAGAAGAGCTATGCTGGATCAGGCCAAGAGTCCATCTAATCCAGCACTGGGTTCGCATGCTGGCCTTCCAGCTGGAAAGGCCACAAGCAGGATATGAGTGTAACAGCACCTGCCTAGTGTGTATAGTCCTAGCACGTCTGATACTGGAAGCAGCCTCTAGCCATCAGAAGTAGCAGCCATTGTCCTCCATGAAATGATCCAATCTCCTTTTAAAGCCATCCAGACAGGTGGCCTCCATGGCCCTTGCCTCTCCAATGTTGATGCTCCAGCATCAGTAAAAGATGAGGGTGATCAGGTTCTGGACAGCTTGAGATGTTCAATCCAGATCCACCCCAGCACCCAGATATTTACACCCAGCCCAGAACTGAGGAAAGTGTCACTCTTGGAGCTGCGTACATAATTTCCCTCCCATGCATACCAATGGAGAGAAACATTAAAAACAAGAAATGTAGAAAGAGAGTGAGTCAGAAGGGGTCTCCCAGGCCATCTAGTCTGACCCCCGGCTCTAGCTGGTCCCACTCATGAGCCCCCGAATGCCTTTCCTTCTTCCATGCAGCCCAACCAGCTTGAACCAGATAGAGCTTTGATAAGGCAGTTCTTTGATCTTCAGATTGCTCCTCAACCCCCAGTTAATCATACTGTTAATGAAGGATACTATACCACCTTCCAGATTTGTATCACACTATTTTAGTGTGCTGTGGGGGAATAGAATGTTGGTCTGGGGATCTGAGAGATCTGGGTTTTTATCTTTACTCAACATGAAGCTCATTGGGTGATTTTGTGCCAGAGACTCTTGGTTTTATCTTTACTCAACATGAAGCTCATTGGGTGATTTTGTGCCAGAGACTCTTGGTCTAGCCTACCTCACAGGGTTGTTGTTGCGAGGATGAAAATGGAATGAAGGAGAACTATGCAAGCATCTTGGGTTCCTTGCGAGAGGAAAAAGGGTGCGATACCAATGCAGTGCGTAATAATATTACCATCAGAGCTACACAGCCTAGCCACTGGGAAGTGGTGACTCCAAAAGTTGGCCACCTCACTTTAAAAAAACAAAAGCAAAAACTTAGCAAGGGCAAGAAAATGTTAGACATTAAGAATGGCAGTAGTAAAACTGGGTGCTGCACATTAAAAATCTGTCAAAATATGTGGGTTCAATTTCTCCTCAAAGCAACACAAAGAAGGTGCCTGGCAGTTTTTGACAAAAAAAAATGACGTAGTGAAATTTATAACTGAGAAGAATTTGGATGTAAAACTTGGGTACTCTCCATACAAATCTAGCCACTTCACTGCCACTTGTCAAAGAAAAGGCAACAATTTTTTAAAATTTCTTTCTCAAAGTTTAAACTAAATGGCAGTTTGTCCCTTCAGCTGTGGAAAAGGTTACAGCTGACATTCTGTGTGTGCGTGGAGTAGGGGCTTCGATGGCTTGCAGCCCCAGTATCTAATGGCTTATTTAAGCCATTCTTTGGTAGTCTTTCTAGGATGCCGACACTATAAGATCAGGCAGGTCTTATAGTTTGCATGTTCTCTTACAGTAATGTAAAGCAGCGACTCTGCACACATTAGAGAATGTAGCCATCTTGATTAGCAGCCGTTGAAAGCCTTCTGCTTTGTGGATTTGTGCCATCCCCCTTTTAAAGCCATCCAAGTCAGTAGCCATCGCTGCATTTGTGGTAGCCAATTTCATGGTTCGGCTACAGACTATAGGAAAGCACTTTCTTTGATCTCTCCTGAAAAGAATTAGTTGATTTGGAATCCAGCCAATCAGTGCTCCTCTTTATGCACAGAAACTTTCCATGCATGGTGGGATTAGACAGCACCCTTTGACTTGCTATACATTAACCCATGGTGTGCCACAGTGCTCACCCAACCTTCATATCCATAGCCCCAGGCTTCATGTCCAATCCCCACTCATACATTGGTGTCATGTTATGCAAACCCCGCCAGTGTGGGTTATATGAGGGTTCAACAGCCACCACATAGTCCTAAGACAGACCGGAGGATTCTAAAAAAGCCCTCACATAACCCAAACTCACCGGGTTCATCCGACATGGCAACCTCTGAGCAGGGGTTGCACATTCAGAATGGCAGCCAGATGTGCCCCGCAGGTGTGGGTGACATGAGCCGGGGGAGCTGACACAGCTCCACTGTGTGGAGAATCCCTTCATTCGAAGCAAGACTCCTTGTGGTCAAAGCAAGACCTGTGCCGGGGAGGTGTGGAAGCAGTGCCTGGCATTAGCAGTGCGGGCACCGGCCCAGCAGGCCCTTTGCCCTCTCTCATCCTCGTTCAGCACAAAGAGGCACTCACCTGCACCTGGCTGTGCTTGCTTCATAGCAGGAGGGGTTATCCTTCCAAGGTAGGCCGCTGCCTTAAGCCTCCCTCAGCCTCACGAGAGGCCTGTCAGACGGATCCCAGACTGCCTAATCGCATGGCACAATGTAGAAGCCATCTGGGTCCTAAACTAATTTTGTGATTCAAGAGCGATTTTTATTTTTATTTTAAAATACTCGTGAAACCTTTTACATTGCTTGAGCTCTTCCAGTCAAATTCAAAACACGTGTTGTGTGTTTGCTTGTGTGTGTGTACGTGCGTGTGAGTGTGTGAGCGGGGGCGAGGATTCAAGCAAGCTTTTAGAAACTGGAAAATGTTCAATCCCTCGTCTAAATTTTACCAAAACAGGGAAAAAATAACTATGGAGCCAGACTCAGTGCTTTGATGAACGTGCAAGTGATGTCAGCTTAAATCCCAGGAGGTATAAAAGTGGGGAAAGGGGAAAGAATGTGTCACGAGATATGAGGAAAGAAGGAAAATTTATGATTTTGCCATTTGCCGTTTGCACCAACCAGATCCTTGATGACAAGGCTTATTTCATGACTAGATAACGATCATCGAAAGATAGATTAAACCCTTTTTTATTTCAGTGAGACCTATTCTCCGAGAATCATGGCAGTGCCATCTGCTAATATCTGAATAGTCGTCCTCCCGTCATTCTCCCACAGGACATCCAGACTATGGCAAGATCCAGCCACACTCTTCATGCCACCCTGAGAAGACCAAAGGCATGAGCAGCACTCCTGGAACGCAGCGGAGGCATGCAAGAAGTCCCAAAGTAGCAGCAGTAAGAAGGGTGTGTGGCTTGCTGGATGGGACCGGGAGGGCCAGAAGGTCTGGCGATGGCAAATGCCCTGGGAGGTTTGCTTGCTTGTTTGCTTCTTTGTTTGTTTATCAATTTGCATGCCGCCCCATAGCTGAAGGCTCTCTGGGCAGCTCACAGTGCAATATAAAATGCAAATAAAAATAAAAACAATAGTGAACCAAAACCATAAACAAATAGGGTTGAGATACAATATAAATACAACGAATACACAGAACAGGAGGAAATAAACACAATGAACCAATAACGACAACCATTGGAACAGTAAGCCAGCAGCAAACCAAGTCCAATCTAAAAACAAATACTAAATAAAAAGGTCTTGACTTGGCACTGAAAGCAAGATAAAGAGGGTGCCAGTCACACCGCCCTTGGAAGGGAATTCCAAAGGTGAGGTACGACAACAGGGAAGCCCCTTTTCCTTGCCAACTCCCTCCTCACCTCACTTGGGGAGGGTTCATGAAGGAGGCCCTCCACTGATGACCTGAAATGGAATTTGCCCCTCTGTCTGAAAGGGGTTCCCCACCTGAGCTGTGGTCTGCCTTTAGCCACTGCACTGCTATGCCCCCCCTTAATCCAGTGTACCAGAGGCCAGAAAAAAGCAAAGCTTAGAGACTGTGAATTTTCTCCAACAGGCTACACGTGATCAGCAATGTCTCCTATTTAGAGAAGGGTTTACCAAAGCCTGTGACCAGTATCATGACAAAACGGTCTCCCCCAACACCATCTGAGGCCTCTGGATGTGTTTGGATTGCAGCTCTCATCATCTCTGGCATGATGTGCTGTTTGGGGATAAAGGGTTTTGTAATCAGATGGTGACAGGTTGGAAAGGCCGATTTTACATGCCAGTATGATGCCAAAGATCAGGGGGTTCATAATTTTTATCTTTTTTTTTTATTTTAAAGCATTTTATCCTGTCTTTCAACAGTAGCATCCATGGCAATTAATAACAAAAATACAAATCACCATTCAAATAATCATTAAAAAACCCAAAGCAACATTAAAGTCAGCAAAAGTCGTAATGTGGACAAGAATTAAATGAATTATCTGTTTAAAGACTCAAAAATGTCAAATATGCTTTACCCAGTGCTGAAAGCCTGATATAATACATGCCTGCTGAGTGTTCGTGGGGAAATATTCCACAGCCAGGATGCCACCAACAAAAAGGCCCCGCCTTCAGTTGCTACCTGCTTCCATTCTGAAGATAGCAACACCTGGAACAGATCTTTAAAATCCTTTTAAGGTTAATTGAGGAGCAGGTGGTCCTGTGGATACCTTTGTCCTGAATCATTTATACTGTCATCTCTTACTAGTTACTGATTTAATCTGGGTTGTTGATAGATTTGTTTGTTTGTTTGTTTTTAATGGTGGTGGTAGCCACGGCTAGTATCCTAAGTACTAAGGATAGGGTCCAAGTTTATTTTTCACCAGTGAATCAGACACTGCTGGTGGAATAGGACCTCTCTACCCTGCCTTTCCTTCAGCAAATTCAAGCTCACCACAAAATGATTATTGTAGTCATAGCCTACTTTTCTAATGAATTGCTCAGAACTCCTATGATCCTACATCCAGGCAGTAAGCAAGCTGAGAGTAGGGATATCAGAGAAATCTGTGACAGATTCAAATAAGTTTGAATTTCTAAGAAACTGACCTATGCATTCTTCAGCAGTCCAGTTTTTTCCTGAGTTGCATACATTCCACATTTTTTATTTTATTTTTTTACTTAGGTGCAGACCATTTAAAAAATTTCCACAATTTTACACAGTCATAGAAAAATGTGAAAGAATTAAAAAAAATTAAAAACAACCAAAATTGTTGGTTCCACATTTCCCCCTATAGGTTAAACTTGAAAATAAGCATTTTTCATGTATTTGAATATTTGAGGGGCAATTGCATATTCTTGGGGGTGCAAATTTGCACAGGTGTGATTGTGTGCACTTGTGCAAAATCCAGATCCATCCTAAATACCTGACAAATGTAGAAAAGTGAAAGGTGACTGTAGAAAGGTAAAATCCACAAAATGTAGAAAGGTCACTGAGAATCCATGAAGCATAGACAGAATGGATTTTACAACATTTGGACATCCTTACCTGGGACCCCACTTGGGTTTAACAAGGTAACAGTCATGTGCCACCAGACCCATTCTTTGGTCTGAGGAATGTCAGCTGAAGTAACTGGGAGCCGGCAGGCTGAAGTGATGAAAGCCAACAAGACAGAATAGCAAGCGCATTATCTGGCACATGCAGTAATAAACCAGGGTGGCAACTAAAAGAAGATTTAAAGAAAGGGAAACTGAGGCAGGCTGATGGACTGGAAAAAGCCAATCACCAGTGAAAAACATTGCTAAAGCAGGAATTAAGGTCAAGATTAAGAAGTTGAAGCCAAGATATAAATAGCAAAGGTTTCAATGAGAAACTCCAAGCAGAAAGCTAATGACCTGTTGAATAAGGTGACATGGAATGTCTAGAGTGGCGTTCCAGCCAATTGTGTCACAGGTCACTTTGGGCCAACCTTTTCTTCATGGTCTGCTGAGCTTCACCATTATAGGCTTGGCTAGCAGCCCTTCAGCAGGCCTAATCATCTTAGACAATCTATTGGTACAAGGTGTTTGGCTGTACCATCTGATTGGCATCATGACCAGCTGCCTGCTCCCATTATGCCAGGAGCACAGGACTGAAAAGCACTATCTCATTGGTCCTGTTAGGCCACTGAGACAGTAAATGGCATAAATTATAGAAAAGGGAGGTGAGTCATTGGATTTCAAGTGTATGTAGCAGCACAGCAGCAAGGAGCATATTACGAAGTCATACAAATTATACATACCCAAAAAACCATTGCTGTGTAGCTTCACAGACTCACAGCCCTGACATTGGGTACCACAGATTGTTTGCTCAATGGTGGTTGGAGGGTCAGGATGATGACATATGATTGAAGGCTGTGGGTGGGACTCACGTATCCATTTCATGCGGCTGTCCAATTTTAGATGCATTCTCTTGCAGAACTCCACAGCTGATCCACAAGTATTTAATTGACTCTAATGCTTTCTGCCTTCTTTTCATTTAAGCTGTTTACTTCAGTGTCAGCAAACCAAAACCAAAATATCCAGAACTTGCACCATTATAAGTCAAACAAGAAATGAGTGTGTCCTTCAGCATGTGACTAGCCTTCTACTGATTACAAAACTGAATGTTCATAAAGAGTTGGTGGCCAAAGTACTTTAAGAATAGAGGCATTTCCCTAAGGAGCTAAAACCCAAAGGAATGGATTTCTCTTTACATCCTTCCTTTCTTTCCTTTTTCAAAATTTACTTTAAAAGAAAGAAGGGAGGGCATTCATTTTGTGTTGCAAGAAGAATTACATCCATTTAGCTCCATTTTCTGTTTGCCTTGCTTCTGCATTGCATGTGTACACTCTTGTGGGTTTGTAGATGGGTAAATGACATAAATTATAGAAAAGGAAGATGAGTAATTGGATTTAGAGCGTGTGGAGCGCTGGAGCATTGGAGAGCTTATTTACAAAGTTAAGTCATACAAATTATACCCAAACCCCATGATGTGTAGCTTCAAAGACCCACAGCCCTGGCCACTAGAAATGTGAGCATCCATCGTGTCAGTGTGGTGGAGAGAAAAACAAATGAACACACGAGTCAAAGGGAGAAATAAGGAAAGCCCCTAAAGCTAAATAAATCAGCCTAGCCTTGTGCCCTGGATCTGTGGAATCAATGGCTGAGATCCAGGGCTGTGATATGTGAACTAGGAAAGGCTTATATATTCTGGAAGAGGCGTCTCAAACTGTTTTCCTTTCAGTGACTCTAAATTAGGAGCCATTTAAAAAATTATCTCAGTGTGTGTAGGGGGGGGAGTCATGTAGAAAGCTGCTAAAAGTGAAAGGAAAAACTTCCAGTGGTTGCTTAATATAGCTGCATCTATACCTGCAAATTATAGCTGGCTGTTTTGTGCAAAGCTGTGTCTTCTTTGGTTCCCCCCTCTCTTTTTGCAATGCTTTTCCTCTTCTATAAAGTGTAGTGGACGTGTCCACCCTAATCAGGGACAACCCCATGAATTGTGGGGTAGGAGTACATGGGGACATGGTCACATCTCTCCATTGGCTTTCCTTCTCTCTCCTTCAGGGTCCAATCCACCGAGACGCTCAGAGGAAGAGCATGAGGCTTCTGAAGGCCTCTAGTGTTCGTCTGGTTGGAAGGGATAGGGAAAATGGTCAGCAACAAGGAGGAGGAGCAGCAGCACAGGCAAGGAGCTCCAAGGGTTCTCACTCGGACCCCCGTTCAGGTGCGCTCCTTTGTGGATGCCCACTAAACCAAAGTCACCCCATACTTTCAGATGCCCAAATGCTTGCTGGAATCAAAAGAACTTACTTTACTTTTGAAGTGTTGCTGTGGATGAAGCCACACATGTCTCAAATTGGGGGGCATCATATAACACAGTCAGGGACCACACAGAAAAGCCCCTTTTCCAGACAGATAATGGTCTAAGTTTCTACAAATATGGATCTTGAGGCACAGCCTTATTTTATTTAATGCACCCCCTTTCAAAACAAATGTTTCCTCAAGGCAGCTTACAACTGATACAATAAAAACAGACCATCTGCCCCATCATACAATCCACCTCTTAATGCAGGGTGCAACGCAATGGCATGTGCTTCCCCAGTTCAAAGTACCACAAGTGGCATGCGAACAGGCATCTCTGGATAAGGCCCTGGATCGTGTGTGACCCATCATTTGGAAAATGAGAACAATTAGTTTTAGATGCTAAATTCCAGTCAGCTGATTTACCATTGTCAGTTAAATGGGAATGACAAAAATTGCAGGCCACTGAGCATATGAGCCCTTATAAACCTTTTATGGTATTTGCTTGTTAAAAAAAACCAACCGCACCCTGAGGCATGCAACCATCCCCCTGCCTTCTGCAAAAAGAGTTAGAAGGGAAACAGTCCCACTTCTGAATTGACAGTGCTCTTGGCTTTCTGGCTATTGTGAGTGAGGAGGCTTAATCAATTAGTGGCTTATATCTAGTGATTTCACTGGAGTTCATAATTCTGTGGATAAGGAACAAGCATCAGTGTCTCATATACTTGCTTTCAATCTGAGCTTTGCCCTTCTCACTCCCCTTTCCTTGGCATTCCTGCATTTCTCCATTTGCTCTATTCTTCTTATCTGCATTGCTGTTGCTTCTCTCTCTCTCTCTCTCTCTCTCTCTCTCTCTCTCTCTCTCTCTCTTTCTCTCCCTCTCGTCTTTGACAGGACAGCCCTTTATTTGAAAGGATGCCAGAAGACTTTCTGCTCTTTTTCAAGGCATTCTCTATTTGAAGGGCAGTCCTGTCAAAGTCCTGTTTAAAGATAAAGAATCATCTTAAGGAAAAGCTGGGCCTTGAGGTCGCCCATCAATGGCACCTGGACTGGAAATCAAGGAAGGCACATGGCTCAGCTGGTCACAGTCCTCCCTGCTACGGTAAGATGCATTGTATTTCTATTTCAGTTATAGCACTATACCAAAATTTGCATCTATACATATAAATCAGGATGTGTACATTTTAAGCAGAACCACGTCCACTTTTTTGTCCTCTTTTTTTAGTGATGTGGATCCTTTTTTTGGCCATCTCACCTTCCTACATGACCCCCTATTTCCACTCACTCCCTAGTCCCTGGACCGCACCATGAGGGCATTAGGAGAGAGCATCTGATTTGGGACTTGCAGAAAAGGGGAGATGGCTGCTGATGAATAAATCCTGAACTCTGGAGTGGGACTTTTTTCTTGACAGTTCTCCATTGTTTCTAGTAATTGCCAGTCCCAATCCAAAGAAAGGCTTGATGAGTACACCCATCACTCATTATTTCCACAAGATACTCCGTAGAATACAATTATAATTTTATTCGTTTAGCCAATGCTGTTATTAATTAGTTTTTGGATATGTTTTTAATTTTTTAGTTGTTTGTTATAAATTGCACTGAGGCAGAAAAGTGGTTCATACATCTAAAAGAAAAACAGAGACAGAAAGAGAAGGAACTATTTTTTCCTGTGTGTTTGAGCATCAACAATATCACTGAGATCCATGAAGGTTGGGAATTGGCATGCAAACCTCCAATGGCTGTAGCAAGGCAAGGCTTGGAGCGAACAGCAAGGGCTGGAGAAAAGGTGCACTGGGCCAATCAGAGAGGCTCACCGTCTGTCTTTGGCAAGCAAAGGTGGAGCCAAGTTGAGAGCACTGAAACAGCACTAACTGGGGAAGTTAGTCGAGCTGTTCAATAACATTCTGATGAGCTAACCAGTAGAGAAAGACAATATGAGAGGACTGCATGAAATTACATCTGTGAATGGTCAATGTGCCTAGAAGAGAGAGGAAAGTCTATTGATTTGTTTGTTTCATTTTTATACTGCCAAACAGATGAGGCTCTCTGGGCATTTTAAACCAGATCTACCAGCCCTTCCTGAGCTTGGCATAATAGGCAAACGTAATCATAGGTACAGACTGAGCCTCCAGTATCAAGGGCAGTAGGCCTCTCTGTGACAGTTGTTGTGACACGTGATCTGAGAATGCCATCATTCTCAAGTCTTGCTGGTGGGCTTCCCACGGACATCTGCTTGGCTACAGTGAGTGTGAGCTGTTGGACTAGTTGTGTCTTTGATCTGATCCAGCAGGTCTCTTCTTAAGTTCTTTTGCAGCCCAGTTTCTGCATTCATTTGAATCTTTCACAAGTTATGTTCAATGCATGCTTCTAGGTGAGCTTTCCCCACTATATACTATCCAGATAACGGGCTTCTTTTAGCCAGAGGGCAAAATTTAGTTCCAGAGGAGCCCTTAGGGGATGCATTCCAGTAGTGGGTAGGACCAAAGGCAAATTTTAAAATAGCTGTTGGAAGATATTTCTTATCTGACCAGGTCCTGTACAGTCTGTAGTTAAAAGAACAGTAAGAAGAGAAATATTGATCCTCTTTTTTGGCCATCTCACCTTCCTACATGACTGCCTATTTCCACTCATGCTTCCTGAAAATTCACAGCTAACACCTGGGCAGCCGATGGGCCAGGCAAACAAATACCTGGTCCTAGTTTCTCCCACTATGTTGAAGTGTGTAATGAATCTATTGAAATGTGTATCTCAATACATACATTAGCATATGTAAACTTACCAATAGCATTGTTCAAATATGTGCCCTCTTTCTCCTTGTTTGCCGAGGTTTGTTTTCTTCTGTTTTAGTGAACTGTAGGTGGTCCTCCTGTTTCAGCCCTGCATGCCAAGTGGTTCTTGTGCCACATATTTCCACCTGTACCCAAGCCAATCTAAAAGATGCTTCACCCACCACGAGGTGCCTATCAGTGCTAACTGCAGTCCCTGAATTGGGGGTGCAGAGTCATCCCTTCACTAACAAGATCCTTCCAAGGGTCTTTCTGTGAGGGACTTCGCATTTCCATGGCTCTCAAGGTTCATCAACAGTGTAGTAAGAAAAAATGGAAACCAAACAAAAAACATATGTGATGCTACATTTGTAGTTAATTAAGGCTGTGGTTTATTTCTGCATAAACCACATTTGTAACTTATTGAAAAACAACATAGTTTATTTAAAAATATGCATTACATCACAAGCAAAGTGATTGTAGTAATACCAAAGCAGAGGAATTCAGGCCTGCATTGGAACAGGCTCCTCTCATAAAAAATAAAGAAGTTGGAACTCCTATATTTCTGCATTAAGTAGGAGTTGAAATGCAATTAGGAAAAAAAACACATAGGGAGTTTATCCTATGTAATTCACTCACAAGGGCCAAATCAGATAAATATTAAAATTCAATGTTTCTTATATAAAATCAGGAAAGATGGTTTCATGAATAAACATTTCACTTACGACGACGACAACGACAACAGCAATGATGATGATGATGATGAACAAGAAGGCAGAGTGCTAATGTATCTTGCCGTGTCCTATTTGGAAACAAAGGCTAGAGGACCATTGTGCGGGCAAAAGGAGACATGTACAGAGAAATCTCTTTGCAGAAAGAACGTATTACAGATGCCTGCCATTGAAGCAGGACGTGTGTCCTAAAAGGCAAATGAATCAGAAATATTCCTGCCATTTCAGAACAAAAATAATAATTTACATTACCTATTGACTCATGGATGATTTCCTATTGACTCATTAATGACATATTAGAAACAGCCAGTTTAAATAAATATTTGAACTTTGGGGGAATTCCCAAGCTAGGCAGTGTGAGGTAAAACATCCAAGGAGCATTTCCTAATCTTCAAAAGTAACATTTTTGTCTGATTTAAAATGGAAGGGAGATTTCACTCTGCACAAGTCAGTTTTGAGCAGGCTTCCTAATTGGAAAGAGACAGGCCAGGTGCAATGACTCATGCAGAGAGCAAAAGATAGATTATTCTTTCTGTGTCTCTTCCAACCACGAAGCCTTGAATGAACTTCCCAAAGAGTCTAACTGGAATAAGAGTAACATGTCCTTTACTGGTGCAACAAGGCAGGTGCTTGGGGCTGAGAGAAGTCCCTGACTATTAATCATTCCTAAACTGCACTGCCAGAGATCTTGTGGCACACTAGAAGATCTCTGCTAGTGCAGTTGGGGAATGACTGGAACCAACTAGTTTGTGCTTAGGACTCCCTGTCAGCCTCTGTGTGGCTGCTGTCTCCTCAGCCACAGCTGAATACCTGGGTCAAAGAGGAGGCAAGCGCGGACTGTGCGAAGGAAAACCGCAGGAGGACTGGAACAGCTGGGTCTGCTTGCTGCTGCCGCTACAGGTGCACCCGCCATGGAGCGGTGGAGCTGTCACTGCAGGGGGCCCAGTGTCAACTGGTGGGAGCACTGGGTCTGTGGAGGGGAAGGAGGGGAGCGGTTGCCACACCACCGGAGCAGAGGTGGAGCCGAGGCAGGGCCAGCTCAAGGGCATCGCCCGTTTGATGCCTGTTTGGCACTGTGTCAGTGTTGGTTCAGACATGGGGGTTTTATCAAGGTTATTGTGGGTTGATTGTTGTTATTTTAGTTCTGCTTTTATATTGCTGTATTATATTTTATAATATAATTATTATTTATAATATAATAAAATATTATTATAACTAATTATTTCGGACTCTAGCATATTATTTCTTATTGTGCATTTTGTTATTGAATTTGTACACTGCCCAGAAAGCCCAATGGGCTACAGGGTGGGGGGAGGATGATGATGATGGAAGAGGGAAATCAGAGACAAAGAGTTCACCTTCCAAGACCCACGGAAAGAGCCCTGCAGACTTGCTGCTGCCCCTCATCCCCAAAGCCACTTGCTCAATCACCTGGCCCAACCAATGGGAGCAGTGAGAGATGAATACCTAATGCCATGATCTGCTGGCGCACGGCCTGCCTGCCTGTTGGGCAAACAAGCAGTCACACTGATGAGAAGAGGAACCCCACTGGGGGTGTCTTACCCAGGGAACCTCAAAAATCTGGACTTAGAATGGCACACACACCTCAACAATTTGGAATCAGAATGGCACCTACACTTCAAGATTTATTCCTGCAAGATGGTAAGGGGCTATTTCTGAAAAAGCCAGTGTGGTGTAGTGGTTAAGAGCATGGGACTGGGACTCAGACGATCTGGATTCTAGTCCCCACTCAGCCATGAAGCCAACTGGGTGACTTTGGGCCAATCACAGACTCTCAGCCCAACCTACCTCACAGGGTTGTTGTTGTGGGGATAAGATGGAGGAGGAGATGTAAGCTGTCTTGAGCCCTTTCGAGGAAAAAGGCCGGATATAAATCGAAAAAAGCAAGCAAGCAAGCAAGCAAGCAAGCAAGCTCTTAGCCACTTCATGCAGATATCATGTAAAAAACTAGGCAAGACAAACCCCACCTTCCACCAGCAATACTGCACAAACACCATCCCTGAAAAGTTCTCATAAATCAACTCACCCCTGCCCAATTTTCAGAGGCCGTTGCTTCCCCTCAGGAAGGATCAGAACAAGACTAGGGCAAGGAAAGTGAAGTGAGATGGGAGCCATCACATGGCTTCAGGAATGGCCCTACTGCTTTTCCAGGCATTGCAGGCATTCTGTCCACTTTCTCAATTTGGACCTATAAGTGTTGCATGAAATGTGTCCATTAACCTTGGCTTCCCCAGCCTGGGAATCCAAGGAGATCTTCTGTCTTTGATTAGTGAACAGTACATCTGGAAGTTCAGTTTACACTACGCAACGTACCCTCAGCTGCGTATCTTACTCTGTCATCTGGACCATATAGTGTTAGAGTCAACAACAGCAATAAACAATACAAATGCAGTGAACATAAACATTTCAGAACCCGTAAGCACAGCCATCATTCAGAACCTTGCCCAAGAAATGACTAACATTTTCAGCATTCTAGCCCCCTGGATTGCTAACTGAAAGTGTTCCAGAGAAGAGAAGAGAAGAGAAGAGAAGAGAAGAGAAGAGAAGAGAAGAGAAGAGAAGAGAAGAGAAGAGAAGAGAAGAGAAGGTCCAAGATCTGGACATCCAAATGAACGAGAATGTGTGAGGAATAATCATTGCCTAGAATACATCACAGCAAATGTCATCAGAAATTGATTAAACATCCACTTGTGGGACATTTGGTGACTTGGCTCTTCTTGGGGCTTCTCTAAATGAAATCTATAACCTGCCATGTTACCAAGGCTCCTCCTGTTTTCTTTGCAGGGGTATTTCCGCGTCCTTCACATGAGGTCGTTTGCCCTCCCTGCCACCACTGGGTCTTCCTCTCTGCCTTTCCATACAAAGCACACAGTGGCACTGGGTAGAGTGGAACTGTGAAAATACATTAAGCTTCTGTAGCAAGTCATAGCACCATTTTGTGTCCCTTCTCCCAGAGATTCATCTGAAACCAGTAAAAGGAATCTATTGTTTCATGTATTAATATATTTCTAAAATTCACAGTTCAGCCCAAACAGGGGCCCCGATGTGACTTACAAATTTTAATTTTCTAAATTAAAATTTTAGGAAAAATTGCAAACTTTGAAAGAAAAGAAAACTTTAACACATCCCCCACTGCAGGATTAGGATTCTTAAAAACTAGATGAGGAGCTATTCTTTTCACAGAATAATGAAACATGGTGGAACACAAGGATGACACACTCCAAATAGCAAAGTGAAATAGTAATAGACTCACTTTTACTTGACCAGAACAAAGTTGTTGTTATGAGCTAGGAAAATGTAAATTAAATGCAACATTAAAATAGGCCATGAATATTCCTTGTGTTAGCATGGAATGCATCATCCACGGTTGGAATTCAAGACAAAATAAGAACTTAAACTGAACAGTTGAGTTACATCTAAATCAATAACTAAAGGGGGGCGAAATGCTTGTGCTTAGTAGGAATACGATGTGAAGCATATAATGTGAGCTGATCTCTTCAGTGAATGTCATAGTCATGTATGAAGAATAAAGGAAATTTATGTCAGTAAGTTAATAAAACTCCTATCATCTGCTTGCAGGAATAGTGATCCATGAGGTATTTGGAAGGTTCTGGAACACACTAAACATGAGGAATCATTTTCAAAGCATTCTGCTTTCCACCATGTGTTTCACAGCACACAGCATAACTTACGGTGCAGTCCTATGCCTTTCTATGCAGGACCATTCACTTCAGTCCCATGGCCCTTGTAGCAGACGGCACCAAGCCTCTGAACTTGGGGGCTTACAAACATCAGATAGGAGGGGTGAGATGTGGTCGCAACAAACTCTATCACATCTTGTTTTTGCATTTTCCCCAGATGGCCATCGAGATTTAGTGTCAGGGAGAGGGAGGGAGGGAAGCTGGGTGTTGATTGGAGTCCGTGTCAGTCCACAGCCCCATCCTCCTCTTCCTCTGCCCCCAGCACACCCCTTTTCCCTCTTCTGAGGCCCAGTGGGGACCTCAAAGGGGAGGCAGAGGCTTAGCCTTCAGAGGCGCATTTCTGAAGTTGTAGAATTGCAGAACTGGAACTCCAAAGAACCCTACGGCCTTTTAGATGATTTCAGGACAGCCTACAATTGTACCCTAACTTCTAGGCAAGGGTATAAAGAATTGCCGATGTGGGGCTAGAAAATGGATTGATTTCATCAAGCTAAGCAAAGCTAAAGAAAAAGACTCTAACAGCTTATCACACTTGAGCTTGTCAGAAGGTTTTCATGTTGGATCTAACTGATTTTTAACATGCAAGAAAGAGAGTTTAAACTTCTCCTAGTTCAGAACTGGTCATCAGATAAACAACGGAACATGATGTGCTTTATTCTTGTACTGTTCTGGGCTTAATAAAAAGCCAGGCAACCAAGTGAGTCATGAATTCAGATGGGCCAGAACCACTCCTGTTTCTGACACTCAGAAACACTTTTGCCATGTTTCAAAGCACTCTTCTTTGCCACTTTCCTTTTTCTCCTTTGCTCCCCTGTTTTTAGTCCTGTTACCCAGGTGGATACCTACATGATGGATTCATGATGTGATGATGTTGCAGATGCTCATAAACCAATTCGTGTAGGTGATCCACAGGAAACAATTGAGCCACTTCTTGGCTTCAGTCCACAAACCAGTGCTCTGAAGCACTCCTGTTTCTTGCCATAGCATTTACATAGTCCATAGTGATCACAATTCTGAGTGCCAATGCAATGTTTTAAGAAATGAACCTGAAAAAATCCCATGTTTTTAATATCCCCTGGTGCTCCAGCTGTGAACACCTGCTGGCTACATCCTGGACCTTGCACTAAGGCTTAATGTCTGGCAATAAGAGCTCAACACTACAAAATGCTCTTTTGCTCCTGTTGTTGTTTGTAGTTTGAGTTCCCTGCTGGGACTTCACCCACCACTGGATTGTGAATCCTGAAAGCTTCTCCAAAACTGGAGTCTTTGGACTGAAAGAGATTCCCCACATAAGAAAATGGAAGTTTCTAGATACTTCTACATCAAGGTTAATTGGAAGGAGTAGACTTCTGCTTGCGCAACAGAAGTTCCCCTTCCCTACCTCCCTTCCCCACGTGCCACTAGCAGGTGAATATAATTGGACACAGACTTGTATGTGCAAAAACTATATTTGCACTTGCATTTGCTTTTTATTATTGTTTGCTTTTTTGTGTTATAAATTCATATGCAACCTTTCCAGGACATTGTATATCAAGGTATGCAGAAATGCATTTTAAGACATACTACAATGAAAGGCTAACATAAAAGACAGCAAAAATGAAGCCTCTGACAGACTGAAGGATTATACAAATTAAAATGCCTAGATAACTAAAAATGTCTTACCTTGCCACCAAAGGGATTACAAATAGACACCAGGCATAATGCTGTAAGAAGGGCACAGAAGAAGAAGCCAAGGGACGGATTTTCTCCCTAACATACTAACTATGTTCATGTGGACAACCTTGACACGGAGAGTGCATTAAAAAAGAGACCTTCCATCCTTGCATACCCAAATGGTTCTCCACACCCAGAAGCTTTCTTCAGCCAGTTCAGCCCTTAGTAGCAATGCCAGTACAATTTCCCTGGAACAATTGGGGGATAACTCTTTGCTTCAGTCCATCCTTAGCATTCATTTACAGCTTTAAGGTCAAGTCATGTTTTTATTACCAAGATGTACAGAATTAAATTGTAAAACACTATTTGAGAAGTAGGTTCCTGGATTTCCATGACTTCATTTTATAGAAGGCAGAAATCATGGACCATGGGGATAGGGAGAGGAATGACACTATTTTTTCAAATTCAAACCTCTTGTTCCAACATCCTTGTGGAAATGCAATTAAGTTTCTTCCATCCCAGTGATGTTTACTACATAAATACCAGGTTTGCGCTTCTTGTAACCTCAATCAATTTTTCCTTTGTTAATGTAGTACATACTTTCCTTGTGTGTTTCTCTCTGTGTGTGTTTTGCTGCGGTTATTTGTGAGCCTCCGTTTGTGTGCCTGTTAGGAACATTAACATACTGAATCAGATGGGCTTGGAGATAATAAGCCGCAAGAGCATTAGAGAAAGGAAAGAGGACAGGTTTCTTCCTTTTTGGGGACTTGAGCTATAAATCTGAAGAAACATTAGACTGCAGATATTTCACTTACCAGAATTTTCTTTACGTTCTCTGCTGAGGCTTAGCACAGTAAACCTTGACTTTGGTCCAAGATATGTTGCAAAGATTACCCCTTCTTGCTTATTCAGGACAAAATCATTAGAAAACCGCTTCAGCCACACTGCCTTGAAATAGCTGTCCATTAGTGTTTAAGATGACCTGAGGTTGTGTGCAATGGGCTCCTGCCAGGAGACAATTGTCCTGTTACTGCCAGATACTTTAACAGGGGCATAAGGAGTTTGGTTTGTACCAAGTTGGACTACTAGCCCCACAAGCCTGATGCGGTTGATTCCAAGTCAAGACCCTACTCATGGCAAGCATGCATGCTGCCACTGTGGTATGAACTCACTTACAAATATCCCACACCAAATATACTCAGGGTTAGAGTCATCAGTCCAAAGGAGTAGTGTCAGTTCTGGCAGTCCAAATCTGTTATTTTGGGAGACATCCTCTGAAGTCAACAGTTACTGATTTGAGAACTAGCCTGGCCACCAAAGAATCACCAAAAAGAGGCCACACATCGCTAAAAAAGAGCAACAATTTGTGTAAAAACAGCATACATGAATTCATATGAACAGTTGCAATTTAGAAATTATAATTGTAATTTAAAACAAAATAGAGTGAATCTAAGCCTGGCTTAGAAGATGGTGAAATGGTGACCTCCATGATGGTGCCCAGCTTCCGTTGACGGACAACTTCAAGGCTCAGCTCCTCCTTTTGATGGTTCTTTATGCTGTGCTTAGACTGGACAGCTCTTCAAATAGTTTAACATTGCTATCTTTTATAGCCAACCAAAGTGAGGATGCTGGCAGGCAGCAGGTATGTCTCTGTCTATAGAAGATCACCCAGTAAGAATCAGTTAGCAGGAACAATATAAATGTAAGCTTTGGCTTAAGAATGTAATCATTTTCAGATCATCCTTGAAAATATATATTTTTTAATTCCCTTCATACTTTATTCTGAGAATCTTCTCCATCTCTAAGCATTCTAAGAACTATCACTCTGGTTGGCTCTGTTATATTCTGGAATTTAATAGCTCTGAGGAAGACAAATACCACAGCATTTAACAAAATATTTTTATTCTTAGTTGTGTTTGGACAGCCCCTTACTTACACACTTTATCTGCATCTATGTTTTTACCCACCCTCTTGCACATTCAGCAAAAAAGTAGTTTAAAATGAATGGATTGCATCAAAATGAAATGGACAAAATCCCTACTGACTTTCTCTTCTGAATTCTAAGAGTTGCTACTCCAGGTAACAATACAGACTCTGAAATTTAAAGAAAGACTCAAAATGGTACATGTGTCCTTCCAAAAACTGTGTGGCCTGGAGGCAGCCCTGACTCCCCAAACCCATACACCTCCCTCATTCCTGCTCAGCATATCACCTGAGCAGGAATGAGGGAGGTGTATAGGTGGCCCAGTTTGATATATCTATCTACCTGTGGCATTTCAGACAGGGAACAAAGGAGCAAAGCTACTTCAAGATAGCTCATATCCTGGCAGTTCCAATCCCCTCTACTCACTGTCAGCCAGAACACTCACCTTATCTACTCTCCAAGGTCAATTTTCCAGCCTCCAAGAATCATCTAATGCAGTCCATGCCAGCACAGCATGGGCTCCCAATTCCAAGAGCTCTGTTCCTAGCCTCAGATCTGAGACACTGAAGTTTTCTATGCTGGCCCCAACTGATGCTGTCTAAGGGCCATAGAAAACTCTTTCAATAACTATATATCATCCTCTGGACAAGCAATTCATCTGTGGGAGCAGGAGCAATGGGCTGTATATGACAAAATGGATTCAAATAAAAAGCAGCTTAGGGCAGGATTCATGATTTGGATTGAGGGATGGCTGGGGGATGCTGGGAAAATCATAGGCCTGCTATCTAAAGAACTGCATCTTTTAAAAGATGGGAAGAGACAGAAGAAATTGCTAAGATTTTCTGCTGGAGTTGACCAAAATTCAGAGTGCACTTTTGGAGCACTGTACAAGTTGCTCTTCATCTGAGTTACAGGAGTGCCTTTTTTACTTCCAGTAATGTTGTGGTTATCTAAGTCTACCGATAGTCAACAAGTACCATAAGGGAAAGTTGAAAAGAACTTTGAAGAGAGTATTCAAAGCCCACAGATGGTGTGAAGCTGGTAGAGGCCCCCGGCGCACCAGGACTGGGTCTTCTCAGAGTCAGGTTGCTTGGGAATACAGCCCAAACCAGGTGGTATGTGTAAATTAGGCACACATCATCATCATCACCATCATCTTCATCATCATATTCCATTCTTCTTGCAAGGAATCTAAGACTGTTTACATCGTCTTCTTCCTCTCCGTTTATCCTCACAACAGAAAACCAGTGAG
Source organism: Varanus komodoensis (assembly GCF_004798865.1). Taxonomy (NCBI): domain Eukaryota; kingdom Metazoa; phylum Chordata; class Lepidosauria; order Squamata; family Varanidae; genus Varanus; species Varanus komodoensis. Next base: position 1,128,253 of record NW_025336087.1, on the reverse strand, counting down.
ATGTGTTCAGAGTCTGTGACTGGCCCTAAGTCACCTAGCTAGCTTCATGTCCAAGTGTGGACTAGAACTCAAATATTAAGATATCAGAGGTCTCCAGTAGGGATGGGTGAGGATCTTATTCCGGTCTCTTTTTCAAACTTGTACCAATTTTTCCTTGAAAGAGTAGAAAGAAAAAGAATGCGTGAGGAAGAGAAACTGGCAGACTTGCCCACTGGGGAGAGCTTGGAGTGTCCAGTTCTTAAAAGTACGCCACAGCATATCCACGCACTCCTTTCCATCACCAGTGTTGGTGGAGGCAGAGTACGAAGCAGGTGGTCAAGCAGATTGCCCTGATGAGGAAGGGGAGAATGCCGGGGTTCTCTTGACAATGGGCCCTTGTTGGATGGGGGGGCCAACTATTCCCTGTCTGGAGTATTCTAGGAATGATGAAAAACTAGCTCTCAAACTAGTCTTGAGATCAGATCAACTTAGCCTTCCATATAGGAATCTTCTGTTTTTAAGGGGGTGTGAACCACTTTTACAGCAAAAGTTTACAGGTTGCACCTTAATCAGCTTGAGTAAGACTATAGCTTAAATGAGTTTCCAGCTTCAAAATAGTTTCCCCCAGTTCCTTCACTCTGCTTGCTCTTTGCTTTCCCGGGAACTAGCATATCAGAATCACGGCCTTCCCATTTTTTCAATATAGGCCAAAATGTTCTCATAAACTACTGCTAAAGCATCTGCCAATTGATTCCTGGTAAGAAACTGCACTTTCGTCCACCCACAAGTGAATTCCTTTGTTCTAACGAACACCCGACATGATTCTACCCTGTCTGAAGAACCACGTAAAAGATAGGAGACCACAAGAACATTGACATAAGTACATGAGTAAACCCTCAAATGTTTTCTCTGGAAAATTATGTGGGAAATAGCATAAAATGGCAATATTAGCATTATGGATGAGGTAAAGGTTTTGCAATGCTTGGACTGGGAAAAAAGCTGTTTCTGATGACCTCACACTGTGGCAAAATTGGGGAATCTGCTAGGAGGGGGATATTGACTCTAAGACTGCTATACTTAGTTGATTCATTTTTAACTTAATCATCATTTGATTGAGCAAAAGGGCTTGAAATTTACTGGGCAACTGTTTGTTGTTTTTCAAAATTAGTTCAAGTACTTACAAAAAATGGTTCAGAAAATGGCCCCCCCTCTCTTTCCTACACGATAAAGTTCACATTTTCATCAGATATTATGATACAGTGATTCCTTCAAACTGCAGCAATAGGAAACCAGCATTAGTTACATCTGGGGTCATTTTATTACCCCAGACAAAAGTGCCTCAGATAAGGAACATGCTACATATGAAAAGCCTTCATATTGGCTGCATGTTTCCTCCAGGATGCTTCAATCAACATAGTAATGGCTTTCAGGACTCAGCAGAAACAGGTAATTTAAGGTTTAATTCTTTCCTGGGGCTCTGCATAACAAAAAAAAAATACACCTATTTATCTTTTCTCTGCATTACATTAGTTTTGCCTACAAAAAAGCATTAAAAAGTTTTCCCTCAATGGATTATAATTTTCTTTTTGGAGTTTTTAGCTTAGAAATTTTATTCCTTTGTTTAGGAGCTATTGTTCAGTGCCTATAAGAGTCCACAAACTATTGTTACGGAGAGTTGAAACTATTCTTACAGAGAGTTGGACAGCGTTTTGCAACAAGGACATGTTTGGTCTTATATAATAAACACTGTAAGCAACAAGCAACTCAAATTTTAGGAATTTTTCAGTTAGGCAGTTTGTGATGGTGTCTTAGAAGGACTAGACTGTAGGCCTACATGTGCAAATTACACTGCATAATGTGAACTGGCAGATTCTAGAGCTGCCAGGATGTAGGTTAAACAACATTTGCAATTTTTAAAAACCCCACTCCAAACAGAAGAGCGTCAAGCCCAGTTTGCCCACAGCTAATCAGCTGGAGTTTTGTGGCAAGTTCCAGTGCAGACACTGGTATATTTTGGGATGCCTGGATCTGACTCGTGAAGTCCTATGAACTGCACTTCGCTGATCTGTCAGATTTGAATCAGTCACCAGGAAATTAATAATGCTTTGATCATGTTCAGTTTAGATTACTGTAAAGTATTCTGCAAAGGGATGTCCTTAAAAGAAGCTCTGCAAATTTCAGTTGGTACAAAATGCAGCACAAAAACATTCAGAGGAGCTAGGTAGATCATACCGCACTTCCCCTTTGCCCCTGGCATTGACTGCCCATTCATTTCTGAGCCTAATTTAGGGCGCTGCTATTAAGGGTTAACAGTTTAAGATCAGGTTATCGGAAGGAACACCTGAAGTCACAAGAACCTGCCTGAGCTTTGAGGTCAGTACCTGAGGCCCTGCTCTCCAGACCACTCATGAGAGCTCTTAGGGTGGAGTTGGCCCCAGATCTATGGCGTGCCTACCCAGGGAAGTGCGTAAAGTCTCCTTTGTTGGTTGGTCTTTAGGACAACCCTGAAGACGTTTTGCTGCAGTCAGCACTTGAACCATTTTATCCTGCTGTGTTTCAGTGGCTGATTTTCCATGTCAATCCATTGTTGTTGCTATTTCTATAATTTTAGCATATGTATTTGTCACTGATCATGTAACTTGTCACTGATCATGTTCTGAGCTGCTTTGTGAAGGTACATGCCTTGAAAATAACACACCCACATGCACTCCAGTTGTGTTAAACAAACACAGTTGTGCATTCATGTCATTCTTAAGGGGCCATTTGTGTGATAAAATATACTTCTGGACCCTGAGCTGATGGGTTTGAACAACAGATCAGCCCTAGAGAATATTAAAGGCAGGCATCTCTGCCAAACATGAAAAGAATCTCAGAAGAACAAATGCAGGCATGCTATGCATATGTTAAATGCCAGCCTCTCACGCAACCATATACTTCTCAATTGTAATTCTGACTTGAATCCAGACTTATACTATGGTGAACCACACTGGAGTTAATGGAGATGGTTAGTGGTTAGTGGACCTTTCCATGTTGCTAGATTCCCCTTTCCCAGTGATGATAGACAATCTCCTGCAGGTAAGACAGAATCTATCTGAGTGGGCAAAGGTCATATTTGGTGTAGTGCTGGGAAAACAGCATTGGGCAAAGAAAGCCAAATTGCATCCTGTGTCATGAAGTCCACATATTATTACAGAAAGAAATACGACGGTTTGAAATTCTACATGACCTTAGCAACAAGCATTAGGTTTATCATCAAAATACAAGAAAATCCAACTTTCAGGCCATCTCCTTGGATTAAAAAAATGGCAAGGTACTGAGTGCCAAAGGCTTCTATTAGTACCATCCATTTTGTTAGCATTTCTCCAATTTATCATGCATTACTAACCCCTCCGAGTACTATGCCTATTGTAAATATTTAAGCATTACTGTTGACATAAAGATAATACTGACAAATTGAGTTAACATTTCTGCTGGGGATTACTGACCATGTGCCGTGCTGAGCAACTTTTAACACCCGCAGCCAGCCCCTCAGCCCACGCCGAGCTCTGTTTAGTCTGCAATATGGCCATGCTCCTCAAATGAATTTTGAGCTGTGATTTACACAAAGTGTAGAACAATCTTTCTTGGATCAATTAATTGTTTGACTTTCTTAATACATTTCCATTTTAACTAGATTATGTCAGCATCAAAAGCACAGTAATGGGTGAAAGATGTTTGTGCCCTCCCAAGCAGGGGAACAACTTGTTCAGGCTCCTCAGCTGTGGTTCACCAAACTACCAGCCGTGCTTGCAGACCACTCAACAAGCGTCCAGCTGATGCTGATGCTGACCCCCTGGGGCCAAAAATGACGGGATGGTTCTTAAGCACTTGGCAAGGCACAATGCCCCCAGGGTGGTTACCTCTGTTTGGTCACAAGTCCTGTGCAGCTTTGTAATGCAGTAGGGATGAATCAGGATTTAGTTTTTATTCTTTTTACCAGAACTTGTCTAATTTGTACTCCCAAGTATGAACATACATTTCATGCATACCTCACATATTGCTGAGCTTGCGATCGTGTTTGCAAAAATGCATTCACCAGCAAAGAAAAACAGGCACTTTAAAAATGGACCTTTTTGGTGGGGCAGGAAAACAACCTGTGATGTTTCAAATGTTAGTGTATGTTTGGATATGCACTTAAAAACAGGCACCCAAATGAGAGCCAGTGTGGTGTAGTGGCTAAGAGCATGGGACTGGGACTCAGAGGATCTGGGTTCTAGTCCCTGCTCAACCATGGAGCCAACTGGGTGACTTTGGGCTAGTCACAGACTCTCAGCCCAACCTACCTCACAGGGTTGTTGTTGTGGGGATAAGATGGAGGAGGAGAATGATGTAAGCTGCCTTGAGCCCTTTGTAGGAAAAAGGCAGGATATAAATCGAAAAATAAATAAATAAATAAATAATGCAGCATTTGAGCAACGACAACAAGAAGCTCACATTCAGGGATGGGAATGAGGCAGCACGAGCTGCAAAGGGGAACTTGAAGGATTTCGGTGAGTTTGAGCCTTGCTGGTTCTCTCAACTCTGTGTAATGGTAAATCCCATTGCTCCTCTTTCATACGAACAGGTATGAAAACACACCTTTTTCAACCCCAATTCTGAGTATCTTTTAATGTTTGTGCTGTGAGCTGCCCAGAGGTTCTGTGGCACAGTTGGGTAGCATAGATATGTTTTAAATAAATAAGTAAATATGCTTGCCTTATCAAAATGGATTGCCTTATTTTTCCATCAATTTCCTGCACCTCTTTGTTTCACACAGAGCTGCAAGCCAATATTTGCTTCTAAAGCTGCCCATTCAATGCAACCAAACAAAAACTCAAAAAATAACCCACACATTTGTTTGCTTTTGTTGTCTGGTACCCTTTGTTTCTCTGGTGGCTGATTCTGCTCAGTGCTTTCTCTCCTCTCCTTCCACATGGTGCTTGGCCTTGGTTTGCCCACATGATCCGCTTGATCTGATTGGCTCTGGGTGGCCAATGTGCTTCTGCCTCCTGCCATCTCTGCACTGCCTGCCTCATCCAATACCACCTTGGAAGATTCTTTTTTCAAAAAGTGTTCATGGACACAGGCCAAAACATTAAAACAGGGAGGGCAAATTTAGCTAAGGACAGGGAGGGCAAAGAAGAAAAAAAGGAAAGGACAGCCAAAGAGCAGCAACAAAATATTATGAACGAGACCATAACAAGTGCTGAAACTGGGAGACATTTGACATTCACAAAATCAAGCATGACAGAAGATTAATAGTCTGAACACATGTCTGATTTTGTGTGACAGAATTCACAAAATTAAAGAAATGAATTGTGGAGCTGCTAGAGTACAAACTTTGCAAGAGCACTTGAGTCTTTAAATAAGACCTTTAGAAACACCATGTAAGGTTGTGACTCAGGAAAAAAACTTTTTACTTTGTCCAAGTTAATACATTTCCAAGAAATGCTATTATTTTTGGTCAGCTTGCTGATGAAAACAACTATGACTGGATATGCTGTTGCTTGAAAGTTGCTGGGACACCAAATAGGAGTTGGATTTTGTGTATTCTGCCTTCCTGGTATACTGATGAATGATGGAAATAACAGCAAAGGCCTGGCTTGTCATTTAAGTTTTACAGCCAACAGAACATTAGGAGAAGGTAAATAAATATTTATAAAGGGAGGGTGTACAAAGTAGAAAGTGATGGTCTCTGAACATAGTTTACAAGAAGATCTGAATATATCAGCTGGGAAATGCAGTTTCTAACAAGAATTCTATAGAAGCTGAAAGAGATGGAAAGGGTTAAAAAGAAGGGCTTGTATTGAGCATGGAATTGAATACACTAGAGTTGAGCAGACCTGTCAATCTCAGCCTCACTGAGGTTGTCCATTATTTTGAGGACAAGCTTATTCAGTCCTGCTTAAACATACATTTGTGGCTTGCTTGTTGTTTGTTTAAAAAATGGAAATTTACAATGTTCATGTTCATCACTTGTCAATGTGCATATTTCTGTGCATTTAAAACATGTGCCTTTTGCTTCCATGGACTAAACCAATTCTGTGTGTATTTTGGAAACATATGCCAAATGCGCACATGTTTTTCAAGATTTTTTTTCTCCAACCTGTCATAAGTTCAGGAACGTACAAATTTCTGACCATAGATTGCATTCAGGACCCTGTTTGCGAGGAGCAAACTGAATGAATCCACTAAAAAGAACTCTTGCCAGCAAACATTTCTCACTCAGCCTGGAATGGAATGGCCTCAGTCTTGAGTAGGAAAACCTGTTGGTGACTGGAAGTTCTCTCCTTTCTTTTTTTATACGCTCACTCTGTCTCAATAAAAGTGCATATCTTGCTTGGCATACAATCAGTGAACAAGTGTACTAAAAATACTCTTTGCCCCCACTTGATATGTTTGTTTGTTTGCTTGCTTGCTGCTCCCAACACACGTTTTATAGCCAGTCGGGTACTATCTCGAAGGAGGCCCTGGCTGTGTATGCTGGGATTTACACGCCGTTTCTGCATCCAAACCAGAAATGCATGTGCGCCTCCAACACGAGGTGCAGCGGGAGTGATCCACGCCATAGCTTGAGCCCCGCCCTCTCTGGACAGCCCTTTCCAGCCATCTGAATTTAGCGCCAGGAAGGTCAGGAGGCTGGGGGCACCAGTCAGATTCAACATAACTCTATGTCCCTGGTCTCCTTCCCTCCCTGCCCCTCTCAATTTCACTTTTTCCCCCGGCTGAGGCCCAGTTGTGATCTTGAGAAGGCCGCCTGCAAGGTTCCTTCCGTGCTGAGTGCCGGGGGAGCAGGGCAACCTTCCGAGTCTCCAAGATTGCACCTCATGGAGCTGGGACTCCAGAGAAGGCTGTAGCATCCCAGATGATGGAGGCTTTCGGATCCCACCCTTAAGGTCTCTTTTCCTGATAGATACTTAAGAGTGCCTCAAGGCATGCTTTCTTCCTCAGCATAGACGATCCACCCACGTTTGGTCATGCTTCACAGAAGATCAAATATTCACACAGAGCCATCCTTTGCAAGGACATGCCCAATGGCGAGGACAATGACTGTGCACAATGGAAAATGCTCAGATGTCTCCCATTGAAATTGATGGAAAACCCACCCCATGGCAGCTTTGTGCATGTGTCAGAGCAAACATGGAGACTCAGGAAGCTGCCAGTTTTCGCTTGACTTTGCCCTCTGGCCTGAGCCTCCAGGGGCGAGTAGCAGGGACTCTGGAAGCCAGGGTCGGAATCTTGGCTTGGCCATGAAGACCAGCAAGTGACTTTCTCTGACTCTCAGCCTGGCCGACCTCCCAGGTTGTTGTAAAGAGAAAAAGGAGAGGAGTATGATCACGTACATCACCTCAAATTCCTTGGAGGAAAGACGGAATATAACAAATAAAATAAATACACTGTAACCCTATTTTAAGGTAACTATACGCCATGCAATGGTGCATTTGCCCTTTGGCTGTCCATAGGCCTATACAACTACGCGGCTGATAGAGAAGCACACAAATACCCCTGAACAGTCTTTATGTGCAAAAGAGAAGTCTAATCTAAGGTGGGTCTTTTGTTGTTTGGAAAAAAATTAGATATGACCCACTATCTTCTTCCCCTCCCCTTCCCTCCCCCCCCCCTCCACTTTCATCTTCCAGGGAGAATGTCCTTTGTTCGTTCATTAAGGAACCCAGCTGGGATTTGAACATTTCTTTGAAGGAAGCACAGAAGCAATGTTTGGGAAAGCTATGAAATCCCATCTTGTCTTTGAGCTGTCACTCATGCTTTGAGTCTTTTGCCCCACATTCTATTAGCCATTCTTACACTGGACCTGTGATATCTGATTCCTTTTTTCTGCAGTTTCCATCCTTTGTCCACCACTCCATTCTCTTTACAATAACACTATTCAGATAAGGTATGTCTTTGAATTGTCAACTAGTGCTCCTTCCCCTCCCTGTCCCTTGCAACCCTTAGCGCTTTGGAGCACACAAAGCTGAGGTCCTTTTTTACTGAAATATTATGGATCACTTTTCAAAACCGGCACAGCTGAGCATTAGCTGGGAGATTTATGTGTTGTTGGAGTTTTCTCATAGTTTACCCTGGTATTGATGGAAGGCCTTCTTTGATAAACAAAAGAATGAATGGAGCCCGGCAACAGATATACTTCTTGTATGTTTCTTATGGATTATGGCACTAAAGGGAAAAATGTGGAACGGTCATATTTAGATAAGGCAGCTTTTTAATGTATAACATGCCTTTTGTGGCTCATGGCACATATAAATCCCCATTCATTTCAGCACAAGAAGGTTTAAATACCACTCAAAGGAAAATATCAGAAATAACTTTCCACAGCTCGCCCCCCACCTGTAAAAAAGACGTACTGGGGTTCCAGGCAAATAGCTGTACTTTTTCTGTTCCTGAAGGCAAACCCACATATTTTTACGGATATGGCTAAGTGCCCCTACATACCAAATGATGGGGGCAATGTTGTCTGAGGCAGCCAGTTAATTAGGCGTGCCACAAGCAGATTTGCATAACGTTGTGCTTTTGAGCAACTGAACCGGTCTGCAAGTGTGGGATGAAACAGAAACTGCAAACACCACACCATTGTGAATGCAATCGTTCTGCGTTCCTCTCCAGCCCAAATGGCCAAGCCGATGAGCCCTTCTCTTAAATTTCATTGACCAGCTTTTAACTGCTACGTATCAACATATGCACACACACAAGAACATTTGGAGTGCATTGCTTGCACCAGTTTGTCCTCAGATGTGTGAGCCTCTTCAGTGCTTTTTTTGTAAGAAAAAAGGTGCCGAAACTCATGAAATTATTTACCTTTCACACGTAGTCAATCACTGTACACACACCCACACACGTCAGTTGTGTAACGAAACATAAGTCACCGCCCACAGTAAGCACTCAGCGCGCGACCACACAACCAATCACAAGCCGAGCAGCACCACAAGCTGAGCAGCGCTATCACAACCAGCGCAAAGTACGCACGCATCGGATTCGACACACAAGCAGTCCGCATGCACCATTTTAATGATTTTGCCGCCAACCTGCTACGCTCGACAGGGCGATTCGAATCCACATGGACCAAACATCAAATTTTCAAAAGTTACTTTTAAAACTTGGAAAATCTGTCAGAAAAAGGTGCCAGAACTCCGTTCCGGTGCGTTCTGTGACAAAAAAAGCACTGAGACTTCATTTATACGATTCAGGAGACCTCTGCACAATGGCCTCTAACCAAGGACAGTACATTTTCCTCCGACCTTTGATGAGGTTATTAACCTGGAGGTTCTCAGTGGAACTTTTTTTAAGCTAGGAAGGAACTTTTGTTCTACCTGCATATAGAGGTCCCCAACCTTTTAAGGTTGATATGCAACTGGGAACTTTAGGAATTTTGAGAGTACTGGGGGCACACTCACAACATGGCTGCTGTGGTGGCTTGCCTATCGATAAAATGGCTGCCAAAGTGCATGCTGCGGATCACAGAAAATCATTTCCCAGGAAGTGGATGGTGAGACTAAAAGAAAAATAACTTGTCCAAGATCTGAAGAATGAGGTAGACATGGGGCCTAAGGTACAAAATTCAAAACCATTCTTAGGAAGTCAAATAAAAATGGTGCTGAAGTACAGCACTTTACTTCCCAGCATGCCAGTTTAAAAAATGTTTTTGCACTATCAAAATAATCATAAGAAATAAAATGAAAATTCAGAGAGCCAGGGAAACTTGTAGATGCAAGTAAAGGTCTCCCCAGGCTTTGATGACTAAGACCTTGTTGAAGTCCCCAGCTACACTCAAGCACCAGTGACCTTTTTATAACTTTTCCATTCCAACTGCATGGATCTGGCCACTTCCTTACCTTTCACCCTCGTGGCTCATGCTCTCAGGTAGCTTCAGGCATCATTATGAAACTGGATCTTCCTGGCTAAATAGTAGCATCATGAAACCAAATCAGAGCAAAATACACTTCCTGCCCTTGGCTTCTTATCATGTGAGTAAAAGAAGGAAGATATATTGGCACCCAGAAGACACCAAGGAAAGAAAAACCACACCCATGGTATGACAGCCATTGCTGGTGAGAACCAAAAATTTTAGCCTAGTTGCAAGGCTTCCTGAAAACACATTCAGAGAGTACATCCTTTGCCTTAACATGTGCACAAGGTAGTGAAAGATGGGTGCCAGGTATCAGCTCAGCCCTGTCAGTCCCATACTTTGAATTAAACTTATAGAAACATAGCAAGTCAAAAGGGGACTCCTGGGTCATCTAGTCTGACCCCTGGCTCCAGCTGGCTCCATTCATGTGATACTCTAGAACCATTATGTTCTTGTGGACCCACCATCCCACTCTCAAAGCCAGCAGGGATTCCAGATTTTTGAGGACCCCCAGAGTAGGTTTCGAAGGTTCTCCTTCATCTCCTTTTTTGTCTTCGCTACTTGCTTGCTTGACAAGCAGAGATCCAATGAGCAAGTCCTTCTCCCGCCATCATCACCTGGACCAGAGCAAGGAACAGGTGAACTAGTAGGCTGTAATGGTAAAGGTAAGGAGAAACTTTAGGGAACTCTTCTCCATGGTTGTCTACAGGACTGTGGCCCTCCGGCAGGTGCCCAACTATGTCTAACTCTGGCAGGGGCCCTGCTCTTGGCTCTTAACACTACCCCAACATCCTGTCTAAGGAGAAGGGGAACCAAATGCCTTCACTGGGGAAGTTCATATCAAGCTTGTTTTGCAGAGCACCAAAGAACATTCACTGCTTACGTGGGGAAATGTAAGCTCAGGGTTTTGCACCTGAATTGTTTTAAGACATATCTGCAAGCCACTTTAATCTGTTAAAACCTTCCTTATTCTTTTGCTTGCTGCTTTCCTAGTAGGAGCGAAAGTTTCTTGGCTCCATTCATAGCCTATGGCAAAGATCCCAGTGACTTCTGTAGGGCAAGGTTTTCTCCCACAGCAATGTTTATATGCAGATAAGGAGGCTTCACTGAAAACCTGGAGCACAGGACACATTTTTATTCATTTGTGATAATGGATGAAACGTGATGTGAGAGTGAAGAATTGCTTCCCTTGGCTTCCCCTAACCCATTCCCACCAACCTTCTGCAAGATAACTGATCTCAAAGCTCAATACACCTGAAATGCAAAAATGGAAGCAGTTCCATTTTCTTGTTACTCCCCAGGAGGCTGAAAAAGTAGCTGTTGGCTTTGACTCAAACTTTATGTTCAGCTGTGTCACATTTTTGGACTGTTACGTGATCTATCTTTGCTTTGCACTCCTAAAAGCTTTCTCCAGCCTCTGAGCTGCTGCATGTTTTTAATATTTGTAAATGAAGTGCAGTTGAATCCTCATAAACTTGCAACACAGCTCATTTTCGTATTGCAAAAGCCAACATGCAGAGTTTAGTCACTGCATGTTGGCTTTGACTCAAACTTTATGTTCAGCTGTGTCACATTTTTGGACTGTTACGTGATCTATCTTTGCTTTGCACTCCTAAAAGCTTTCTCCAGCCTCTGAGCTGCTGCATGTTTTTAATATTTGTAAATGAAGTGCAGTTGAATCCTCATAAACTTGCAACACAGCTCATTTTCGTATTGCAAAAGCCAACATGCAGAGTTTAGTCACTGCATAAGTGGAAAGTCCACACAAGATAACACAAAAATAATTCTTGATAAGAGGCTAGCTGCTTATAAACAATGGAGTTTAGAAATTCATACTTTGATTAAATGCATGAACCATACATTTTCTCATTAGCTACAGAATGATGTGATTCATGCAAAAATCAGGCATGAAATAGTGTATGAACCAGAACTTTATCCAACTTTATTCTATGCGTCAACTTTGAAACTCAACCACCATGTGTTTAATGTTGAGACGCACCTCACAACCACACTAAAGAGTCTGTGATTTCAGGATAGGACTGGTTTTCCCTCTGTGCTCTGGACAAGTCTGGTGTCCTTACCTGGAGAGTGGCAGACTATTTAGCCCTTCTTCCAAAAGAAGCTTAGTTCTTGGAACTAAGGCCTAAGTCAGGGTGATCTCATACTCAAGATCAACCAGCAGAATAGGTATTGGATTTGGTGGGGCCTGGCTTACCTGGCAGATGTCCAGATACATAGCAGCCACGGCAGATATGCCAGTGCAGCATCCTAAATACCCTGGTGGAACACTCTGCCGATGGATATACGCCAGTATAATATCACTGTAAGTGGAATATTGGTGCCATGTATGCCATATCCTATAGCCTTCAAGTCAATGGCCATGAATCCATCAGAGGCAGAGCTTTCCATCAGCCCTGGACTCCATGCAGGAATGGTCCCTCCTGTTGAAACACATGGAAGAGGAGAATCTTGCCCCCCCCCCCCGCAATTCTACAATTACCCCACCCACATTGTCACAGGTAAGCATAAAGAATAGCTATAGCTGGACCTCAAAAACATGTCCGTTAGCACTATAGGCATAATCTGTCTGCCCTGAAAGAAAAAAAAGCCATGATAGTGTCTGGCAAATCCATGGCTGGATGTATAGATTCGGGCTATCTATGGCTATAGATTTGGCAAATCTATGACTGCATGTATAGATTTGGTCATGTGGGATTAGGGTTAGGGCTCATCCCACATGACATTTTACATGTAAAACTGGAGAATGTGCCAGCGCAAGATTCTGTTGTGTCATCTTGCATTGGGGTGTCACCATGGGACCCTCCCTCACTGTTTTGTGACTGAGCTGCAGCATGATTTGCAGTGTGGTCTGGATGTTTCAGGACCGTTACTTTTATTTCATTTGTAATAATAAAAATCAGAGGCATACCAAGGTGAAGGAGCATTTTCTGGACTAAAAAAGAGAAAGAATGATCTATGGTCAACAATGTCCCAAGATCAATTGTCTGATCTAAGCATAGAAAATGATAAACTATGACTTATTGATTTAAATGAAATCATTGATAAGTTTGCATCCGAAAATGCTTGAAAGAAACTGTTCTGACTTGCCATATTCTGTAATGTTATAGCTATGATTCTCCTATGAATGTTCTATATGGGCATCTTCATTAATTCCATACTTATTAAATTTATAACCTTTAATACGTTCACAAAAGGTTATAAATGTATAAACAATCCTTTTATCATTGCTAAAACTTCAGCTATGTTCTACTTTCATTGAGTAGACCAAGAAGAGAAAGAGATTTTGCTTCTCATGATCAGATGCTATTGCATTTGAGACTCCCAAGGGCTCCTAGCCCAGGGCCTCTAGTTGCTTCAATCCAGGACTGGATTCTCCCCATCTAGCCTGACCAGTGGACCCTTCCAAGCAGGAAGGAGCATACAGAACTTCCTGTCACAACTGGACAACACGGTCTATGTGAGGTCTGGTGGGTCATGTGTTTCTAGTCTTGCTCTTTGGTCCTCATTCCAGGCTTGTTCACTGGCCTTGCTTCTGGTTTGCCCTCTGGTCCAGGATACTCTTCCGTAGGGCCCCAGTTCTCAGCTCCTGACTTGCCCGAGTGAGGCATGACACACATTCACGTTACAGGGAAAGTCTGCCAACAGCAAATGTATATTCTGCATCAGTCAAAAAAGTCACGAGCACAGTGTTAAGTAGAACTTCATTTAATCAGTTCTAATCACAATAAACTTCATCCCAGGGGAAGTGGAATTGGCTGCTAATAATGAACCGCAAGAGTGATAGTGTGGATATGCCAGATAGTGACCTACAGATATGGGGGGAATGGCTCGCCCTCCTCCAGCGAATGAAGAGGAGCATATTAATCTGAGCAGCAGATGCCGGACATCTGATTAAGAATAGCTCTCCAGGTAAGCCATTTGTGTATCGCATGGATGTCTTGAGGATCCCGTTGCAGGTAATTAATTTGCTCTACTTTGATGATAAGGCAAGAGGAAGCTAGGGTTTCATTCCTAGAATCTGATAGGTGTGGTGTAAGAAATGAGCAGCATGCTATGTTTGCGGCCCAGTGAGAGTAAGGGCCATTAGGCTGGTGCTAGATGGCTGTCCCATGTGGTGAACCACTGAAAAGTAGGCAGCGACCTTAGTGAAGATCTTGCCACCACTGGTCTGACTTTGCCCAGAAAAGAATAAGGACACAAGAACCTGCAAAATGCAAGGCCACTGAAGCTTGTTCTCACTTGCATTCATCGCATAGCTTGTTCTGAGTCTATCCAAATCCACTTGTGAGCTTCAAGCTTTGTTGTTCTTTCTTTTCGCATGAAAATTCATGCATAGTTTCATGCATGCACATTTCCCCCCAAATGTACACATTTTTCCCATTAACTAAAGTGTAGCTGTGTGTCTTTTTCAAAAATGCATTTTCTGGCCTGCACATTTTTCAAATGTGTGCACTTTTGCTTGCATTTTTCCACAATTCTCATCACTAGCTCAGAAACATGACTATAGACCACACGCAGTTTCACATTTGAGTTGGGTTGCTATAAATGGGGTAAATTCTAGTTCAAAAATGTACAGAAACTAATTGCTCATACATTCCCAAAAAGAAGCATCAGTGACTTCCTCTTATCTAGGCCATGCTTAAGCAACAATGTCTTTTCTTGCTCTGGTGTATTCCTGTGTGATTGATTGATTGATTGATTGATCGATCGATCTTTCGATCTGATGTTTGGTTTCCTTCTCAATTCTGCCTTCCAGTTTATCTTCCAGTTCTGACCTACTCAGTGTTCCTGACCAGTTCCACAGTTCTGGTTCAAGATTGCTACCCATGGCCGAACTCTGATACTTCATAACATGATGGTCAAAGTGGAATCCAAATTGTCCCACCAACTTCTCAGGCACATTGCTACTCCCACCCTTTAGCATTCCACAATCCCCTTGTTCTGCAGCATCCAAACTGTGCAGCAGGGTTTCTGTAGCACGGTAATTTGGAGGCCCGGTCCAGCAAGACATTTTGCTCCTTGGGGGAAATCACAAGGTGGCACCTCTGCTCCATCTCATGCCCAAAAACCAACTGGACTGGCAGTGCGATCTTTCTCAGGACTAGCAATGGGCCAGCATCCTTCACCACCCCTGAAAGCAGAGCACAGCTCTTCCCTCAAACACCTTGCTGCCTCTTCCCAGGATGTGCCACCTGGAACAGCTGCTTCATGGTAGTGCTGGCCCTGTGGGCAGCAGCTCCTGGTTCCAATCTAGCAAGCGCCACAAAAAGTAGAATTGCTCTTAGACAGTTGTTTTAATCACCAGCGAAATGGAAGCATGGTACAGGATTGCCTGCTCCACTTCATAAAAAGGTAGGTAACTGAAACCAGGAGTAATCGCGTTCCCTTTCACATCTCATCTGCCACCTCAGATATGATGTGAAAGGTGCATTTTCACATGCTTGTAATGCACCAAAGTCCTCATTTTGCTTTCTTATTCTCTCCCCTATTTCCCAAGTGATGCATTTGTACAGATATTAGGCAAAATACAAACATTGTATGTATTAGGAGAAATGTGCACAGACAAAAATGAATTTACATTTCTGGTTTTTAAAATTTAGGATGAACTGAACTGAAGATCAGAGAATTCTCAGAGTTTGAGACAAACTGAATTTAAGGTTGGAAAACAAGAAACATTGAGACACCAAAACTGCCAAAGTTATCTGTCCCTAATTTATTCAGGGCCACGCAATACCTCTGTTCTGCTGGACAGTTCCTGAACATGCAATGATAAAATACTATCAAAATGCGGCACAATAACAATAATAGTAAAGCTTAGTATAACTAAGGTCATCCTCAGGATTCGTGGGATCCCCTGCCAAAGGAAATTCCACTAAAGGCTCACCTTGCACCTGTCTATAATCTTCCCAGGTCCAGGTGAAGACCACCTTATTTCCCAAGGAATTTCTCCAGGAACTTTGGTCTTTCAGTTTTGGTTATTTTACATTTTTATACTGCTCCTAGGTTTTACTTTAGTTTTTATTTCTATTTTACACTGTAGATGTGTCTAATTTGTTTTATAGTGCATTCTCTGTTGCATTTTATGTTTTTAAAATGTTGTGAGCCACCCAGAGAGCTTCAGTTATTTGGGCGTCATAGAAATGTAATTGATTAATTAACTAGCAGAGAAATTCTCAGAAATTCTACTCTCTGCTGGGAATGTTTGGACTGCATCATAAAAGAACTAGCAGTCCAAATGTTTCCAACAAGGAGAAGACTAAATCCAGAGAACTGAAACATGTTTCAACATGTAAGCAGTGGCTTAAAATAATCACAGACTTTAAAGGGTACCAGAACGGCCATAAAAAGGTGCCTCTCTAGGAAGAACATTCTATCCCCATCACCCCCTTTTAACCTCTTACATGCCAAGCCACTGAAATATCCTTTCCATGGTAACCATGTGACCACATCCACATGGCAGAGGCACCAAGAAGCTGGTTGAGGGAAGGTCTGAATGGGCCAGAAGTGACTCTTCAGTGGCAAAGAGAAGCTCCACCAGCTTTACTACTCTGGAGTCCCCCAAAAGCACCAAGGGCACAGAACTACCACCATGGGTGGGTCAGCATTGTGATTTTCTCTGCTGCTTATTTCACTGAGATGGAAGATGTACAAAAAGAAAGAAGTATGGGGTTAAAAAATAATGCAAACAAGTAGGAACAGGAAAGTTTTAGGAGAGTAAAAAATGTAAAAGAGAGAGAGCAGAAGTGCCCAGAGGAAAATGGAACAAGACACACACAGATATACACACATACCTCCTGCCTTGGCCACAGCAAACTCTGGAAAGGGTGGATCATCTGCCATGTAACTCCCACCCATGCTGCACCAAGAGCTTGCTCCATACATTGCTTACCTTAGGAAACAGTCCCCAAATCATGCACAAACAGACCCCCCTTCTGGGAATATGGAATAACAATGGACAGCAGAACCAAATCCCCCCAAAACCAAACCCCATTTCTCAGTACTGTCAGTGCTCCTAACTCTATGTAAAGTATTCTTCACACATTGATAAAGTCTGAGTTCCTGCAGATCTCATGAATGCTCTTGGAAAGGCAGGGGAAACAAGAGCACTTAGCAAAAAAGAACACATGGAAAATTAAGGGTTGTGAGGACTCCTTTTCCAAAGGGAACTATGGTATTCTGTGCAGGCCAGCTGCAGAGAATTCAGATAGCTGGGGCAACATGAGACACAGCCTGTGAAGCCATGATACTAAACACTGAGTTGCTTCCAGATTGAAAAAGAAATGTTGAAGAAATCTAAGAAAGGTTCCAGTGATCTCTATGAATTAGACCTTCAGATTCTGCAGCAGTCTAGTTTTTTTCCCTAATAATGTGGATTCCATGGACCTGAAGACAGATTCCTGGAAAGTGTTCACACATGCCTTTTCTGATCATTTCAAGAAGCCCTCCATGTATCAGCAGCATGAATATTACTTACCTGGACAAAGGGCAAGTTCAGATTTTGCCACATTTGGTTAGTTTTGCAAGTATAAAATATAGTGCTCAAAGCTATACGGATTAGTTCAATACACAGTCTATTTCCAGTCTCTAAAACAGGACAATTAATTGTACCATAAAACCTTTATGATGTTTAATCAGCTTAAAAACAAAACAAATCCACTACTACAGCAACAAAATTATACTGGCATGAAAACAATATAACTGTGAAATGTAATTTTTAATGTAATTTTAATTTATTAAAACATTTTTATCATGTCTTTCACTAAACGTCTCAAGACAGCTTACAAAACATAAGATTCAGTAGATGCAGTATTTCTTCCTACCCCCTTGTCTGCACAGTACTTCCTAAGCCTCTGTACATTTTAATTTTAATGTTCAAAGAAAGTGCAATTCCTAAACAGATTTCAGAACTGGGGGCTGGCAATCACTGAGCACAACCAGGATTACATCATAAACTAAATGTCCCACTTAGATTATCTGTTGTTTAGAAACAGAGTTTTTAACTATGCTATCTATGTGAAATAAAGGCATAAACATTTCAGCTATCAACTCATCAGAAGTGCTTAAGCAAGCATAAAATATCTTCTTGGCACAGGTAGTCATTGCATTCCCAGTGGTGCCTCTTGCTTGTCAGCTGCACAGTTATGGATTCAGCTTAAGACAGAAAAGAGATGCATATTTACATACCCAGAATTGCCTTCTTTTTAATGAGGAGAGATGGTGGGTTTCTTCTAGTGGACAAAACAGCTTGCACATAGGATAAGGAACAAATGGCAAGGCAATCTAAATAGTTGCAGCTGTGCAAGTTAGCATTTCGGACATGAATGAATCACAGAATATAAGCTTGCATGTAAGCTCCTAGGAAAACCTTTGACCTGTGATGGCTGATCATTGGCTGAACTCCTGTGTGATGTCATCAAATGTCAGAAGGTTTTTCCCCTGTGGCCAGAGGCCACAGGAGAACTCCGCTCATCCTACTACCCAAAATGGCAAGCAGGCATGGCAGGGAAGAGATGCCGGCTTCTGCTAGCTACCTGAAATTGCAGGCTAGTGGGGAAGAAAAGCAAGTTTTGGCCAACCAGATGAAGTACCTTCTGTTCCTCACCACATCCAACTGCTCTTAGGGCTGAAGGCGAGGAGGAGCGATGCACAAGGGCCATTCCTGCTAACGAGGAGATCTTGCAAGCAGTTGCAACAGTTGGTCACTGCAGCAGAGTCCATGAAAGCCGATGACCACCAGCCAGTCATTGACTCACCCAGAGCCTCTTGGCTCAGGCAGCTAGTCTTTCTGCTGGCCAGTCAAGTAGCTCTATATGCCTTTGGGATTCATCCAGTATGCTGTGTTGTTTGGAATCAGA
The DNA here is from genome assembly GCF_004798865.1 of Varanus komodoensis. Taxonomy (NCBI): domain Eukaryota; kingdom Metazoa; phylum Chordata; class Lepidosauria; order Squamata; family Varanidae; genus Varanus; species Varanus komodoensis. The sequence goes on along the minus strand of NW_025336087.1, from coordinate 1,109,518 downwards.
TGACACAGCAAGCCTGGGGTTGGTTACAAAACCCTACAAGAAGCCATGGCTTTGTTGGGATGGCTTTGTAGCCACAAAAAGCCACCCTACTGCCTGAAAGGGGGTGGGGAGATACTGGCTTCAGGCAGCCACTGTGGCTTTAAAGCTGCAATGGCTTTCCCATGAAAACCCAGTTGGAGTCTCCAAATATGGAGGGCCTACAAGAGGAGAAGCATGGACAGCAAGATGACTGAACAAAGAAGGCAGATCAGTTAATACAATGGAAGGAGGTATGGAGAAAACAAAGGCCTTTGGGAGGTCAGGCAACACCTGGGTTCCCTGCTAAAGAAAGAAAAGAATGGCATGCATTTAATATAATTATAATTAAATCATTATAATAAGAGATGCAAAGAGAGCATATGACAGTGTGGGAGGGAAATCCTGTAGGACAAAAGCCAACATGACTGTATTTTCCAGCTGGAACACATAAGAAGAAATAGCTTACCTTCCAGAATCTAGCCAGATAACCCAGGATAGAAAGAATTACTCCTTTTCAAGCCTTTCATATAATACCTACAAGGCAGGGGTGCAAAACCCCTTTCAGCTGAAAGTTCAAGTCCCATTTCAAACAAGCTCTTCTGAGGCCCTTTCCAGTGGCGGGCAGAGCCAAAGACAAAAGGAGCAGGGCCAAAAATACCAGACAATTGCAACTTAGAGCTCATGCTTATGACAACTAAGCCTTGGAGGAACCATGGCAACCTTTTAGAATGAAGTGGGGTGGGCTGCAGAAGAGTCAGGAAACCACCCAACTAGCCGTGGTCAGAGGGAAGATGCTAGCACCTAGATCTGGCTTCCCAGAATCCGGTCCACTTTGCAGTAGCCAGAGTCCGAGTTCCTGGCAAGGAACTGAGCCCCTCATGCTGTTCAAGCAGATGCAGTCTTCTGCCTCTGCGCCTGGCAGCAGTGAGCACGGAAAAAGGTTGGTCACCAGAAATAGCCAGTGGCACACCTGCTCACAGATCCCCGATTTTGCATCCTGCGGTTCCTCCTGACAGGGAAGGCTGTCGGGTGCACAACCACAAGTTTGTGGACTTGGCTTAGCTCACTTTGCAGAACTGGGCCAAACATGAGAAGAAGTCCACAGATTCTGGAGGGATGGATTCTGAAAGGCTTCATTCCAACCCTATTTCACCAGAAGGACAGCCAACAGAGGAGCAAGAAAATCTGAGAGGGGTATGGAAAAATGAAGGATAAGCATGTGTCCTCTACCTGAAGAAGTCCTCATCTGGAAGGCTGTCCCATGCCGGCTCAGTTTAATGGTCATGGACCATAAAAGCTGTTGTCCATCACTGCTGCTAGCACCTGGATCATGGGCTGAACATAAGTCACCTGTTCACACATGATACTGAACAAAGATGTATGAGGAATCTGAGAAGGGGTTGAAAATCTGATGGATTTTCACAATTCACCCCCAGTTTGCTAGCCCTGTGCCTGTGCAAACGTAATACAGTGTGAATCAGGCTCGGTTGTCGACTTCCATCTCTAAAATGGGTCCACATTTGCACATTTGAAAAACAGCCAAAACCCCATAAGGAAATTTGCATAGAATTGACTGACTTATGTAAAGTGGCACCTAAATGCACATGGTTCTCACATAATTTGCACATATGGGGCAGTGACCACCTGCTTTTTGACAGCTGATTTCTGCAAACTGTATAATTGTATAAATTTATGCAAATTGCACAAATAGTACAATTTATGCAAATTCCTTTGGGGGGGTCTTAATGTTCAAACTGTGACACATCTTAGAGAAAGAAGTCTGCAGAAAAAAAATCGACTTTGTTCATTTCCAGTCATCAGATTAGTACAGTTTATGTTTATGTTTATGTTTATGATATTTATATCTTACCTATGTGGGTACAAAGTCCATCAAGCTCAAATAACTCAGGTTTTCCAATATCTGCGGATCCTCAGTGTCAAGCTGCACTGTATTTCTAGTTAAAAGATAGTACTTTGCATTTATAGACATCCATCAACATGTGTGCATTCTATGCAAACTGCCATCCTCTTTCTGGTGATGCAGTTCCTCTTTTGGGGTTGTTCAACTGCAACCACTCTAGAAAAAGATGTTACGAGGCTTGTGTGTTGTTGATACAAGGGCAAATAAAAGGAGTGGGAGTGCTGAGAAACTATAAAAAGAGGGATGGGGAAGGAAGAAGGGACCCGGAATGAAGAGCATGGAATGGTGGAGGAACAGAATTAAACAAAGATGAAACCAATGGAGAAAGTATATAGGGAAATCTGACATATGGCATATAAACAGGGCTTGTGTGCTGCTGGCTGGAATGCTGTGGACATGCAAAGAAGATTTTGGATAGTGGAAAGTATAAGCCAGAGAGCCAAGAAACTATGAAAGCCAAAGAGAGGGTGGGTGGAATTTTTACATTTGACTTGACCAACCCAATGTTTGGCTGCAGGTCCCCGGTATAATATAATAAAACCCCCAGTGCTTACCAAAATATTTATTAAATATACTTTTAATCTGTCTCATGCTGTCAAAATCTGTACTTTTCTTGGCAGCTTTCATGGGCTATATTAATCTTATATTGTTTTTGGCTTTCTTGTAGGGTTGTTCACTTTTTGTTGTTGCTGCTCCATCTTTGCATATATGAGCAACGTTGCCAAAGATGCAACCTCTCACAATTGGGACTCAGGATGCCTGTGGATTCTGCACTTCTGTGATGGATTAAAATGGCGCCATGTGTGCTAATATGGCGCAACCTGGCCCAAACGTGATAAGTTACAATGGGTGAACTTTCTATAACTTAATACTGAATCCACTTGGGAATGATGAGCTTTCTCATGTTTGGACAAATTTTGCCTCTTTTCTGAAAGCTAATCTTGTTGTATAATGCTGAATCATATGTGCTGCTTCCTGGTCCATATGTGCCTTGTCAATTTTTCCTCTGGGAAGCAGATTTCCTAGGACCAACCACTGCAGAGAGACGCCCAGAAATGCAAGCCTCTGGTTCCCAAAACAAATACACTGAGGAAGTAAGAGAAGGGTTTAGATCTGGATGCGGAGCTTAAAACATTTGCAAGAAACCATCAGGGAAAGTCAGTTACAGAGCAACCATATGGCACCGAAGGGAGTTTCTGCGGGGCCACAGAATTGTTTGGATCCCCAGCACTGAGCTCAGAATTTGTTGTGACCTTGGAGCTGGAGATCTTCATTCAGCCAGCCTGGAAAGAACTGCCCCAGATCACAAAACAACTTCAGAGCAGGGATTTAGGGGGCATTCCAGGGGCAGGGAGGAGAGGGGATTGCCACCGAGAGAGGACATATCCTGGCAACATCTCAATCTCCTTCAGAAGCACCACAAAAACAACCATGTAGCGGCTTTGCCGGGTGGGCAAACCACCAAGGCAAAGGATGCACAGTCTGCATCTAAAGGTCTGCACTCTTACAGTACAAGCCCATACACATCTACTCCAAAGTAAGCGCTACTGAGCTCAGTGGGATATACTCCCAGACTTCTGTGCAGAGCGCTCCTCCCCAACTTTGTGCCCTTTGGATGTTTTGGACAACTCCAAACACACTTGAACTTTGGTCGTGCAGACCAGAACATCTGGAAGGTACTGGTTGAGGTCTGCTGGTGTATAGGATTGCATCCTTAAATAGAAGGAAGCATTCTTGTTCCTGACTCCCAATTGAGCAGATCAGAGGAAGCTGCCCCAGCTAGTCTAAGGACTCTTGGATATAAGCAACCAAGCACCCAGAGAGTGAGCAATTGTAGAGAGCAAACAGGGAGGGCTAACATGAGTTTGGTGGGGAAGGTCAAGGGGGAGGTTCCTAACTTTTGTTTTCTTTTTTCCCTTTTGTTTTCTTTCTTGCAACTCACCCTCATTCACTGTTAGGAATCTTCTGTTAACTTTCAGGGAAGGCATGAGAAAGCACTGGTTGTTGCAACAAGATCAGCAAGGAAGAATCAAAAAGATAGCAAAACTATGGACCGAGAAGACTCCCCAGTGGTTGTGACCTGCAAGGTCCGTACAATGTTTGCTTTCTTGCCTGAGGTCCACATGGCCGACACATGTGACAACCGCAAGCTCGTAACCCTCTGGAAAAATGGTGAGAGTACTAGAGAGTACTATTCCACCCTCAAGGAAATGAGAGAGGATAAAGAGTTTTTAGAGCAGTGGAACTGCAACAGCTAAGTGTGGTACAGGAGCTAGAAATGCACCAGCATGCTGAGGATAAAGAGGAGGATCAGGAGGTGAGGGAAAATGAGGAGGAAACTCCCTGGGGAAAAAAGTGACAGTAGCAGAAGAACTAGAAGACATTCTGCACCAGTGAAAGCAGTGGAATTATGGAACTGCTTTCTGTTACTTGTGGATTATGCCATCCTGTGCAACACTGAGCAAAAGGCTAAAGGTCAGCCAAGTGGTGGCAATGATGTCAAGTCTTGCAAGAGCAAGATGAGTGTTAGTTGTGGGAGACCCCCTGTTGTGTGGGATAGAAACACACGTACCTTCGACTCACCAAGTATGCTGTTTCCCTGCAGGGCAGATTAGTGATGTAACCAAATAATTGCCAAGGCCTATAATTCTACTGACACGTGAGAACAAATGCCAAGTGGAGCATTGAAGATATCACATCAGACTTTGAAGCTTTGGGGAGCAAAATCAAGAACTTTGCAACTCAGATAGTTTTCTCTTGTATCCTTCCAGTGCTTGGAAGAAGAATAAACAAGGAAAGAATACCCCAGGTGAATGCCTGGCTATGAAGGTGGTAATGATGTGAGAGATTTGGATTCTGGGACTCCAGCTATATATCCTGGAAGATGGACTGCTGGCAAGGGGTGGCTTGCTCCTTACAAGCACTGTAAAGTAGTGTTTTTCAGGAGGGCTCTAAACTAATCCCACAGGAGAGGAAGAAGTACACCTGGGCATAACAACAGACAAAGACTTATGCACCACAACAGACAGAGCAGCTCTAACGGTGATCAATAATAGTCTTCCAAAAAATGTAGAAAGAAAACTAGAGTATAAAGCATGTGGTCTCTGGTGTCTATATACTCATACCCAGAGTATGGGGAATAAACAGCATGAGCTTGAACTCTTAATACCGAAGGGTGAATAAAACCTAACAGTAACCAAAACATGGTAGGATGACTCTCATGATTGGAATTCAACAATTGAATGATATACTTGTTCAAGAAAAACAGAAGGAACAGAAAGGGAGGCAGAGATACACTGAATGTTCAAGAGACATGTCTCTGCACAGAAATACAGGAAGATGAGCTTAGTAGCCCTATAGAGAGCACCTGGATTAATATAAATGGAGCAAGGAATAGGAGTAGCATAGTGGTCAGAATCTATGACCAACCGCCCAGTCAAGAAAAAGACAAGGAATAAACTTTTGAAAAACGAAGTGCAATTTCTTCAAGGAGGCATGATGTTGTCATTATGTTGTTCAAATTCCATGTCATCTATTGGGAGAAAAATTCTACTAAACATGACCCCTACAAGAAATTTCTAACTTGATTACTTCCTCCTACAGAAAGTAGAGGAAGGAACTAGAGGAATGGCTATCCTTGATTTGTTTTAGCCAACAGGGAAAACCTAGTGGATAAAGTGGCTATTACAGGAACTCTGGAAGCAGAAGGCAAGTGTAGCCAAACATGTTCCCTGAATTTTAGGAAAGCCAATTTTAAAAACTCAGAACAATGATAATCAAAGTCTCATGGCAAGTGATTCTGATGCAAAAAGGAGTCCAAGATGGATTGGATTTTTTTTTTCTAAAGGCACAATTGCAAACTATTCCAACAAGGAAAAAGGGTAGGATGTGGCTTCACAAAAAGCTTAGTGATGATCTGAAAGCAAAAAAGGACATGCATAGGAAGTGGGGAAAAGCTAGGCTACAAAAAAGAATATAGACCGGTTGTACGAAATTGCAGAGATGGCATCAGGGAGGCTAAGGCTTGGAATATAGTATGGTTAGCAAGGGGTGCTAAAAGCAGCAAAAAAAGCCTCCCTGTTCCTCCAATATGTTCACAGTGAAAATGGGGGCGGGGGGGAGATGTGGATGGCAAAATGATAACAGATGACAAAGAAAAGGCAGAGATGCCCAATTCCTACTTTGGCTCAGTCTTCTCCTAAAAGAGGATCTATGACCTTCCCCACAACGGGGGAAGTACAAGCTGAAGGAGCAGGATGGCAGCTTGAGATTCATAGGCAAATGATCAAGGATCACCTAATTGGATTGAATAAATTCACAAGTGTCAAGTTCTGCATCTAGGAAAAAGAAAGCAAATGCATTGTTACAAGATAGGAAAGACTTGGCTCAACAAGACCACAAATGAGAAGGATCTTGGAATTGTAGATCTTAAGCTGAATATAACTGAACAATGTAATATGGCTGCAGAAAAGGCAGATGCTATTTTCGGCTGCATTAATAGAGGTACTTCCAAATCATATAAAGTACTAGTTCCCCTCTACTCAGCACTGGTTAGGACTCATCTGAAGAGTGCTGTGTCCAGTTCAGGCCACCACAATTTAAAAAAGACTCAGAAAAGGTAGAAAGGGTACAGTGGAGGTCAACAAAGATGATTCGGGGACTGGAGGCAAAACCCTATGAGGATAGATTGGGAGAACTGAGCATATTCAGCCTCAGGAAGAGAAGACTAAGGGGAGATATGATAGCACTTCAAGTGCTTGAAAGGTTGTCACAAAGTAGAAGGACAAGATCTCTTCTCGATCATCCCAGAGTTCAGGACACAGAATAACAAGCTCAAGCTACAGGAAGCCAGGTTCTTGCTGAGCACCAGGAAGAACTTCCTGGCTGTTAGAAAAGTATGACAATGGAACCAATTACCTAGGGAGGCTGTGTGCTTTCCCACACTGGAGGCATTCAAGATTCAACTGGACAGCCATCTGAGAGGGATGGTTTATCCTGGAGTCCTGCACTGAGCAGGAGGTTAGACCCCATGACCCTCTGGTCCCTTCCAACTCTACTATTTCTGGATTCTATGGGAGACTAAATACAAGATTGTTTAGTCATAGGTATAATGACTAAGGGTATAATTTTGCACATGCACCTCTGTGGAGCCAAGCATTTTGAGCTGGATCATTTGCATTCTCTGGACCACACCAGCAACATCACTGGCAACCAACACTGGCAACATCACTGATGCTGGATTCACACTGGAGGAGTGAGGGGAAAAGCAGGTTCATGGCAATTCTGGCAGATCTTGCCTGGCATCCACTTCTACAAAGGACCATCCCCTGCTTCAAGGCAATGTCTAGATGCAGGGCTGTCTTGTCCAATGCCAGTTCAAGGATAATAGACCTTAAGAACTAATTCCCACTAATATGTGACACCAGGCTGAACAGGCAGGGCACACAGATCACCTGGTGTATTTTTTCAATGCCGCTACACCTCTAAATAAGCATGTGCAAATATTCTACAAAATCATTGTCCTTTTTTGGTGGCCAGCCTAGGGCAAAGACTCCTTCTGCCCCGTTTGCAGAAGTTGTCTTCCATAACCTCCCTTTGCCCCAGCAGCCTCTTAAGCCCCAGCCCTCCACCTTCAGCAGAGTCTCCCAGTATTCAGAGAGCATTTTGGGAGTTACTCTGAGACCCAGCAAGGACTGGAGTGGGTGAAACAATCGGTTTCCACCTACCTCCTTCCACAGAAGAATAAATGGATCCATCCCGCAGAGCACACACTTTAATCTTCTGGGCCCGTTTCCAAAAAGGTAAGAGAATCCTCATTGGCTTGTTAGCAACAATGAGTTTAAGAGAAGAGTCGCTGCTTCCTCCTCCTCCTCCTCCTCCTCCTGCACAGACAGGGCCTCCTTGCTTTTAAGAGGCTAAAAGGCAGGCAAAAAGAAGAAGTGACACTGGGTGTAAAGCTCCTTGGTGCAGCATCTGGATTTTAGTTTTTAAAAAACACCCGGGGTGGGCAGCCAGGCATGCCTAAGGCTACAGGTATTCATTTTATGATTCATGTTTGTCACTATATCATCCTTCATGATCACAAAAGGATGCTTACTCCCCAGTCAATGTGCTCAGCACCAGAGCAGCAGAAGCAAACCCTGTTTGTACTTACAGTTGCAGTGCCACATGCCTTTCCATAGCATTTAAAATGCAAAAATGCACTCAAAACATTTTAATCAGGCTTGGCAAGCTGGTTTTTGTTTGTGCTGTAACATACCAGGAATAGAGGAGCAGTTGTAAGGCATGAAATGATGGGGTGGGATGGAGAAGAGAAATGCTAATTTTGTGCTACACAACTGAAATAATGCACATGTCCAGCTGAGGCTTCCTCTGCCCCCCAGTCTCCCTGCTGTAAGACCATTAAGTCCTGGATGTAAAATGACCTCATCACTGCGTATGAGCGGTTTTCTTTTCCAACGCAGGATCCTCCTTATTCCCTTTCTAAATTTTAGTAGTTTCTGGAATTATAAACTGGCGTTTCATCACAATCTGATGAAGCACCTTAGCACAAGCATTCCCATGGGGACACCAGAAGGTATATTGTTGTTGCAGAAACACCTCCCTATTTCAGGCTACATTGAGATTATGCTCCAGAAATGCCAACATCACTGCCTGAATCACAGGTTTTATGCACTGAAGGTACAGTCCCATGCCTATTGGACAGGAAAAAGGTCATGCAGCTCTCAATGCTCCCAAGCCAGCCAAGCTGGGAAGACTCTCGTAGGGCAGTTTTTCTGTCCAAACATGCATAAGATTCCATCCTGAAAGACTTCAGTGAGGCGGCATTAAATGGGTGACCAGAACCAGAACAACCACCACTGCATTCTCAGGATCAGTCCCAGGTCCTGCTGTAGCCCTCAGTCTACTGATGAGGCCATCTGGGAGCCCCAGGGGAAGAGCTACATAAGAGCAAACTCTTCCCTCCAGAAATGGCCTCAGGTCTTCCTGTAGCAGGAGTGCCTGATCCGGGCTCCGGGCTCCCATTTGCTGCTGTGCCTGCGTCTGACATGACCTGTCCTGCTCAGTGTTCCTTACCACGTCTCCTGCCTTGCCACGTTACCTTACCAGCACAGGTTCACCTATTTGCTGTTGTGCCTGCAGCTTGCCTGACCGTTCCTGCCCCTGGTTCCTGCTCCCAGTTCCTGCCTTTCCATGTTTGTTTATTTATTTATTAAAACATTTCTATGCCACCCCATTCGCCGAAGCCTCGGGCCGGCTCACAGCATAAAGTTAAAATACAAAAAATAACAATATAAAATAAGTAACAATATAAAATAAGTAACAATATAAAATAAGTCGCCCTGGCCAGATAAAATAAGCAAATACTATTAACAATTAAAATGACGCTTAAATAAAAAGGTCTTCGCCTGGCGCCGAAAAACAAATAGCGACGGCGCCAGGCGGACCTCTCTGGGGAGCGCATTCCATATCTTAGGCGCCATTGCAGAGAAAGCCCTCCTCCGAGTACCTACCCTCCTAATTTCTTTCAAGGAGGGTTCCCGAAGAAGGGCCTCTCCCGCAGATCTCAAGGGGCGGTCGGGCATATATGGATGTAAGTGCTCCTTCAGGTAACCAGGTCCCAAGCCGTTTAGGGCTTTATAGGTCATAACCAACGCCTTGAATTGGGCCCGGACTTCAATGGGGAGCCAGTGAAGCTGACGGAGGACTGGAGTCATGTGAACATAACGCCCAGTCCCCGTCAGCAGCCTGGCAGCTGTATTTTGAACCAATTGAAGTATCCGGACCGTCTTCAAGGGTAGCCCCACGTAGAGCACATTACAGAAGTCAAGGCAGGAAGTCACCAGCGCGTGTGTCACTGTCGCCAGGCAGTCGTACTCCAGGTAGGGGCGCAGCTGATGGATCAGCCGAAGCTGAAGGAAGGCGCTCCTCGCCACTGCTGTCACCTGAGCTTCCAATGAAAGCTCTGGGTCGAGGAGCACTCCCAGGCTGCGGACCTTGTCCCTGAGAGGGAGTGCAACCCCATTCAGGACTAGGTTCAATTCACCCTCCCCGAAGCCCGATCCGCCAACCAACAGGACCTCCGTCTTGTCTGGACTGAGTTTCAGTTTATTGGCCCTCATCCAGCCCATTACCTCGCTGGATGAGGTTGCCTTGCTGTTGTGCCTGCCTCTTTCTTGACCCATGTCCTGCCTCGCCATGTTGGCTCAGCAATGCAGGGCTTCCTGCAAGCTGTGGTTCAGCTCCTGCATCTTGCCTGATCCCAGCTGCATCCGCCATGCCGTGTCTCCTCCTATGCTGTGCGTGCTGCCATGCTCTGCCTTCCACCTCGTTATCCTGTCCACGGAACCTGCACCTCTGTTTATCCTCCCGGTTCTCAACCCTTGGCTTGCTCCTGACCACATCCTTGTTCTGCCCGCATGCGTTTGTCTGGTTCCTGACTTTAGCCTATGCCATGACTCGGACTTGGTCTTTCCATTAAGCCCTGCTTTTGGACTGTCTTTCCTGAAGTTTGCTCCCCTGGTCCTGCTGTCTCTGTTTCTCTTCTCTTGTCTCTGGCCGCCCACATTCCAACTGCGGACACAGATTTATTTTTTGCCAAATCTCATGGGCAACGTTGCACAGCATGAAGGCAAATCGGATGGTTCTGCATTCGTCTCATGCCTGGGCTGGGGAGGGCAGTCTTTTGTAATGCCCCAGCAGTAGCAGGGAGCGAAACTACCACCACTACGACCATGAACAGGAAGCAAGGTGAAAAGCTTTGCCCACAAATCTCTGGCTCACATCTGTGTCCAAAAGCAGGCCTTTCTATTTAGCCAAATCTTCCTCCTCCCGAACAGACTGCAATCGCTCCCTGCTCCCCTACGCCCCCCCCCCCGGAAAGAAAAACCTGAAATGGTGGCCTGCTATGAAAAGGTGTGGGCAAACACCTCGGGGAGGGGGAATAAGAGCATGGTCCCCTCCTCTCTCCTTCCTCCCAGAAAAGACGCAGCCGTTTCAGTTCACACCCACCTGCCCTCTGTGATCCAAACCAGAACCGGCCAAAATAACAAGTGGAGGTTGGAGGTGGGGAGGGGGAAATGGCCAGGCACCTCTTTCCTCCCAGACAGCAAAAGAATTTGGAGTGGGCGAGATGAAAGAAAGGGCTGCACATTGTTCCTTGGGCACTGCAGCTGGTGGGAGAAGTGCTTAATGAACACTTTGGCACCATGCCCACCTTGGCCTGCACCCGCCCTCACTGGGAAGAGCGGCTTTCGAGGGAAGCGCACGTTTTCGTTTCAGCACTTCCTTGGCAAGGGAACGGCATTGATTCTGAGCCCTAGTTTCACACTGTAAGGAGCTACTGGCTTCCTTTTTTATTTTTTTAATTTTTATTACAGTGGGCTGACATACCATTGAGGATTAGAGAGAAACACAAGAGGAATCCACTCTTATTCTCAGTTACTTTGGTGAGATAATTCCTTTGGGTTTGTATCATATTCCATTTAATGCCTTCCATTTTCTGAGACCTCTTTTTCCTCCCCCTGGCCTCTCCTCCCATAGAAGGCCTCTCAACTGACACGCCAACAAGACGGCCTTTCTCTCATGTCCCAAAGTGCCTGGACTGACATGGTATCAGATAAACACTGTGGATGAGTGACTGGGGTTAACTAATGAAATTGCTAATTAAAGCCCGGTTTTCAACACTCTTGGAAGATTAACTGGACCGGACCTTTAGAAAGCAGTGAGGTGGGGGAGAGTTTTTCTTTCAACTTTGTGTACCCTGTTTGGTAACTAATGGGCTTAGTCCTTTCAAAGGAAATGATGCCAAATAGCTGATGAAAAACAACAACAAAAGGAATGTTCCCTCCTCCTCTCTCCAAATTTTGTACAAAAATGGCCTAATTTGTCCAATTGCACCACAGTTTGATTTGTGCACACTTCTTGTTTGCAAAGGAAAACTCATTTAATATGCCATGAATCCCAAACTCAAAGCTATCCAGTAACCTATACCCACGGCTCCACTGAAAGTGATCCCCATTTTTCCATAAACATTTTTGGGTGATGGTAAAACAGGCCTCCTTTTTGGGGTAATTTTCGGCTCTCCTTGTGTGCAATATTCATTTATTTGCTGTTTGGTCTTCACATGCTGTAGGTCCCAAAACCTGTTCAGTTATGCAAACCACATGGTTTTATTTACTGATAATTGTCAATTTGTACTTGTCCAGCACAGTGTTCTGCCATCATTCCATTATGTGATTCTGATATGATGGGATCAGACAAAGACACTGAAATGCACTGTGAAAGGTAAATATTTGGGTGCTATCTACAACCTCCACCAGAGTTGCTACTTCTGACCTGAAAATCAAGACTAGCAACTCTTTTAGTGTAGCAGTAACAATAAACACTCATCAACTACTTCCTAAATTTCAAACTAGCCAACAAAGCAAGAATGCCAAAAAAGGTGGCAAGGTATCTTCTAAAGCTGAAACAGCACTTCTTGATGAGAACATTCAGCATGAATTTGAGGAGATGTGGGAGGTGACGCACTCTCTGAAACAAAGGTTTGTTTTCTCAGCCAGTGGGTATGGAGGCAAAACTCAGTACTCACTTGAGCATCGCCTACCCTTTTCCTTTCCCAAAAGACTCTGGGAGTGAGGCTATGCAATCGATGCAAAATACTTTCCTCCCACATTCACAGAATGCATGAGGGGGGTCTCAGGTCCATGCTAGCTAGACCGGCTTTCCACTACCAACAATCTGTATGTGCAACACTTGTGAGAAGCAGAGTTATGAATGTACCCCAGTGAACACATATATTCACCATGGAAGAAGGGACCACCACCCATGGAGCATTTTGCAACATCTCCTGGCATCACTCCAAACTAGATGCAGCAGTGGTGGTTCCATAATGGCCATGACCTCATCAAAAGTGTGGGAGAGGTTCCTAATTTTAATAGAAGAATAATCTCCCACTCCTTTTCACACTGTCTCTCCCTTCCACTATCTCTGAGAAGGGCCATGGAGGAGGTCTGCAGGACCCATGCTGTGGATGGAGAAGGTGCTGCACTTCTCAACTGTATGAGCCTCCTCAGCCATATAAGCCTTAATAGCAGGTCCCATGCCCTTCCTTCTACATCAGGACGGGCAACATGCCTGCTGTGGTCAACAGCCTCCCTCATACGTCTATAGGAACCTGGGATCTGTACAAACCACCAGAAGGGTCAAAAGTAGCTTATCTGAAAGCTCATTTTGACACCCAGATTAGTACCCACTACAAATACTGTTGATGGCTTAATTTAAAAATCACTGTTTGTCATCACCTGTTTGGGTTACAGCCAGTGGAGGGAATTATTCAGGATGCAGAAAAGCCCCCAGGACCTCGCAACATTGCCCAGACTTTTTCTACAGAAAGATACATCCATGGTTCAATTCACGGCTGCCGTATTCTCAGCCAGATTGGTCCTGATCTGGACATACAGCAGTAGCATGAGGCATGATGGACTGATGCATCAGATGAAGCTGCTTATGATAGAGATGGATGCCCCAGCAGCAAGGGTCCTGACGCAGCACATCTTTGCTGAGGCACAGAGGGCTGCGATCAAGGCAACTCTGCACTGGTGTTTTGAGACCTGCAGGTCTTCAGTTGGCCAAAGGATCAGATGTGAAGCACCAGAAGGAAGCCAGGCGACGGAACCGTCTTCATCATGCATCAGCTACATGGAGGGAACGACACTCATCCTTGCCTCATCCCAAGTGACTAGATTTAACCTAGCTTCTTTTAATCAGGTGGCTGATTAATGCTTGAAAAAATACATAGATTCCTAAGATCATCTTCAGGAGTCCTTCCGAGGGAGACCCTACCAAGGGAGGTAAGTTGGAGCGGGGTGGGGGGGGAGGTAACTAGGAAAAGTGCCTTTTTTATTGTGGTACCTTCCCAGGGAAGCTTGCCTGGCACCTATGTTATACTCCTTTACTCTTTTTGGCACCAGGTAAAAACCTTATTTTCCTAGGAATTTTAGTTTCACACTGTTTTAAATTCTATACTGCATTTTAAATGTCTATCTTGCTGCTAGGTGCTACTTAAGTGCTACTTTTATGCTGTTCGTATTATTTTTACACTGCATTTTCTACTGTATTTTAAGTTTCCAGTTCTTTTGAATTGCCCAGAAAACTTTGGCTATTTGGTGGTAAAATGTAATAAATACAAGATACATGCATGCATAGACATTCACATACATATTTTAAAGTAGTGCATATTTTTTAAAAATGAAAATAATAGTACAGCGTTATCATTGTTGTTGCTATCTTCTACATAAAAACAGAGTCAAAACCCAACACCCACTGTAGAAGGTTTTTGTTTAGGGTAGCCACATAAAATTTGACAGAAAAACCTGGGTTTTTTTTTGACTGGGTTGCCAGACATAGCAGCCCCTCTTGGATATCACACTCTTTTTTCACTCTCTTCACATTTCCCCTAGTCTAAATCTAGAGGTTATTTGCTGAGGAACACTAACTTGAGAAGTTTCCTCCCACTTTTCTACCTTTTTTGGAGGTTCTAGAAGGCAACCAGTTTATGGGAGCAAGCAGCTTGGACAGCAAGCTGTCAAAACCCCAATTCTTTTTAAAAGAGGTTTTCTCACAGAGCTACTCTTGGTTTTTTAGCAGAGATGTCTTTTCCACCATCCCAAGCACCAAGTCTCTGGAAAATATGTGAAAGTGAAAAGAAGTGTCAGTCCTCCCCACACAATTTAAAAAAATAATATGTAAGGATCTTATTGTGAAGGAAGGGAACTACTGGTCACCCTCCCTCATGAACAAAGATCAACTATTAGGAGAAAGCAAAGTGGAAAAATAAGCTCTTCGCAGACTCGCTGGATCCATGCCCATAATGGGTGCCTGCTACATTTTGACAGCGCACACACACACCCCATTAAGACATTCCCAGGACGCCCGAGTCTTAAAGTTTCAGATGTGCACACACGTGCATTTGCACAAGTCCAACCAAAAACTGTTTTTAAAATTGTTCAAAGTCATTTGCATAAATTTCTTGCACTAATTGCTCTTTTTTTTTAAGTGACAAATCAGTGACAGCCATGCAATGTGCCACATGGGCTCTTGGAAAGGGCTGTTGCTGTCAAATCAAAGGCTGCAAAAGAACAGTATCCCTGAGGAAAAATAGGAAAGAGGAGGGAAAGCCATGTGAACCCAAAAGGACTCTCAACAATGCTGCAGTGGAGGCAGAGAAGCTGGCCCTCCTGTGGATTTCCTTGGGGTGCGTGTGGGAGAACTGAGGGAGAAGGAGCAGCAACAACCCATGATGAGCCCTATTGTCTGCCATGCACTCTGTTGCAGTTTTGTGAACAACTCACCTTGCATACCTTATTTGCAGGGTGGGTTGTCATGACCCGCAAGACTGCTCCCTCCCTCCCTCCCTGATTTGGAAGCTGATAGAAGGGTGCATGCCCGTCCTATCTTGGAGCATGTTACCAAGCACTAGCTGGCATTGCAACCCCTCTCCATCTTCTTTTCCCCCAGAATGCTCTTGGGAAACAAAGGCACAGCCTCGTCCAGAGCTTCTTAGTGCACTACTTAGTCAAATAAAGACTTAAAAAGTCTGTTTTGCTTTTAAGAAGAAAGGGGGGAAAGGCAGATGTTTTTGACCAGTGCCAAAGTGGGCCTTCGCAAAGCCCAAGAGGCCTAGAATACCTAGCATACCTAGCGCTGGCGCTGGGCCTGAGTGGCACTATTTCTCTTCTGACAGTTCCAGATGTTATAGCCACTGTTGCTACATTAGACACGAATCCCACACTACACTTTTTAACATTGCCCTTCGAGGAATTTAAAGAAATGTGACCAGATCCTACAAAGCATTAAATCCTGCATCTTCTTTGATGGCCTCAGTTAGGGTGCTCCAAACTGCCGGCAAGTCCAGGTGATTCCATCAGATGCAACTCCAAATGCTTGGTGGTGGTTTGCACAGCCATGACTTGCCAGTGCTTGTATTCCGGGGCCTGGGATATCCCTGGTTCTCGTGGTTTTTCAGCAGCAAACCACAAATCTGTGAAAGGCCTTCACAGGCAAAGTTGGCATCCGAAAAGCACAAGTCTGAAGCTGTGGAGAGGATGTCACCCCAGTCCAGAGGATGGGTGCCACACTGCAAATTTCCTCACGTCTCTACTAAGGGTCTGGGCTCTAACGTTAAAGACCGCTGGTATGGATCAGAGATTCATCCATCCCCATTTGTGCCCATTAGTGCCAGCTGTGACTATTTGCCCACGTCCACCATGCCAAATTTGCATCATTATCAAGCAAGGCCTCCTTTCAGTCAGAAGGCTGGCAATGGAGAAATCAATGTCCTTCTCTTCCCTTCTAATCCTACTAAATGTTATGTGCAATTAGAAAAGCCAAACTAATCTTTAGCCAAGTGGGAAGGAAGTGGGACCCCCAAAAGACTCCACACGTTTCCCAGGAGATGTTCCCACTGAGATAATGTTCAGAACACCATAGAGATTTGGACTGATGGCCACCTCCACTGGTGGGAAGCAGGAACTGATGTTTTAAAGAAGGGGAATATGAGTTACGCAAACAAGGAATTACAAGAACAACTTCACAGGAAACAACAGTACCATGCACAGAAGAGAAGAAGGTGTGGCAACTTCCTATTGGTTGTTGAGCCAAAGCAATATGCTTGGATCGACATGGAGAAGCCTTTCCATGTTTCAGTCCTTCCCATTTGTGTCCTTGGGCAAGATAACCTGAGTGAGCCCGACTGTTTCATCTGTCCACCAGCCGCAGTTTCTCCTAATCCTCTTTCTCATCACTGATAGGCAAAAAGCCAGTGAGCAAATAAGCAGTGGCATCTACTGCTTCTCCAGCGGAGGCTTGTTTATGGATCCGTGCTGGAGGGTGGGCCCTTAGCAAGTGCCTAATCATACCTACCCCTTATGCAGGCCTTAATGCAAAGCATGTGTTCTTCCACAGAGTGGTAGCTAACTCCTTATTTACAGGGGTGACATGAAATATTTTGCAGCCATCCTAACTTCCCCAAGCTCCAGTTTGCCTTTTCACTCTGTTCTTCATTAACTTAGGAATTCTCTCATTTGTCCATTAATCAAAGAGCAGTTTGGTGCAAGGTTGGTTGGGGGCACTGAACATCTTATTTTAATCATGTTCCACATTTAATGTGTTGCACCACATGGTTTACACAGGCTCTTGGTGGAGCTGAGCACCCAAAAACATAAAGAATTTAAGGGAATCTAAACTTTTAAAGATGTGAGTGATTTATTTTTTAAATTCTTGGAGCACAGAAGCTGCACCAAGTTCCCATGCATACTGAAATAAATAATGTGTCATAATGTGTATATCATATGACAACACAAACCGCAGAAAAATATAGAGTGGAGAAGAAAATATACATCCCCTGTCTTTAATGTTGTAGAGCATGTAGAGCCAAAGAACAAATATGGACAGGGAGAAAGTTCATTGGTTTAATTCTTCTGACAAATGCAAGGAAAGGGTGTGGAAATTTATGAAGAGGAAGATGTAGCTCAATTAAGAAAGTGGTCTTTAAGAAAGATCCCAAGAAAAGTGCGGGGAGAAAAAGAAAGAGGAGATTAAATCAATTAAACCTCCAGCTTCTAAGTCTCATTATTATGCCCACTAGTCATCACTTGAATTAATTTATACCTTGGTCAGCAACTTCTTATACAAGCAGTCTGCTAAAAGGGGCTTTAAACCCCATCCTGTCTGCTAAACTGACCTAATTTCTATATTGCTGAAATTTAAAATACATCATCACAACCTCATTCATCACAGCAAATTTGCACATGTGGGAGCTAGGAATGAATAAAAATAATTATACTTAATGCATGGGATGGGCTGTTTAAAAAGGTTTACTATCTGGACAGTCTTCTTAGATGGGTCAATAGATGGAAAGAGAATGTGCCATCCTTATGCATGGTATGTGCAAAAAGACAGGTCTCTTAAAAACTTACGTTGTTATTTCCAGGGCCAGCCCTAACACTGGGCAGAATTTGTTGTCGTTATTAATGAGGGCAGCAAATTATTAACTATGCATTATGGTATTTTTATTTCCAAGAAGAAAGAGGCTTGTGGTTACCTCTGCCTCCCCTGCCTAGATAATGTGGCTGCCTTGGGCACTATATACAGCTAGATTACTGCAATGCATTCTGTGTGGAGCTGCCCTTGAAGACAGTTCAGAAGCTGCACCTTATACAAAATGCAGCAGCCAGACTAATAATTGCGACAAGATGGTCCAATCATATAACCCCTGCTCTGGCCCACTTGCATTGGATGTTTGTATGCTTCTGAGCCCAAACCAAGGTGCTGGTTTTAAGCCACAAAGCCTTTCAGAGCTTGGGACTTCAATACAGAATACTTCTTCCAACCATAATATTCCCAAGGACTACACTCAGCGTCAGAGACCTTCCTTTAAATGCCATCTCCAAGCTGAGCTGGTGGCAATAAGGAGGAGGGCCTTCTCTGTGGTAGCCCCCCAAATTATGGAATGATTCCCCCACTGAGGCCTACCTGGCACTAACTTTGCTATCTTTTTGATGCCAGGTTCCAGCCATTCTCTTTGCTGAGGCATTTACCAACTCCAATTAGCACATACAAGGAGGAGCATCGCCTGAATAGAATGGTTTGAGTTGTTTTATTGTAACAAATGTGGTTTTAAATGTGAGGCTCCTTATGCAATCGTATGATGTTTTATTGTTGTTCTATTCCATATTATATTTAATTGTGTGTATTCCCGTTGTTCACTGCACCAAAAATTTCAGCTATTTGATAACAGAGAAAATAAACAAATAAATAAATAGTACCTTAATTGTGGTGGGTATAACTTTACTGGTATAGATCACATTTTATAAAGTCTATCTAATCGAGTGGCCATTGCTAAACTGCAGCAGCTAATTTCTTAAGTGCATATTTTACGTAAAAACACTTCCTTCACACAAAATCCAACGGAAGTGTACCATGAAAGTGTGGAGTATCTCAGTGAAGAGATGCTGCGTGTGTGTGTGTGTGTGCATGTAAAAACAGCCCTGTTCTTGTTCCGTGATATTTACCTTGCAAGCCAACTGAGGGGCTGTAAAGTATGTGAACAGCCCTGGGGCCTTGCCTTGCTCCTGCTACTGAGTGAAGGAAGACACAGAGGTGATCACTTTGAACACTGCCATTCGTTGCAATAAATTGAATTCTGAGTGGCCTGGGAAACACTGGCTGGTGTTCTAGCAAGTGGAAACAGAGCAGTTGGAAAATTACATTTTGCAAACCATTCTGAGACCATTATGCTAGTTGAACAGTATAGAAATGCTCTAACTAAATAAATAAATACCTAAACTAGCCATTGCTGATTACCAGGGCACAGTCCTATGGCCCTCACAGCAGAGGCTCATAAACCTCTCAGCTTCAGGACTCACAAGTATCCATTCAAGACGCGAGGCATAGCAGGGACAATCTCCAGTAGCTGCTGCCATGCTTCACATGCCACCCCTTGTCTGGAGTGCCCTTTCGGCCACCCAGAGTTAGGACTGGTGAGGTGGAGAAGAGGTCCCTGGGCTCTGGCTGGAGAAGGTACCATTCCATGAGCCCGAACCCCTCCAAGCATGCCCCCTTCTCCCCCTCCAAGACCCAGGCACAATCTCAGAGGGGCAGCTAGTGTAGCTCTTTCTAGGTGAGCTGCAAGGGGCTGGGGTCAGCTGAGCCTTCCAAGTCCAAGCACCAAGGATGGCGGGGTAAGCCCCGGATGAAGTTGGGAGACCATAAGATTGCATCTTGATTCGTGTGTGATAAAAGGACCGGCGAAAAGCTGAGTAGAAACTCAGCAGTAGAGGACTGGGTATTAAGTATAATAACTGTTGAGGTAGACAGCCATGCTACAGAAAGCAAAGGCAGAAAAAGGGAAAGAATTTCCAGGCACGACCCCAGGCTCCTTCTCTCCACCTCACCAGCCCTAACTCTGGATTGCTGAAAATGGCACACAAGACAAAGTGCAGCATGTGAGGCATGAAACACAGACACACAGCGAGTCAGAAGGGGTCTCCTGAGCCATCTAGTCTGACCCCTGGCTCCAGCTGGCTCTGCTCATGCAGTACCCAAAGCAGACCAAATAAGAAATGGATTGACTCTGTTAGGGAAGCCACAGACTTTAATTTGGAAAAGCCCTGAGATCTTACCAGAAGGTTTCACAAGCAGACATTAAATGAGATAAACTGCCCAAGCAGCCATTAACATCACAGGAGAAGCTATGGCATCAGAAGAATATTGTACCCATAGCTGGATCTCGTTGTGGGAGAATGTGTCTGGAAAAGAAGTTTATGGGGTTTGGCTTAAGGAAGGGAAGAGGTTTATAGTAGCGCCAGTGTTTCTTGTGTCCTTAAGAAGGGTCAGCAAGTATTTGTTTGAAAATGCCAAAATAAATAGTAGTATTCTCCCAAGTACAAACATCTCCGCTTAATAAACCAATTGTTTAACAGTTCTAGCTGACTTGTGCCTAATGGCACAGCCCTGTGCCTTCCAGCATCATCTGGGGAGGCCATGGGATTACTCAGAGTCCCAGCACCAAGGTCCTGGGACCTCACTGCAGATGCTCCAAAGGTCAAGCCCCTGCCCCACACACCCCTCCCAGACAGCAGGGAAAGAACCACACTGGCTGCCTCTCCAAGATCACGATCTGGCCTTGGAGAGGAGGAAAGGGGGTGTGCTGAGGAGCAAAGGAGGCTGCTATGTTCAGATGGCCCCCAACCTCCTTTCCTCCCCCTCTTCTCCCAAAATGGCTGCCAGATGTAAGGTGCTTGCAGAGGCAAAGGTAAGTGCCACTGAACATCACTCCATGAACTGGATGCAAATAAGTCACCATGAGAGAGGACAGAAATATTTTGCAAAACATTTGTATATTCTAATTTGTAGGCATAAGTGTACATTTAAGTAGCAGCATTATTATTACTATTAAACTGGAAATGATATTCATCTGTTATGTGGTAGGCTGTGCCCAGCTGATCCATGTGCCTGCTCAGATGCTTGGGCAGCCATTCTTCAGGTTCCTCATCTTCAAACCCGAACTGGACTGGAGAGCCTTCAAATGAGGAATATCCTCTAGCAGTCCTTCAAGTAAAGGACTATCTTCTGTATAAGGGGACCCCTGACAACCCTAGAATTCACCAAATGTTGCAATGTATGGCACCTAGCACGAAAAAAAAATCCAAACAGTTTTTAGAAGCTCAGCAGAAAACCATCCAAGTGTCTTCGAAGTGTTAAAAATGATAACAACACTTAGAGATTCTCACAATCATTCCAGCAAAGAATCTGCTCACTCTAAATAAATCTGATAAGATATTCTGGCAAATAAATGAGAAGCGAGTGGAGAAATAAACCACCCAGTAACCCCATTCTAACCCACCCCCCTACATACATACATACAGACACATGGAAGTATTCTGCGCATGCAGCCAGAAGCTTCACGTATCAGTATGTTCATTTCCTTCATCTCACATTCACTCGGGTCCGTGCTTCCTCCTAGCTCATCTCTACACATGCTTCATTCGTTTCCAGTGACAGCAAGTGTCCAAAATTTCAACTTGCTTTTGGGGTGAAAGCAGCAGATAATAAATACAATCTCAAATTTGGCCTTTTTATGGGCTGTTATTTAGGAATCTGTCCAAAGATTAGCATATACAATGCTGTGCCAGGAATGAAGAGAAGCAGCAAAAGAAAAACAGTTATTGCAGCTTGGGATGTGCGTATGTAATCATCATGTCATGGAAGATACCACTGGTGTCATTAACTCCTGCAGAGTGGGTCTGTGGCCAAGTGCTAAAATAGCTTTGAATACTGCAGTGCACGAGAGAATCTTATGCAAGTGGTTTTTAAAGTATATTTTCCGAAACCTGGAATGCTGTGGCACATTCTGGGCACTGCACTTGAAGGAGGATGTAGACAAATTGGTACAGGTTTGTAGGGGAGCCACAAAGATGGTCAGAAAAAATGGAAAACAAGTCAAATATGGAAATCGAGTTGTTTAGCTTGGAAAAGAAAAGGCTTTGGGGGGACAGAATGGCATTCTTCAAATACCTGCAGGACTGCCTTGCAGTTGAAGGGGAAGACCTCTTATCTGCTGCCCAAGAGGGCAGGAGTTGATCTAACAGGCATAAGTAACCAGAGGGAGCTGAGATCTTGGCTGACCATTAGGGGAAATGCTCTCAATGACAAGCCGGGTCCCACACAGCTGGTGGGCCTCCCTTGCTGAAGGCCTTCAAGCAAGAGGCTGGACAACTATCTGGGGAGAGGAAGGTGGGCTTTGGTGTGGGCTGCTGTGCTGAGCCATTTCTCCCATATCCTTGCATTTTACAGATGCACACACACACCGAGAAAGAGCAGCATTACGCATAATACCCATTTCATCAGGAACAGCTGACGGTCATGGAACAGCTTTGGCTGTTTATAACCTGGATCGTCCAGGAACAGGCACTCCAAAGGACCTTTTGCTCGTCCATTTCCCATCTTCTCCTGCAAAGGGCACCCATGGGGGTAATGCTAAGCATGCCCATGGGCTTCTTTCCAGTTCTTGCAAAACAACTGTGATTCGTCCCATCTCAAAAAGTCCTCCATATTTTTCCTACCATATTCCTAAACAATGCTAGGAAGAAAATGCTTTCGAAAATTTTATCAAAGAAGATTTCATGGTTATGGTGTGACGCTTTTGCTTCCTTAGCTATCAGATAGTGGAAGAATGAGGCCCTTGCCTTTCCTCTTCCCCTTAGTATAATCACTTTTTCTGATAGCTTTCCCAGCTTCCCATATTTCAATCTTTTCTACACAAGTCATTTATTGTACACGTAAGATTCTGCACCCACAATAGCGTGCAAGTGCCTTCCGTGTTGTCATCCTCCTGTGGGGCTTCTCCTGCGTTTTGCAACCATTTGTGCCTGCCCCCCCCCCCCCCCCAGCCCTGCCCCAGCCACCATTTTTAGATAGAGGAAAATGTGGCACTATTTAGAAATGATGGTAGGAAAAGCTGGTGTATTTGCACATTTCAACTATACCACAGTGCCACCTACTGCTAGAGTAAAAGAAAATATAGAAAAGCAGAGAAAGAAGAATAAAATCCAGAAAACAAGACCTGCAATCCTATGCAAGGCACCAGAATTCAGTATCAGATAGTCCCATATGGAAAGTTTGAAAGGTGCCCATTTTGAACCACTGAGGGCAAGGGAACACACTCTGGGTGGGTTCAGATGATACTTCTAGACCTTCAGTCTTCCAACCAGAACAGGTACCTTCTGCAGCTGGTCTAAGCATGGTCTGCCAGGGAAAAGTCTGGGCGTCATTGGGCTTTATTCTGTCCAAGCAGGCCTACGATTATGTCATCAATCTTTAAAAAGGGGCAATCATGGCACGTTGTAGGATGTCCAATGTACTACTATGATGAGGAGGAAGAGGAGGAGGAGGAGAAAGGAGGATTATACAAACTGGCATCAACCAGAAGGACATGTAAAGTCATTCCTACCACGAATGCATTTGTGTCCGCGCATTAATGGCATCCCAAGACACTGGTGTTCAGTGCAGCAAGGCAGTTGCTATATTAGGGAGGTGCAAGGGAGATGCTGCAGGTGGGAAATCCACCAGATTTCCGCACTGCAGCTCTAATCCGAAGGGTAGCATCCATGAGGCCAAGTACCTGGCAACATGCACGGAACGCTCACCAGGAATCAGGCCCGGGTGCCTACCATGGCTTCCCGCTGCGCCAACGGAGTCCTTCCACGCACGGGTGGTGCAGAATGGATCTCGTTGCACTGAATGGAGGGGGGTGTTCCGAAAAGGGGCAAATAGGGGTCGCATGGCAGCGGCAAGCGCATGCCCAGACAGCCACCCCGATCCAGCGCTAGGACAGGCTTGCAATGGGGTGGGCGGGGTGAGTGTCCGCTTGTGCACGCGCCTGCCGGTGCCAACCCTACCTCCCCCCCCCCCGGTGTGCTCTCGGAAAACTCCCCCTCCTCCCTCCCAAGCAGACACACCGCCAGCTGGCCCGCTCGCCCCGATCCCGGCCCGTTCGCACACGCAGCGTGCCATCGCTGTGCCGGAGGGTGGGCGGTTTTCCGAAGGGAGACAAGCGCGGGTGGCGGTCGGCGGGGTGGCTGCGGGGAGAGGCGGGCACGGCACACACGCATCTGGCGGGGCCCACGCCTGCTCGCGTCGCGTGCCAGCGGCGGCCGAGACCGCTCGTGGTTCCCGCCGTGCTCGGCCCGCTTCTCGCAAGGGACAAACGCGAGAAGAAGCGCTGCGGGCCGAACAAGGCGAGTTCCGGGAAGACTCAGCGCATCGCGAGTTGCGATTCTTTGTGCTTTTAGGGGCTGGCCGTCATAAAAGCTCCCAACTGCCCCTCGAATACAGTTGCATTACGCCCCCTTCATCCCCAAGCGTATTCATAACCAGTTACATAATCTCTCCAGCCCTTCCTCCCCTCCCACCCCCAGCCCCGCATTCAAGATGGCAGCGTCCCTTTCCATTCTCCAAAGCAAGAAACGATCTTCTCTTTTAGTGATGCCTCTCATCCCCGTCACTATCGCAGCCTTGGTGGGCATTTTCTAGAAGCTCTCCTCTCCTCTGTTATTCTTTGCACACTCTCAGGGCAGGGGGATGTATCAGCTTAATCACACATAATGTTTATATTGCTTGCCCAGATTAGTTCCTTATCTTACTTGCACACTGTCAGCTGCATTGTGTAACTTCGCAGGTTTACGTCCATGTTTCCGCATTTATCTCTGTGAAATACTCCCTCCATCGCCGCAAGGCTTTCTCGGGGTTCTCTGTGCTTTGGACCACGTCTGAGTCACGAAGGAAGCTGTTGCAGGAATGGCTGGGCATTCAGGGGCTTCTTGACACGAGCCATTCAACCTGCTGCCTCACCAGCGGTTCTTCTCCCCTTTGAAAATAAAACACAGGCGACCCAGAAATCTGAGATGACATGGTTCGCATTGACTATGATGGAGAAGTTAAACATGGTTATTTTTTCAATTTATCAGAAGAGGCTGACCTATGCATTGGAAAGGGACTGCCAAATTTCAGAAAAAATGATGGAGAGAATTTTGCATTATCTGCCTTTAACATTCTGATATTTCTTGAAGAGAGTTGCTTCTTTTATTTCCTAGCACAATCGGTTGACCTTTGTGGGGATCGAACTGCGGTAAATGAAATGCTGATAGTTGCAGAAGGTGTGTCAAACTCCCAGAGGTAGTCCGGGCAGAAGGGACCCGGTTGTTGTTACAGAAATGGTGTTTTTAAGGTGGCTGGGTGTGCGTAGAGATTCTAGTAAATAGCGAGTTCCAATCATGCATTAGACACTGTGCCTGTTCTTAAAAGAGATTCCATTACAATAGCCAGAAGCACCAAAAGTGGTCCAAAGAGGCCTCACTTGCCTCAAGCTCCAGCTGAATCCAGTACACTTAGATACATGGATTTGGTGCATCTGTATCCGATCTCGCTTCCATCATGGAACATCGTGTTGGTGCATGTGGGAGTCTCATGTGATCTCCTCCCCAGCCACTGACCAGATGCAGACCTACTTATTTTCAACATATTGAAGATATGCCCTTCAACCACACTACCTTCTGGTGGCAGTGGTTTTGTTTATTTGGAGGCATCTTCAGTCCAGCATTAGGGTTCAAGGACTTTCTCCCCATAGAAAGCAGAATTTTGTTTTGCCCTCAAGTGGGGGAATCTAATAACCCTGTTTTTGCATTGGTCTTGCTGTCCAGAATTCATTTCGGAGTGTTCCTAGGTGGAGATGGAAAAGCAAAGCAAAAGCCATGCCACGCACCATGTGGCCTTTTGGGTGACTCCATAGTCCACCCACTGGTAGACTTGAAATCTGGGCGAATTAGCACAAATGCATTGGCACAAATCAGACAAAAAATGTGTGGAACACTCTTGTGCAAGTTTTCACTGTTCAGTCTAGGAGCTGGTTTGCACCTTTTGGCTATGCCTTGATTAGGTTATTTTTCAGCAGCAAAATTTGCAGAAAGGTGCACAAATCAAAGGAAAAAATCAGCATGACCTGAGAAAGCCAGTCCACTGCAGAATCCTTGAGCAGACTCAGAGAAATCTGAACTCTTTTGAATTAGTTGCAGGTTTCTCTATCCCTATTACTGTTCATTTAAGTATGCACTTGTTTATCATATTTGTACACTTTCCAATAGCCAAAAAGCTCTTTCTCCTAACATTATTCTCCCTGGAACTGGTAATTCCTGCACATTCTTCTCTGAACTAGGTTTCACAGCAAGCACGTTGCATGAACTTGACCAGGCTTTGCCCTCCAGATGGTGAGACTACAACTTTCACCATTCCTGAGCATTGGCAGTGCTGGCTGAGCTGACGGCACTGGGAGTCCAACAATGACTGGAGGGCCATAGGTTTTCCACCTAAAAGAACGGGTTGGGCTTTTTCTTCTGCTCTCTGTAGCCCCCATAGAAATGCTTCTGTCTGCACATGATGTTACCTTCGGAAAAGGAAAGAGAAGAGAAGCACTTCGTAGTTCACTGTAGCCACCACCTTTTTTGAACCTGGAAGTGGTAGGATTCATTATCACAGAGAACCATTACAAGACAAGGACCGTGTGTTTCTCCAAGAACAACCACGACTGACTGGAGACCTTCATGTGTGGTGACAGTGATAGAAGACCTCCATGAGAGACCAGACTTCCGGCTCTCTCAGGTTAGGAGGTGACAGCTGGGCCCCCGGCAAATCCCACTTGCCAAGCCTGCACAAAACACCTAAACGAGTCAAAACCTTCCCTTGTTATTACATTGCACTTGTAGTCCATCTTTCTTCATCTTGCAAGGAAGCCAAAGCAGTTTACAAAGTCCTCCTTCACTCCATTTTATTGTCGACAATTTTAACCACAACAACAGCCCTGCAGGAGGTAAGTGGTTATTCAGTGAGCTTCATGGTCAAGTAGGGACTGGAGCCTGGATCTTCCAGATCCCCAGTCCAACACTCCAACCACCACACCACACAGACTCTTAAATCCCTCAAGGTCGGTGTACAACATGCAACAAACCTTTTTACCTAAATCATGATACTTCCAGTTTGTGGATTTAATTACTAGAGGATGGCTTTATTACTTCCTCTAATACTGACCTGAGTGGTGATCATTATGATTCAAAAGGGGCCACTGAGGATCAAAGGGCAGATTCCAGCATGCTTCGGCGATCTCTGAGTTCACAAGAATATTTAAAAATATTTTAAATATTTATTTTTCATATTTTTCACAATTAAAACGTAAGGGCACCAACCTCAAAAACCCCACATATACAAAGACAGCACAATGAGGTGGAGCCTGCTTCATAGCTATGGAATATCAAGTGTGAGTCGGTTGGCAGGCAAGGAAAAATGGAGGAGGAGGTGGAAGGAGATGAACAGAGGAGTATTTTGGAGGAGGACACGAATGTGTGGGACAAACCCTGAAAAGGAGCACTTCTGCTAGGAAGTACAGACACACAGCAGCATTTTGCTGTAGGTCTTACTTGTTGCCAGCCATTAGCCATGATAGCTACATTTAATTCCAATGGGGTTAAATGACTATATCGGGGTAGGGAACAAATGCTGGAGGCAGACAGCAGGAGACATCCATCATCTTCTGCTCTTCCAGAGGCATCTGGGTAGCAGCTGTTGGCCCCAGATGAGCCCAGTCCAATCTAGCAAAAGTCTTGATCTTAAACATGCAGCTGCATTAGCTACCCACCTTCTTAATAGCCATCCATCCCTCCTCCTCCATACTTACTTTCTTTTTTTCCAGTTTTACATTAGACCTGAAGGAACTTCACGCACAAATGTGTCTCCTCCACTCCATAACATTCCTTGGGCACTGATTGCACTGCAGCAAGTCATTACCCTCAACTTCTCGAGCCAAAACATTGAGATTTTTGTGAGCATTTAAATACAATCTCGGACTCGGAAAGAATGCAGTACCTTACACATCATTGGGAGTAGGCCATCCATATAAATACTCAAATAGGTAGATGAGACAATAGATGGATGAGACAACACAATAGGACTGCAGGAACATAAACTAATCCATATGCAAGGCAGACTTTTCTCAGCAGTTCTTGGACTCTTTTGCATGATAGACAAACACGAATAGTCAGGGCTGGAAAAAATAGTTCAGATTCATAAACACTAGATTTAGGAGGCCAGCAACAGAGGTTTGCACACATCTACATAAAATGTTTACTTCCATAGTGAACAATAGCACATTCCTGGGGTGCCCAGGGACCTGGCATTTTCCAGGGCTTTTGACAAAAAGTTTATGTAATGATAATTTATCAACTACTTGGAACTGCATCTGGTCAGAAAAAGGCTGCCTTGGAATTGTATTGTAATCCATTCATCATTAAGGATTCCTGGGTTTCCAGAATCATGTCATCACAAGAAATTAAGCATGCACCATTTTCAAACATGTGTAATACACACATTTTCCCCCTATTGAGAGGGTGGAGGCATGATTGATAGAGATCAGAGACAGGGCCTTCTCAGCAGCTGCACCAAACCTGTGGAACACCTTGTGCCATGAAGTTGAGGTGGCCCTCAGTGTTGTACTGGTAAATTCTGAAGTGCAGGAGCTCATGACAACAGTTCCTAGAGCCATGTCCCCAAGGAAAGTCAAAAATTCAGGCAGCTATGTTGATCCGTATCAACAAGGCAGTTCTACAAGTTTTCACCCTCCCCAGTCAGGTCTGTCAAACAAAGGCCTTAGATACCCTTCAAGGGAATTTTGGACATCCCTAAGAACGTTGCATTGCAAGGAACAATATATTGTTGCTAGGAAAATACATTATCTGCCTAGGTACTAAGGGAACTGTAGCTAAGCTCAGAGGGATCAGGGAATTCTGATGACGGTGGCAGATGTCTGCTGTGTCCCAACTTATGAGAAAGGCCCAGGGCCATGTCCTTATGATCCCTGGCTCCACCACACCATTGATCATTCTCCTCTGGATAGCTTTTGCTGGTTGGAGAAGATCCTGCTATTCCCATGGGATTTGCCTGCTAAGTGCTTATTATTTTATCTATGCTGTCTACTTCTGTTTGTCACTGCATTCCTCATTAAGTGTATCATTTCAATTTGTGTTTGGGGTTTTCAATTGTTTTGCAAGGAACAGGGGATGAAAGGGGAGCAGGGGATGGAAATTTCCATACTAATAAATCACTGAATCATGATGTAAATAATAATAATGTGAAGTGGTCCTTAGTCATAAGAGGCAATAAAAACTGCCATCCTATTTACTTTGGAATAAATGTCATTGAAATTAATGAACTTAATTCTGAGTAAATATCATTAATATCCAACTGGATGGCAAATAGCCAGTGGTTTCAAAACTTTGCGTGATGGATCAGCCAATAGGAATTTTATGGCCTGAGATCCAGAAAGCTTCCTTGTGAGGAGCCAGAATGTCCACCCATGGAGGCCAAGATTGTCTGCTCTTATTGACAATAGAGCTCCAAGGTCTCGGGTATAATACAGTATGTCACTTCACCTGGTCTTTTGAGCTGGAGGTGCCAAGGGTTGAACCCAAAGCCTTCTGTATGAAACAGGTATTCTGCAGCTCAGCATTGGCCTCTGTCAATAGGAGCTCCAACCATTGGAACATTCTGGATGAATGTATTGAGTCTCATTCTGCCCAAAGTCCAAATTCCACTTGGGTCCACATTCCAGTGAAGGGTCTACAAAGGGAGGTCACCTTTACACACACACCCCATAGTTTTGTGAAATGTTTGAAAGACTGGGTAGTGATCACTATAAGAAGGCTGCAACATTTCAAAAGATAAACACAACAGTTCACATAGAAAGAGAAGAAAGAGCATTGCTTCTCCCTCTGTCCCTCCACCCTAAAGTTTTTTGGCCAAGATGAATGAAAGTGGAAGGTATCTCCAGGAAACAAATCTGTATGTTTACAGAAGGATAGGCCCTAAGGATTTATGATGATCAAAACCTAGACTTTTTCATGATGAAACTTGAAGATACTGGGTGTTGGTTGAACCCAGCTGAGACAACAAGCCTTGGAAAACAACCCGCAGTTCACTACCCAACAACAAGCCATGGGGTTTTTATGGTTAACATAAATGTCTGGTTAGTGCAGCTGGGTACGCGCCTCCATTGAACCGCACCCCATGCTCAGCCCTTCTGCACAGGTCATCATGCTGCCCGAGTCCAGTCACGACCTGGAGGAAAATGTCTCCCAGTGTTTATCATATCGGAAACCTGAGTTAGAGCTGAAGCCTTGTTCCAAAGCAGCTTTGATTCTGGTGGTATTGGAGAGAAGACACTTTGTCTCAGGTTCTAACAAACCCAGAACAAATGGGATCAGTTTACTCATGTTTCAGACTTTTTCCCAACCTGATGCGCAACCTTAACACATACACACTGTCATGATGGGCCCCAACAATTCAAAATGTTCCCCTGGCCATTATCAGACAGAATCTAGCGCCTTGATTTGGTAGAAGAGGGTGCATGGGAAAAAAGAAATATTTACATTTTATTTCATGAAAATAAGATGGCTGAGCCAGGGTGAAGCATTTAATGGCCTTAATACTGGGCGCTTGAGCTCAGTGGGACTCACTTCCGGCTGAAGTAAATATTCCTAGAATTGTCCTGCCTTTCCCATGAATTAAAAAGGAAAAAGCTAAATTTCTCTCATTGAAATCAACAAGGCACTTATTTATCTTTGGCTCGATGTATGTGGCTCTCTTTGCGTTGGATTCTCAGATTGTACTGGTGGTGTCTTTCAATGCCACATGGCCCATTCTCGCTGTTCGCGGTGCTATGCACGCCTAATTCTCAATGACTGATGAATGAGAAAAATATTTATGGAATTTGCAATGTACAGTGCACACATTTCCCTCTCATCTCTGGGTGCCTCTGAAGATTTTTTTTTCTTTATAAAATCAGGTCAAACAAAATAAGCAGAGCAGAAACATGGCCATTAATGTACCAACTGCAGTCTGTTCATGACAGAAACCTGCCACACTGAGATTTAGACCAAACACGCCATCCTCATCAAAGGCCCCAAATCCCCAGCCTGAATACTCAACTGACTTTCCCAAGATGGGGCTCTCCCACGCTCAAAACAAAATGTGCCATTAATAGCAATATGTGGGAATTCACCGGCTGAAGGCCCTGCTGCACAATTGAACAATTTAGGGTGCTAACACTGCTTGACGTGCATTTTGGTGATACACAGTGTAGGAGGTTCGCATCTCAGAATGCCTTGATTTCAGCGCTGCGAGGAAACTGAAACTAGACACCGTGGATTAACAACCTCTTGCTAAAACAGCCACAGTTAAGGCCAAGCTTAAAGGAGAAGCTCTCTGAACAGTCATTCCGTTTGATAAGGGAAAATGGTTTTTTAAAAATGAACAAAATGTTGGTGAATTTCTTGTAGATGAGGTGCAAGGTTCTTGCACTGAATTACAAAGTAGCCAGGTAGTTTGTGAGTGTCCTGGCTTTCATTGTACACTGATCTTTCCTGCAGCCAGCATCCTGCTCAGTTCCTGTTCTTCACTTGGAGCTGAAAGGGAGATGTCATGCGGTGACTCATCCCATGGGTGTTTGTTTGGAGATCAAGAAGCACGGGCAACTGGGAGGCTTCACTGTGGTGGAGAGGCTTCTAACAGAAAGGGAGGGACCACGGTATACTGCAACACTCAGTGAAGCTCAAACCCAGAACCAGAAGGAATTCTTAACTGCCATCGAATGAGGCAGAGGACTGGAAAGAAACATTTGGGAAATGGATGGAAAGGGTTCCACACAGCACTGCATGGATCTCAATCAGGCTTCCTATGGAATGAATGGGATCCCGATTTATGCACAAGCAACTGGGCTAATGGAAGCGGCCTTCCATGCCACCTCCCTAGAGCATTCTCTTGAGCTCTTTGAAAATGCTGCACAAAGGGTCAGGAGACTCTGCTGTGGGAAGAAGAGGGAGAATCCCTGGAAATCAGGAGGGGCACCATCCATGAGCTGCCCATTTTCAGAGATCTTCCTGTTTTCCTGCACCGTAGATGATTCCATTCAGCAGGATTCCTTGATCTTCTGTGTTGCATTTTCATGAGTCTAGAGGTGCCACCGTAGAGATGACAAGGCAGGGAAGTCTGCCTCTCCTCATCCAATTCCATGCAATTTGGCTTCAACAGAGTATGTGTCAGATCACCCTGAAAAACCTGCACAAAGATGATCAGGTTGTGAAGACGGGAAGGAAGGAGCACAAAGGCCTAAACTGCCATGTCACTTGATGACAATCCTTCAGGCCACATTACAGACTTTTAGATGTAGCCTTAAATTCCTTTCTTGCTCAATTTTACAGGTAAGATCAGAAATGCATTAATTATACCTAGCATACTGTTTGTCTAGATCTAAGATTATTCATGCAAACTTACTTGGTTTCTCTTTTCAAAAGTTATAGAACTTCTTCCAAGCCTTCAATTTAAAAAAAAAAACCTGTGAAAGTCTGGAACCAAATTCATCGTTTTGCTATGAAACTTGAAAGGAATTTTGAACACGTTGTTTACTGGAAGTCAGCAGCTACTTGAAATTGAACTTTTCCTGTGTGTATACATTACCATCCTCTGATCCCCCAGGAATTATACACAGATATCCAGCCCCACTGATGGAAAACATGACCAGGCGCAATTGGCAAACAGTATCCAGGCAGAAACGACTTCTCTGCCAGAAGGTTTGAGGCTCTTTCCAAATAAAGTGGATGTTCTACAGATGACGCTCCCTGGGCTCCTGCTGGCTGTCTCTGCAGAAGAGCCCCACCCATCCATCCCTGTTACTTCATGTTGTCATTAGGCAGCCTGATTTCAGAGCCAGCATGCGGTCGCGGTTTCGCGGTTAGATTGCCAGACCGGGACAGGTGAGATCCAGGTTCAGCCATAGAACTCACCAGGGACCTTGGAGCGGCTGTCAGGTTTGTTGTGAGGATAAAGGGAGAGAGGAAAGAGCCAACTTTAGATTTCCTCAAGCTCCTTCAAAGGAGGTTTGGATTATCGAAATGTAGTGGAAAAAATAGGAAGTCAAATTCTGGACCTGGATGGATATTCTGGTGTGCCCTAAAGCTTTTCTAAGCAAAGCAGTTCATTGCTCTCTCTGCTTTTGGTTTCATCACAGAATTGAGCTTTTCCTCTACATAATTTCTAGTTAGTGTTTACTACAGCATAATACCACAATTACAGAAGTCAGAAATTTTCCTTTGCTTTCTCAAATAATCCTCCATTTTCACACTCTTAAAAGAACTGGGAAAGTACTCTTGAAAAACTAGCAAAACTGGACAATCACAAGATCATCTAAGATCCTGTAGACAATGGAGTGAGGATACATGAGCACATAACAAATGCCTTGTGTTGAAACGCTTCCATTCATTTGCAGTTTTCTGAAACTCTGGGACCTGAAGGAATACAGAGTAAAAAGTTTCCAAGTTTAGCACAAATATTTGTTTCCTCCACTAAGTCGCCTATGTATCATTTCATAGATGAATGTCTCACTGGATTCTTACTCACAGATACATGACCTTAGGGTTGTGCTTTTAATACAACATCCAACTGATTTCAAAATAATGTATTTCCAAAGAGGTGATGCTTAGAAGTACAGTAAGAGGTGCCATCACTCCGAATGCTTTACTTAAACCAGGACTGGGCAGAAGGTAGTTCTCTAGATGGTAGACCTCCAACTCCCAAAAGCCCACATCAGGAGGCTCAATAGTCAGGAATGCTGGGAGCTAAAGTCCAAAACGTCTACCCTTGGCCCACCCAAGACTTGAACCACGTCATAGATCAAGCACTAAAACAGTTCCATTAGACGCTTCTCTTTCATTGAATTTTGACTGTTATTGAAGATTAAAATCTACATCCCATTAAAATCCAAAGGAAAATTCCAAGTGACTTTGGTGGAGCTGAACAGCCCTTTTGAAAGGTATTCCTATAGCCAAGGAACACCAAATACGTATCAGTCTGAATATACATCCGAACACTACCTACACCTCAAATTGCTGTAAAAAGCTGCTTAAGTCCTCAGGGTAAATGTTGCTTACCTGGAGGAAGTATTGGCTCAGGGAAATGTTAAATCCATTTCGAAACTAGCCAGCTAGGTTATTTCACATCTGTATTTCTGCAGCACTTACTTAAGTGGGAAAGTACCAACACAGTACCATGGGATGCTAATACATGCAATACCAATTTGCTTCAGACATTTATGTTTGACCTGCGCATATTAAAAAGGCATTCCCATTTTCCATTTTGGGGACTAATACCCAGGTAAGCTAAATATTTGCATTTCTGCACAAATGTTTGTTTCCCCCACTCAGTCATTATTTCTTATAGATATTCTCATACTGCACATAGCGGGAATATGGGAGCTTCAGGATTGGCAAATTTCAAAAGTCAAATGTTTCCTTTGGCCCCTCCAGTTCAGTATTCGCTACACCCCAGATACAGAGAGGTAGCATGGAATGTGGTAACAGATCGTTCCAAGCCTTGTGCAAGTGTTTGGCCTGTTCAAAGCAGAGCGAAAAAGATGGAGGGCAAAGGGGCTGGTCCCTGTCCCTGCCTGCTCAGTCCCTACTGTCCTTTAGATCATCCAAGAGAACTGAGCTCCAAAGGACACGTCTACTTCCACTGCTTTATCAGACTTTCTGATTGCACTGAAGTGACCCTGAGCCCTCAACCTTCCACTGGCCCCATCCTCATCATGAAATGTGTGGTCCTCTCCCACATCTCCCCAGCAGCTGATGTGTCTTTGTTGAGGATAGGATAAAAAGCTTTCTTGGCTGCAAGGCTAGTGTCACAGGTAGGCACGGTTGGCATGAGGACCCATGCCCCAGCAGGACCCTCTGAAAGGGGCTGGCCCCCTTGCTCCTCCTCTTCCCCACTGCAGCCTGACTATTCCCGTCCTGATCCATGTGGCCCAGGCGGTGAGAAGGAGCAGGTGATGCCCCTGCCTGTTTGCTTACTGGCTTGCTGCTGCCCCCTGTTTGATGGCCTTCTGCCATCCAATGAAGGCCTTCACAGTTTTTAAAAAATCCTTTAAAAGATATGATGCTTCTCTATGCCCTGAATACAACTGCCTGTTACAATTAGCTCCAAGGGAGGAATGACTGAAAGTGAAAAGTAAAAACTAAGGACTGAACCAGAAGGGATAACAAAGTTGAGAGTCTGAATTACTACAAAGCTAAAGGAGATACAACTCCCCTGGTCGTCATCTTGCCCTGGAGGTCCCATTCTTGCTCAAAGAGAGCTTTGCACTGCCAGGCTGATAATCTTTCTGTTACTGCTTGATGATTTCACTTGCATCATCTGCTGCTTTCCTCTGCTCCTTGTTAGCAGTCTTGGATGCCTACGATAAAGAAAAAGGCTCAAAACTGAAACAATGCAACTCACTTATGTCATGGATTGTCAGAAATAGCAGCTTTGCATCATTCAGGACCGTCATTTGGTGATTAAATGTAAACATGAGCAAGACGTCAGTATTACTCAGTGGGAGGGGGTTGCTTTCTGTGTGGTTATTCAGCAAGTCCTCAGTAGCATCTCTGGAATTTTTGGTCCTTTAAAACAGAACATGGTGTTGCATGTTCTTATTGTTTGTATTGCAGGTATTTGTTGCTGTTTGCATTTCTCTTTTCCCACACTCTTTCTGGTGCCTCAGGGAGTCATTTACGGGGTCTAATAATGGTATACATTATCGCAGTGCCCTTAATGACTCCCTGTGGCACCAAAAGAGCCTGGGAAAATGTAAACAGAAACTAAATGATACTAATACAAGCACTCCAGTTTGAGCTTTAACAAAATTAGGGACATATTCATTATCGTGAGAGGAGGTATGCCGTTGATAAAATGAGGACAACAATTGGGTTCACACAACATATTAGCCATGGAGGCTTGCAAACCAGAAGCCGCTTGTCATGGGCTGGGTTCAGATAATATGATAACCTACACCAGGGTGGAGTGTTGGTCATTGCTGAAGGA
Organism: Varanus komodoensis; assembly: GCF_004798865.1. Classification (NCBI taxonomy): domain Eukaryota; kingdom Metazoa; phylum Chordata; class Lepidosauria; order Squamata; family Varanidae; genus Varanus; species Varanus komodoensis. The sequence goes on along the minus strand of NW_025336087.1, from coordinate 1,073,565 downwards.
TTGATTATCTTGTTATCTGAACCCAGCTGAGCTTGTTAATCACAAGGGACCCATGAAGAGAACCCATGGTTTGTTGTTGGCTTGTGAACCATGGGTTGTTCATAGTTGTTGTTTTTAATCTTGGCTAGGGCAACATGATAACCCACATTTCAGCAAAAAATCACCTTCAGTTTGTGTTGTCTGATCCCAGTGGAGGGCCTTTTGGCTATTGGGTGGTATAAAAAAGAGAGCCAGTGTGGTGTAGTGCTTAGGAGCATGGGATGGGGACTCAGACGACCTGGGTTCTAGTCCCCGCTCAGCCATGGAGCCAACTGGGTGACTTTGGGCCAGTCACAGACTCTCAGCCCAACCTACCTCACAGGGTTGTTGTTGTGGCAATAAAATGGAGGAGGAGAATGATGTAAGCTGCCTTAAGCCCTCTGTAGGAAAAAGGTAGGATATAAATCCATAAATAAATAAATAAATAAATAAGAGCAAGCCAGCATTTTTGCTTATTTTTCCCTGGTCAGTTGGCATCTCTCATCATTGGACCTGCTGCGACTTCTGTTGAGTCTGCAGTTTTTGTTCTTCCTTTCCCTATGTTTCCTAAAAGCTTGAACCCTATTCTAAAGTGGAGCCTATGTATTAGTGCATGGATGTGGGACGTACCAACTACCTCAGCCAGAAGTTGCACACGCCAAATTTGTCCTCCCCTCCAGTGTCTGTATATATAAAACACGAGTGTCAGCAGGCAAGGAGCTTTCCTGGGAACACCTGCTGTCTTGAAAGCCTTCATTCAGTCTGCAGCTCTGCATAATTGGGGTCCAGATGTACCCTTGGATGGTCCCTCCCTGCAGACACTCATGCTGGATATGTGGATTCCCTGGGGGCCACCGAGAGTGTGAGACATCACAGCAAGGCTAGTCAGTGCTTTGCCACCGGCTGCTCATGCACTGTTTTGATACTGCACATGAGCACCGCTTCTGAATAAAGCTTAGTCTCAGGGAGAGCTATCAGGCCTAGTCCCAGCATCAGGAAAGTGGGGCAGGCAGGCACCTTAGGCAGCAGGTGCTAGGGGGCAAGGTTGGAGGACAGCCTTGTGTGTGCCATGCACCTGCCCTGCCCCTGAACTAGCCTGCCTCCCCCCGGTGCTGTGGGACTGCCAGTGACCATTTCTGGACACGCAATAAGAGGGATGCCATTCTGCATTTCACTTCAAGCAGCAAACTGCCTGGGGCTGATCCTGATGTTGGATCAAGAAGGGCAGACCATTTTCCAGGCACCCTCAGAGGCACTGGCTTAATCCCGACCCATGAGGGAGCGGGATGGGGCTTTCTCCTCTTGCCTTGAGCACCAGCCTCTCCACAAGGAGCCCAGAAATGACATCTCTGCACACTCAAACTGACGCCTGCAATAAACCACATGTCTCCATTCTAATCCCAAAAGCAGCAACACAGGGAGAAAATGCCTGTGTCAGTCATTTCCCAGTATTTTCGTAGCCGCTGGTACTAGAGGTTATGAATTTCAGATGGAATGTGTTGACTCTGGGCTGCACAAGCACTAAGAGCAGGTGCTCTGGGATTCATCTGCTCTCCAGTAGTGAACGCCACGGTAGCTGGTTCAGCGGGAACACAATCGCACAATATGAGACTGTCGGAGAAGAACCAGGAGAGCTGCCTTGGCTACGTTTTAGGGAGAGTTATACAATTTTACACATTCTTCAGGGAATTCCTTTCTTGAGCCCATGTCCTTCTTTTCCGATTGTTTTTCAGGTAGGGGAAGAAATCGGACAAGTGTCGGAAGCTAACCAGCCACCCATTTGCTGAGTAGCATATTAAAGCGATGGGATTTTGCAGTTCTAAATTAAGTAACTAGGATTATTATCAGCAAGGGAGGCCTTGTGCTAAGTCTGAGCAACAATGGGAGGCATTTTAAAAATGTTGCAAGACTCACCAAGTTAGAATGACCGGTAACCCATTTTTGTTGATACAAAGAAGAACAGTTGATACAATTTAGCTATGATAAGGTTGTTGATCTTCTCTCCCATTTATTTCTTCTTCTTCTTTATCAAATCATTACAATGCACACATAATCATGCATTCAGCTGACCCAGCTGCTCTGAGGTACAGGGGAAGACAGCAGCAATTATTTTTCCGGTGGAGCTCTTGTTGTCTTCTGTTAGCCAAATTATCTGGCATACGATTATGAAGTGCTAGTAAGAGCATTAGAAAAGCTCTGCTGAATCAGACCAAGGGTCCCTTAGGCATCCTTATTTCCATTTAAACAAGGGTGTTTTCATCTTTCTGGATCTCCAGAGGCAACCTGACTGTGAAAGAAATCCATTACATCTCAGTGATCCTGGAGAAGGTAAGAGCAGCCCTGCTGGATCAGACAAAGGGCCTATGCAATGTGCGATCTCATTTTCAGCAATGGTCACTCAGATGACTACAGAAAGTCCGTGGGCAGGACTGGTGCTACACCTCAGTGGCAGAGCTCATGTTTGTTCTGGACTCAGTCCACAGTATCTCCAAGTAGGTGCCTTTTCCAGAAAGTGCTGCCAGAGGACTGTCCTCTGTTTTGAAACCATCCTCCGTTTGAGGGGTTGCTCAGAATACATCCAGTCCAATGATGAAGAACCACCTGAAGGAAGAGCTTGGCCTGGAAGAGGCTTGTCAGCATTAACTGGATGGTAGAAGGAGGAAGGCACACTGGTCCCCTGCTCACCGCCTTCTGCACTATAGCGAGAGGTGCTGTATTTTCATTGAAGCCACAAGAATTCTTTCTAAACCTGCGTCTCTATGTAAAACTGAGCATATGCAAATTGGGGGCCCGCTTTTTGGTGATGCATGTTCTCCTTTTGGCAAGTCACAAGTCTATGATTCTATGATTCTATAGAGCAGGGTGGTCATGAACAATATCAGAAAAGAGGAAATGCATCAATGAAACAAGATGCCAAGGGAAGGTACCATTTTGCACAAAATTTGTATATTTTCTGTCCAGATTTCATGCATTTTAGAACTTGCTGCTCCAATTTAAACACAAAAGCAATAGACTTCTGCTCAAGTGCAGATGAAGCCTTCTAGCAAACCATCAGACCTTCTTCAACATCTCTAGCAGAGCACTTTTGGTAGTAGAAGCTCTTGGGGAAGTCTGAGAACAGGAGACCTGGGCACTTCTGCAGGGTGCCTTTCAGGCGATATCCCCCCCATGGGCAACTTCAACTTTTTTCTGGCTCTTTATCTACCACTGGACCTGAACTGAAGAGCTCTTCAAACACCTTCAAAGACAGGGCTGGCCTGAATACAGGACTGCTATAGGACAGATGCTATGCAGGAGTGGAGCTACATTTTAAAAGATGAAAATGTAAATGGGGTGGTGGGCATTTCTGTGGGCCCCCTTGGCCCCACTCATTTTCCTGACCACATGTCGCAAAGGATATCCCCTTCCAGTGGGGGGAGGGCATTCTCCCATCTTTCATCCAGGAGGAATGATGTGACAATGCAAATACGACTACAACAGACTATCGGCCTCACTATCGCACAGGGTCATTTAATTTAGTAGTTGCAAGATCAAAACTATTTATTCCAGAGTGATGGAAGGAACCGCAGGATGAGTTAGAATGCTCCTGCAGCAATACTTGTAAATTGCTGCAGGACCAAGATGAACAAATACAGGCAAGTATCTACAAGAGGAGGATGAATGGGATAAGTAGCAACAGAATCAGGGTGAAGAACCACAGAGCAGAGTAAGTTGCCGTCAGAACAGGACAAATGCCAATGGAGCAACCAAGGCTAGTATCCAGTGACGTAAGCCATCGGTAAGTAGGTTAGGCTCAGGACGATCTGGCTTGGAGTTTGCTGTAGAAGAAGTTAAGTCTTTTCTTGTTCACTCTTTCCTATCTTTCCCTGTCTGTCCTGGAAAGTCTCTCCTCCTGTTCCTAGCAGACAATCTTCTGCTTCAGCTGCATTCTATTCCTTCTTCTTCCTTCTTGTACCTGCAGATCTTTCTTTCTTGCCTGATGTTCCTTCCAGATGATCCTCCTGATCCTCTTTGCTCCTGGTTTGTCTTTCTCCTCTTTCCCTTCTGCTTCAGCATCCAGCTCTTTATCCTTTGCTTCTGTCCCACCTCCATCTTCTCCCTCGAAGTCTTTGGGCCATTAAAAAAAAAAACCTTGGCCTGATTCCCTTCCCTTCTGTTCAATTAGCCCAAGCTGCAGTTGGCATCTCTTGTTGGACGACCAAGGAAACCTGAGGGGCTGCAGAGCAGCCCCCAACATATCCTCGCACGGCTGCCACATACTGACACCAGCCCTGTTTGCAGATTCTATTTAGTCATCATGGCTGGCTGGGAAGCTTCTGAAAGATTTCTGTTTAAAGTCATCTAAGCTCTTGACATCTACTACATATTTTATGGCATCAAATTTTTTAAGTTGCATTGTGTGGATTAGCATTTTTGTACACCTGCTTTGAATCTTCCTTATTTCCCTTATCTCCCTTATCTCACCCGCATACACAACTTTATGCATAACCTCTCTCAAATCTGAAACAGATGAGGAGAAACTTCGCGTGATGTTCCTTGGCTGAGCTGCACCATGTCACATTACAGGTGAAAACCGGGGTAGGGGGTTCAAACATTTGAATGCTCCCTTTCTTAGTAATACTCCCTGTACACAGAGTGTTACTAGTGTGTAAGAAGGGAGTTCCAGACTGGCTTTTGCACTGACATGCACACTTTGGACATACAGAATCTGAAAGGGGGACAGTCAAACATTTTCTCTCACTGCACCACAAATCTCACTGGAACATGCAAACTGACCTTGCCTAATTTCCCTTCCAAATATTCTATTCAAATCCTGGACTCTGGAGTTCAGCATTGTTCATCTATGGCAATAATAAAATGTATGATGCTTTGAAAGGCGCTGTTCTCTGTTAGAGACAATGCTATGTTATGACCTCCTCTGGGCTCAGCTTCTGTTTTACATCTGACTGACATTTCTTACTGGTGCACTATCTCTTAAGGCTCAGTTGAAATATACAGGAAGGTGGTTGCTTGCTGAAAGGTAGACACATTTGCTGCAGTCCAACCTGATGCACTGCATTCGTTTTTTGTAATTCATGTATTGATTAGCCTCCTACCTGTCTGACAAAGGGTGACACTTAAGGTGCCTAACAATGGAACTGAACAGAAGCAAAACCTTGATTTAAAGATGGCATAACAACAAACAGAATGGCTTAGATAGAAAGAAATCAACAGCAACAGCTGATTAAAATGCCCCTTCTTCAGTAGGGCAGCTGCCAGCATAAAAAATGTCTTTGCCTGCTGGGAAAGGGGTGACAAAGAGAGTGAATGAGCATCCCCCAAGAAGATCCTCTCTCACGCCCCCACCAAAAGCCCCTCTGATGGCCATCGCAACAAAGGAACAGCCTTTCCCAAAGACATTAACGCCGAGGCAGGTTGCATAGGCAGAATCGTTTTTTCATGTTGCAGGTGTACGGCTGATGCTGTTTGTCCTTTAACTGTATCATGTCTTTTGCATTTTCATCTATTTGTGTGTTATGTTTTAATTAAGATTCTGCTTTCATTCATTCAGTTTCTTATTGCTAGCCACCTTCCTGTGTTGATCTTGGTGGAAAGGCTGAAGTGATTATGCTGATCCATCGGCACAAAAAGGCGTGGGGTGGAATCCAACTCTGGATCACGACTGGCCAACAGCATGGAGGTGCTTCTGGTGAGGCAGGGCGAGGTGAGCTCCCCACAGCTGTGTCTTCTCTGGCCTGTGTGGCCAGGCGCTGTCAAGAGACACCTTCCCTCCCTCTGACGATCACCAGCCTTGGGCGCTTTCTTTGCACAACTCTCTTTATTGTTTCCAACCATAAATCATCCGGGCAAGTCTCTGAGCACACACAAAGCAGTTTGTTAACCCAGTCTAGCGAATGCTTCCCAAAACTCTCCTTAAGAGCACATTTGTGCCCACACCCTCAGGGACGGGTGCCATGGAAATGAGCACACCTCTTTTCCACCCACTTCCTATCTAACTGAGCCCCTCAACTTCGCTGGTGCCAAGCCACAGACGCCACCTCCAAGGGAAGGGGCTGATCTCCGTTTGAGGACCCCCATTCTCAGAAACCGTTCCTGCTGGCTGTATCTCCATGCCATCCCCGGGGTCTGTCTGACCCATCACCACATCTGCCCTCTGCCTCCTCTGCCTGTTGTATCCAAGGCCTTGAGCAAGTCCCTGCTCCTCGATCCCACCAAAATATTCATCTCATGAATCAGCAGAAGTGGTGCAACTAGCGTCCCACAGGAACACTTGCTCTCAACATCCTTGACATGTTCTTCCTAGAGGCAAGAAACAGAGTCTTCCAGTGGTCCTTGGCTACTGGATTATGCCCCAGCGTGATTCCCTGGATGGCGGACAGGTCTCCTTTCCCTCCTCCTCCTCCTCCACCAGTGCCAACTTCTACCCAGGCTCTGCCTGTCCTGGCTTGTACCCCCCACCCCAGAGTTGGTGTTCCTATAATGAACATGAATGCATGAATGTTTGGATGAAACATTATGTAACATGCAGCGTATGAATCCTAGCTCCCACATGATGTCCAAGTCTTTCTTTGTTTTCATCTGTTCCACAGTATCAGATTGTTACTAAATATTATAGCTCAGTTTTATTGACTCCAGGGACAGCTGTTGGGGAGAAAATTCCACATTTCGAGCCAAATATGGTGTTCATGTCTTAGCTCAAGAACTGGATACTGCACAAAAATCTGTTGGAGACCTTTTCCCCCTTTTCTGCTGCACGATGTCCAAACCCCCCAGAACTTTGCAACAATGAAATGTGAACTACACCCACATGACTTTTTAGCATCTATTTAAATAGGAAGCTGCTTTAGATCAGGTCAGGCCCTGGTCCTTCTGACCTGGTACTGGTGACAGAGGCTGGCGGTGCTGCTCCAGAGCTCCAGGCAGAAATCTTTCCCCAGCCCTACCTGGAGATGGTGGGGGCTGAACCTGAAACTTTCTGTATGCATCCTGCCCCTGAGTCCAGACTCTGTAAGTCCATAGGATGCAACAGTGGCATTTTATCACAGGTCCACATTTGGGGCTTTTGCCAATACAGAATTCCCACGCAGTTCAGCTTAAGCAGCTCCACTGAAATGAGTGAGAAGCAGGAGGCCTTCCTGGTGGCTGCCGCAGCCCTCCGGTTTGGAGCACTGTAGCATCCAGCGGAAGGCAGGGGAAGTACCAAGGCTGGGCAGCACCAGGATTCCCCTTGCCCTCCCCACATGTAAGCAGCCAGTGCCGGCAGCCGGAAGCCTTCCCTCTCCTCATGCGGAGGGGAAGCTGAGGCAGCACCAGGCTTCCTCAGAGGACCCTGCCCCTTGCTTCCCCTGCCCACCCCATCCCAGCTCCCCAAACGGTCTTCAGTTATCAGAGCCCAGCATGCATGGCAGGAGCCGTGCTGGCTGCAAGGACAAAGAGGTACCTCTTCCCAGCTCTGACCTCAGGGTGATTTTCTGAGGTTGGAACAGAGACTCTCATCCATCCTTTGTCCCTGATGACAATGCCAAGAGGGCATAGAATTGTGCCCTGAAAGGCTCGCCTTGCAGCTTGCTTTGGGAGTATTAGCAAGTTCATCACCATTTAAAATGATTTTCAATTATGCTTTTTTTTTTAACTGTTGCTTCTGGTGCTTAACTCTTTTTGCATATGATTTGCTTGTTTGCTTTGCTTGCTTGTTGTCTGATTTCTTGCTAGCTTCCATGAGAGGTATAAATCTTTTTAATTGCAAGGAAATAAATACAATTACAGTTAAATACAATTATATTATAATATAATATTACTTATATTTTGAAGAATTCAGCTGAGTTTGCTTTTAGAGGAAATACAGCCAGTGTGGTTTAGCATAGCGGACAGAGTGCTGCTCTGGGTGTCGGGAAACTCGGGTTCTGCTCCCCGCTCACCCCTGAAGCTCTCTGGGTGACTCTGGCTCCACCACCAACTTTTACCCTAGCACAGTGGTTTAAACCACTGTGCTGCTGTGCTGGTTGATTGAAAGGTCGCCAGTTCGAATCTGCACAACGGGGTGAGTTCCTGTTGCTCTGTCCCAGCTCCTGCCAACCTTGCAGTTCAAAAGCATGCGAACGCCAGTAGATAAAAAGGTACCACTTCGGTGGGCAGGTAACAGCATTCAGTGCACTTCGGTGTATAGCAGGGGACTCAAATTCAACTTACCCGGGGGCCGCTGGAAGTAGAGTCTGGGTGAGGCTGGGCCGCATGAAGGATTCCACCACCGCGGTGGTGGTGGGCCGCTCATCCCGCGTCGCTCCCGGAGGCCGGCCGGGCACCGCCGGCGCTTTGAAGGCCGCAGGGCCCCTCCCCTGTCCCCCGCCATCCCAGCAATTGGCCCGCGGGCCACGCGTTTGAGACCCCTGGTGTATAGTCATGCCAGCCACATGACCGTGGAGACTCTGCAGACAAACGCTGGCTCCCTCGGCCAGGAAACGGAGATGAGCACCGCCCCCTAGAGTAGACATGGCTGGACTTTAATGTCATGGGGCAACCTTTACCTTTACCTTTTTATCTCACAGGCATGGTATTAAGTACCAAAAAGATTGGGGGCTTAGGCCCACAGGACCCCCCCCCCCAAAAAAAGCATATGCTTTAAGAACATAATGCCATGCTGGATCAGGCCAAGTGCTCTGCATACACAGACGCAAGCCAGCTACCTGCAGGATTGCTCGAGCAGGATGAGGGCAAGAGCGCCTTCCGCCCGTGCACGCAGGCAGGAGTCCTCCCACAGAGGAGGCAGCACACGAGGCTAGTAGCCACTGCTCAGCAACTCCCTCCTGAATCTGTCCAATCCCTTTTTGAAGCCATCCAGATTGGCAGCCGTCACAACTTCCCATGGCAGCAAATGCCATAGTTTAACTTCGTGTGAAGAAGTCCTTCCTTTTATCTGCCCTAAACCTCCCAGCTAATTTCTCTTGCTGTGTTTAAAAGATACTATCCCCAAGGGCATCATTGTTTGTAAGAAGGGATGCATGGGTGGGGGAGAGGAGGACTTGTGATTTCAGAAGAAGGACCCTCAGGGAGAAAGATGGAAAGGGGGTAGCGGGAATGGTGGGGCGGAGCCCCTCCCACAGATTTGGGGCTGCAGGCTTCATGGGCCGCTGCTTCGCATTGCCTTTGCTCCCTCTCAGGGTTGTTGTGAGGGTAAAATAAGTAGGAGGAGAACCAAGTAAGCTGTCTTGGGTAGCCTACAATAGCTAAAAAGGCTGGATATGAACGTTTAATAAGAATAATTAATAAATGAGATGCTTGCATTGATTAATGCAAGTAATAAGGCCTGCTGCAGACAAGTGGTTTCTTTAAAAAAAAGAATATACTGTGCTGCATGTTATTGTTCTTTGCTGCCTGAGATGAAGGACAAGCTGGTGCACACCCAGCCCCACACCCGTATTCACACACACAAGCAAGCCGCACCAGCAGCTGGCTCTTGCTTTGCCGCTGGCAATGGGACGGCGCTCCCCCTGCTTGAGAGGCTCTGGCAGGATGCCGGGCGCCCCCACCGCCCGGCCCGGCAGCGCCTCACAACCTCTCTCGGCCTGTTCCACCGCCACAACTGCTGTCTGAAGCAGCGGCTCCACTCCCCCTAAACAGGGCCAGCCCTGCTTGGCTGCACAACCCAGCTTTAGGTGTGATTCACATGACCGCAAATGGGTCCTCGAGGCATGCATTAAATTATCGCAGCTGAAGATATCTGGGCAAAGGATGAAGTCATGTGCTTACTCTGCTGCACACCCAAGTCCTAATTGTTCAGTATGTGTTAACATTTTACTGCACTACTGGAAAGATTTCTGGAACTTGATCAGTTGGTGGTACAATTTTCAGTTCTGCAAACCATTCCCTAGTTACCAGCTTTAAGCATGAGATTCCAGACGGCAAAGATCACTAGACAAGAAAATCGCTGGTCAGCTTGCATATCATTTCTCTGCTGCACCCCTTCCCAGCTTTGTTCATTTAGGAAATTGAAGTTACGCAGGTTTCAATGTACAGGGCAAACAGGGAGACGCAAGGCACAGTTCATTCTCTCGTTAAATGGGCTGTGAATGTTGCTATTGTATTAAGGCAGTGTTGTTTACTCAAACAAGACTGGACTATCACTAGGAAACACAGTGGCTTGGTGGTTCTAAAGCATTTGCTGAGTGGATGGAGGGTCCTTTGTTCTGAGGAGGCTGATGATCTGGTGGTTAGAGCTTCCTATGCCACCCTGTTGCCCTCCAGAAGTTTTCAACTCCTATCAGCCCAGCCACCAGGGCCAGGGATGCTGGGAGTCGTAGTTGCAAGCTCTTGGAGGGTACTGGGTTGGGAAGGTTTCCCTAAAGAATCTGGGGGATTGGACCAAGCATTTCTCCCTCTCCTGTGATATTGAACTTGGCCATCCAGTGAATGGCTTGGCAACAGATTCCATTTAGACAATTGAACATAACTCTTCACCCAAGGCTGAAAGCCATCCTAACCTGACCCTACAGTAGGGTTCTGATCCAGATCAGGGACCCTGTACCTGCTCTAGGGTGAAAATGGAATGCCAGTTTAGAGTAATGGCTTGCAAAGCACATTTGATAAATCCATGAAGGATGGATCCCCCAGTGGCTATGAGTCACAGGACCGCCAGTTTCAGAGGTGTGCTAGTCCTGGCAGGTCACCAGCAGGGAAGGACAGATGTCATCTGCTCAGCTTCCAGGAAGCATTTGGTTGCCCACTGTGGGAAGCGGTATGCAGGCGACACTGAACCTGAAAAAGCCCTCCTGGGTCAGAGCAGTGGCCAGGAAACCCACACGCAGGATACGAGTTTGCGAGCCATGAACACTCCCACCCATGTTCCCCAGAAACCAGTGCACAGAAGCATGCTGCCTCTGAACATGCTGGAGGGAGCATATAGCCATCAAAACCAATAGCCAGCAACAGCTTTATCTTCCATGAATGTGTCCAATCCCACTTTAAAGCCGTACAAATTGGTGGCCATCACTGCATCTTGTGGAAGCGAATTCTAGAGCTTGACTGTGCTGTGAGAGTAAGCACTTCCTTTTATGTGTCCCAAATCTCCCACCTATCAGCTTCACAGGATGCCCCTGAATTCCAGTATGATGAAAGAGGCAGAAAAAGGCCTCTGCTTTCTCCACCCCATCCATAATTTTGTACACATCTATTATGTCTCTGCTTATTTGCCTCTTTTCTAAGCTAAACAACCCCAGCGCTTGAAACTTTTCCACATAGGCAAGTTGCTCCAGCCCCCAGATCATTTTCAGTTTCCCTTTTCTGCACTTCTTCCAGTTCTGCAATATCATATTTTACATGCTGTGGTCTGAACTGGAGATCTTTTTTCTGCAGAACTTTTCATGTGTTCTTAGAGAATTCTGACTCTGCTCAGGTAACTACGTTTCCATGGTTCATTCTGAGAGGGAATGCCCAGTTTAAGACTGGGATTTCTCTTTCATACAGACTACTTTTTGTATCAGCTACTGCAGGGTAACAAAACATCTTTTAGCCCCTGGGATTCATTCCATTCTGGGGAAGCCTTCAGGGGCAACCTTCTATGGGTAGCGAAATTTAGTTTAGTTTAAGCTAGTTTAAGCTAGTTTAAGTTAAGAATCATAGAATCATACAGTCATAGATTAGTAGTGTTGGAAGGAGCCAAGAAGGCTATTAGGTTCAACCTCCTGCTTTTGAGGTATACCAGTTTACACCATCCCACTCAGGTGCCTGTCCAGTTTCTTTTTGAATATCTCTAGCATGGGACAGCCCACAACTTCTCTGGGCTACTGGTTCCACAGCTATACTGTTCTGACAGTGAGGAAACTTTCCCTGATATCCAGCCTGAATCTGGGTTGTCACAACTTGACTTGATTATTCTGTGTCCTACACTCTGGTATCAACAAGAAGATATCTTGACCTTCCTCTTTGTTTAGTTTATTTTAGTTTACTTTAGTTTCTTACTTCAAGCAACTAAGCCTTAGGAGAGGTATTTCAATCTTCTAGGAGAGGAAACCGGACAAACCTTGGAAACCACCAGTCACTGAACTGGGGAAAAGTGTAGGGGTGAGGGGAAAGCGGTGTGACCGTCTAGAAAGTCCCAGGGGCCAGGGAAGGCGATCTGCAGTACTGGATGTTTCCCCGGGGCTTGAGGCTGTGCACCCTGGCCTCTGTGCCATTATCCCATGTGGGGTTTTAGACTGAAGTTGGACTGCTGAAGCAGCAACTGGAGCGGGAGCACAAGACTTGCTTACAAGATTGGAAAGATACAAGTGTTTCTGCAGTTTCTCTGCAGGGGAAAAAGTCATGTAAACTTTGCATATTTGTATTGTGAAAGGGGCCGTTTGTTTCTGTAGCTGGAAGGGACAATGGTGCAAGACACCCCCTTGGCAGATAAACAGACTGAACAAGCTGGGAAAATGTCTAAACAGTGTGTTTTCTTCTGCAAAATTAGAACTAAAACAAGCAGCCCTTTCTAAAGGTTAGAACACTCTCACTCACTTTCTGCCGCACGCACATCCACCTCTTTCCCCGGAAATCCATACTTGACACTTTCGACCTCAGCTGGCCCTGCTTTTCTTGTGTAACTGATGGAGTGTGTTGAATGTCAGTGGCAAGAGAAGAGGTTGGACAAAAATAACTGCCTCTTCAGCTTCCCTTTTCTGCCTCAGCATATGGGAATATGGCTCATTTTGTCTACTTTCCTGCAAAATGATTCATAGCGCAGAAGCGTTTCTTTTAATGTCAAATGACTGTAATCGAACCTTGCCTGCTTTTGTACTGAAGCAGTTTTTTCTGGGTAGCACAAAGGCTCAATGTGGGGAAACAGCATAGTTCTTTTTTTAAATTGCCTGCACCTGAATTCCACCATAACAACTGAGCTATTCAAGAAACTAGTCTTGGTGCCAAAAGAAGGTATAGTTGGGCACCTGCTGAGGGCCCATCCTCTAGCAGGGGTCCACTGACAAGAGTCCCTGGAGTTGCTCCTGCTTTTCACCTGCTTGCTCCCCTGCCTTTCATTCTGGCCCAGGCTGTGGTGGTGGTGCTGGTGGTGGTGGAGGAGGAGGAAAGGGCCAACGGATGCCACTGCCTATTTGCTCAGCGGCTGTCTGTCTGTCTGACTGGGTGGCAAGTGATAACAGCGATGAAGAACAGGATGAGGAGCAAGAGCAGATGGTGACCAAAGTGGTGAGAAGGTTGACCCTTAGTGGAGGGTCCCCACTAAGACTGACTTGTCCAAGGACCCTCTAACGTCATTTTAATTGTTAATATTATTTGCTTATTTTATCTGGCCAGGGCAACTTATTTTATATTGTTAATTTGTTGTATATTTGAATGTATTATATTTTAATTTTATGTTGTGAGCCGGCCCGAGGCTTCGGCGAATGGGGCAGCATAGAAATGTTTCAAATAAATAAATAACACCTGGAGGTGCTACTACCCCATTCCATTTTTTGTAACTTTCCTAACACTGACGCGGAGTTGCAAAGAGAAAAAGCTGTAAATATGTGACACTGTTGTTCCAGAGCTACAGGTTGCTTAATGTAAGGCTTGGCCTCAGTACCAGAAACCATCAAGTGGGAGGGTTCAGCTACACCAACGACTGCTGTCGTCACCCAGTGCCCAGAAGCCCACCCTAGAAACTGCTTTCTTAAATTAACCTGCAGTGATAGCACAGCAAGAGCAGGGGCACTGTGGGAAATGCAATAATGGCGCCGAGCTGCTGGCTAGGGACCCCACAAGCTGCAGGCAGCGCTGCTTCTGAGCAGCAACAGTGCTAAGGGGTGGGCACATGTGGAGAGCTCATATATCGCACGGGAGCCTGCAAACCTGCTGCACCTGTGTACCAGGTGCTGGGGAAGTTGACCAGGAGGATGCTCCTGCACGCATCTCCCACTTGTGAGTTTCCTGTGGGCATCTTGTTGACCACTGTCTGGGCCAGCTGAACACTTGGTCTGATCCATCAGGCTCTTCTGATATTGTTATGCTCGCATCCACCCTGCAGAATTTCAGCAGGCAGCAGGTCATTTCGGGCCATGCAGAAGGCAGGTTTTGCTCGTTCAGAAATAATATCCCAGTGAAATGCTTGGAGTACAATTCTGTTGTCCCTATAGGGATGGCAGAGAGGTTGTGGATATTTCTACTTAGGAAGGATGAGATTTATTTGGGATTTTTTTTTTCAGTTCGTTTTTGATAATATTATTCAGGATAAAAATAACTTAAGTTTTAAAAGGTTCCATGTGGGAGAAACTAAAATGGCTTTGAATTTTCAACTATGTTTGTGCATATTTAGAGGTGCCATTTTTCTTAGTTATATGACAGGCAAGTACGTCATGACTTTCTCCAGGCTGGGAATAACTGTACCTAATTTCATTTCATATTTGATAACTATTAACAAAAAAGCACAGAGTTCTGCCTATACACAAGAGGAAGAATTTGAGATTTAAAAAAAAGAAAAGCAAGAGAAATCATTTTATTTATTTATTTATTTATTAAAACATTTTTATGCCGCCCATTCGCCGAAGCCTCGGGGCGGCTCACATATTTAAGTTAAAATAATTATAATATAAATTAAAATATAAATATAAAATCATGCTAGAGTTTGGCATATCTTCCACTGTTGTTGGTATGTGCCATCTGGCTGGCTCCAGTTTATGCCATCCTATGTCCCCAAAATGTTGTATCCCAAAATGTCCCCAAAATGTTGTATCCATGATAGCACTGATCAGATCATAAAATTCAAGGCTGAGGCTTCCTTACTGGGTCAATCCATCCCCCTCTTACTACTAGGGATATTTCCTGACCCACAGGCACTGAATGAATGGACATTGTCAGGCAGGCTGCCAGCCATGCTCTGATGCTCTGAAAAGAATTAAGCTCTGTCCCTCCTCAAAACACTTCTCAAGGTTGGAGTCAGTGCAGCGAAGGGCCACTAGGATGGTGACTGGTTTGGAGGATAAGCCATATGAGGAGAGACTGAGGGAGCTGGGTCTCTTCAGTCTTGAGAGGAGGAGACTCAGAGGGGGCCTGTTAGTGACATACAGGTAGGTGACAGGGTGCCATGGGGAGGTGGGTCATGATGTTTTTCCGCTGCAGTGGAGGGCAGGATGCATTCCAATGGAGCAAAGCTCAGGGAGCCAGGATTTAGGGTGGATGCCCAGAAGTACTTCCTGACGGTTAGGACCCTTAAGATATGGAATGGGCTTCCATGGGAGGTGGTTGAAGCCCCATCGGTGAGCGTATTCAAGGATAGGCTGGACATGCAGATGGTAGGTATGTCATGAGTGGAGCCGGATGGAGCTGGGGGTCAGACTAGATGGCCCAGGAGACCCCTTCTGACTCACTCTGTTTCTACGTTTCTTTGCTGCTTAATATGAAGGTTCCAGAGGCAGTTATATTCACAGTGTAGCTTCTCCTTAGGCTGTTCTTTAAAGGTCAAATTACACAAAAGGCTGATGATTGCATCTCCCAGCCTTTCTATTTCAACTTAACTTCTACCTGGTGAGCTCTGGTTCTCATTGGACCGGCAGTGCTCTGTGAAGCAGGAGTTGTTATCAACTTTCTTCTATACTATTTTCTAGAACCAGATTGCTCCTCCAAAAAGTTGTGCACAGAGTTCTGCACACACAGATGTGCAAAAGTGCGTGTGTGTGTTGAAATCGGCTACATGAGACAAGCGTTTATATTCAGCTTCTTGCAGAATTTGAATTTGCCAAGCTCTAGAATATTAATTCCTTCTCCAAAGTCTGTTTGAAGTGAATATTTCTGAAATGGGCTCATCAGTCTATTTCTGGTCCATGCCACGTTGAGATTGCTCACCCATCATTCCACCCCATATCCACATTAACCTGTGAATTCAAACATTTGCATTTGAAGATATATCCCAATGCATATTTTTAAACATATCTGCTCTCAAAATATAAATTTGCAACATGCTTCCTTTCAAATTAATACATTTTAACAATGTACTTCAATATACTTTTGTGCTAGAAACTGTGGCTGAACAGTTGAGCTGTATAGAAGTTAATTCTCTGCTGAACCAAAAGGGCAGACTGGATCAATTTGCTTCATAATTTACTAAGATCACATTCCTCAATCATCTCTGTGAGTGAAAAGGTATTTTGACATTAATCAGAAAACAGCAGAAACAAGTGTGGGTAGCATACTTCTTGCTCAGGCTAATTAAAACAGCCAGACATTGATGAATTCATTTTCACAAGAAAAGCTTCTTGTAAGTTTTACTGCTGTATCCCATAAAGCATTATTTATCCCAATCTGGCCAAATATATTTGGCTTTTAAAACTAAATTAGCATAGGTTTGCATTTAATTATCACACCGGTCGTACGTCATTAAAGCAATGAGTTCAGTTTTCCCATTGGTGTCTAAGATTGCCTTTCATTGTTTGCACATGAAACAAAATCACCCAGGAACACTCTAATCTCAGGACCCAAATTAATGAGAAGCAGAAACAGGGACATTGCCCTAGGACCGTAGAACAAAATGGGTGATGCAGCCCATAAAAGAAAAGAATGATTCCTGACTGCAGGGGATTCTTTCTATTAGCCAATTAGAAGAAAATTTCACAATACACTTACACAGGTTCTGCTGGACTGAGGCCAAAGTCTTTAAAAGTGCAAGGGGGGGAGAGGGAAAGAGAACGCAGACAGCAGCATATAATTTCAGTACAGAAAGAGGATGCTGCTATCGTCCACTTTGGATGCTGCTAAGTGTCCCAGGTGTTTGCTTGATGCATATTTCCAAGGCCAAAAAATGAAAGTGTTTGTGTTTTTACTGTACAGTTACACTGGGGCAAGGGTATGTGTGGAAGTTTAGTGGGGCAGAGGTAAAGGAACTTTGTGTGAAGACTTTGTGTTCTGTCCACACACAGTGCTACTGATCTAGATTTGGACCCCACAAAAGTACACCAGAGTTTAAAGAAAACTCCAGTTAGCATCAGGTACACACTGGGCATTTAACACAGCATGTGATTTAGTACCTAGATTTCATCATTTGAGTGGGGTGGTGTAAACTGGTGTCCTGCGACAGAGGGGGTTGCACCCAATGGCCTTCTTGGACACTTCCAGCTCTACTATTCTGTGATACCCAAACCAGAATCCTCAATGACAAGCTCACAATAAGCTATCCGTAGGATAATCCAGGGTTCAAATGATATTTAGAGCCTATGTACACTTTCTTAGTGTGTGGGTCTCACTGACCTTAACTATGCATAGGATTCTCAATAAAAGTATTTCCAAAAAACCAAAGCAGTGGTCAAGTTTAAAAATATTAATCAAAGCTACCACTGAGCAAAGAGCCGTTTTATACTAAACTAAAATCCCAGAATTCAAATGGCTTGAAGAAGTTAGTAGCTGGCCTTAAATCTAATCCACAATTAAAACAAACCCTCACTGATTCAGATTGATGCAAAATTCATAATCCAATTCTATGCATTCTATTCAGAAGTAAAGAGAAACTTGCTCCCAGGAAGCATGTATAGGATTACAGTTTGCAGCTCTATTGTATGTGTGCTGCTCAATTTTTTATTAGGAGAACACATCAGTATATGATATTTCTGAAGTCACCAAAACTGGATAGCTGGTACCTAGATTTTGTAAATTCGAGTGCCATTCTTGACTGAACAACATGGTGGAAATCCTTTCTAAAAGCCTAACCAGATTGGTTGGGAGATGCTCTATCTTGGCAAGCTCAGCCAATTTAGTATCAGTGTGAACTGAGGAAGGAAGGAATGGCAAGTGATGAACATATCAGCAGCAGGTATCTCCACAGGAACAAGATCCAGACCCCTGGTCTATATAGCCCAGTATTGCTGACTCTGACTGGCAGTGGCTATCTCAGGTTTTAAGATAGGAATCTTTCCGGCCCTACCTGAAGAGCTCAAGACCTGGGACCTTCTACATGAACGCCAGGCAGTCTGCCACTGCCTCCCGAGGTAGCGCCGTAGTTGAAGTTGGAACTGGGCAGCTGCCTGACTTCAGGAGAGGTGATTTTGAAGAGGCTGAGAAAGCAACACACAGATATATGGTGGGCCAGAGGTGCTAGACTGGGACTGGTGGCACTTTGGCTGACTTCTGAACACCTAAACAGTTGGCTATCTTGTCACAACGTCCAAAAAGAAAAAAGACTGGAAGTTGTTTGGTCTCTTCTAGCCCTTAAGCCCTAAAAATATCACACAGCCTTTTCTGTTTTGCCACATTTCCAACCAGACCATTCAGGTCTGCAGGCAGATTTGTGCAGAGTAAGCGACATCCAGTGGTAACTTCAGGTCATCACTAGTTCTTAAACCTTGTGGACAGCCTTCAACCCAGTCCAGCTTCCTGTTTTATAGCAATTTAACTGTGGAAAACAGGGCTTGGAGCAGGTGGGGGAGAGCTCTACTCAGGGCTGCTAGAGGTCTCGTCCAGAAGACCACCTTTGAGAAAAGATTCTCCTTGTCTGCATTCATTAATGAAACTGCATTACACTTCCATCCCTTGTGCTATTTCTTTCAGGAGTGTTCTCTCTTGTGTGTATGGATTTGTGTCCCCTTCTGTCTCTCCTTTCTGGATTAGGGCTGGAGAACCTGGCACCCTTTAGATGACTTGGGTGGCAAACTGATCTGCCACAACTCCAGTGATGAATCAACCATCATCAGGGATCGTGCAAGTTGTTGCCCGAAGCATTTCAAACGGATGTCCGCTTCTGCTTTCAAGATTCAGCTGGCTTCCTTTTCCAATCTTAAATTACTATTAACAACACAGATTTTGGCACTTTCATTTCTTTGATACTTTCATTTAACATCTCTGATTCTTTTCCTGTTCCAAGATAAAGCATCATACTGTATAACTCCTCGTGTTTTTGCAGAAGGAACTTACAGCATGTTAAATGGGGCTCATTCCCAAATAAGTGTCTTTAGAATCACAGCCTCTTAGGAGGTGGTGCTAGAGCTGTTTACATAGGACAAATAAGTAAAAAGCTGTGACTCCCAGCATTCCCCAGCCAGCCAAGTGGGAATTGTAGGATTGGTTCTTCCTGTCTAAACAGGCTTAGGATTGCACTCCCAGGCGAGGAGGTGGTCAACAGGACACAGCATTGCACTCCTTATCCCACCATTCTGGACCAATCCCCCAAGGATGGTGGCTGTGCAGGCTGGTGGCTGGCCTTGGTCAGCTTGCACGCTCACTTAGCTGCTGTCTCTTGCTGGAAAGATCCCTGACTGAGGACTACATACATAAGTAGCAGCTCCATTGGTTGATGTTGTTGAAACTATGTCCCGGGAAGGAGCAATTAGGTCAAATGGGGAGACAGATCCCTTTCCACTCCTGCTGCAATCTACCAAAGTTTGCCCCCCATGCCAATGAGTGCTAGGGAGGAAAGGGCTCTAGGTGCCAAAACTGGCCTGTGGGGGGCCATTTTGCTCAGAACCTTAGGACAGGAAAAATTAAGCTTTCCCTTCCTCCATAGTCCTGTCCCAGTCTACACATGATGCAAATTAATATGATGAAATGAACATGGAACAGATGGAGTGAGCAGTGCAAACGTAACAGAATTGCAGTCTGATGTTGCATGAACAGTAGCCAGGCTGGGCCATGTATGCCAGCAGGTGTGATGCATGCATACAACAAGCCAGGCTGGCACCATCACCGTTGTTTTCCAGTACTTTCTTTGCTGCCTTTGCAGCTTGGTGAAGATGCCAACCCAGTGCACAGATGACACAAAAAGAGCAAAGTCCACCTCAGGCATAAGTACAAAAAAAAAAAATGAAAAAAATAAAATGGTTCGGTTTAACATAGTCAAGAAATTCATGGTGTATCTGCACTTAGAATACTGCATACAGTTCTGGTCCTCGCACCATAAAAATGGTTCTTGCAGAGTTAGAACAAGTGCAAAAGTGAGCAATTAAACTGATTGAGGGAGTGGAGAAAATCTCTGTGCAATGGTTGCAACAGTTGGAATTGTTTAGCTTAGAAAAGGATTGGCGGGGGGCGGTGATAGAGGTGTGCAAAATTAGGCATGATGTGGAGAAAGAAAATGGTGGGGGAATTTTTCATAACACTAGAATGCTGAGACACCCGAAGAAGCTGATGGGTGGAAGATTCTGAGTAGATAAAAGGAAATATCCACACTTCACATGTGTAAAACTATGGAATTCACTTCCACAAGATGTAGGGATGGCTACCTATTTAGATGGCTTTAAAATGGGAATGGACACTTTTGTGGAAGATAGTAGTATCAATAGCTACTAGTTCTGATGTGAATGCTGTTTGTAGACAACATTATCTATCCTTATTTCTTAAATGCATGAGAAATCGGTCAGTGAAGGACATTTTTTTTCCTTTTACAAGGTTTTAAGCTTTTTGTGTCTCCGAGAGTTGTCCTATTTGCTCTCAGAGCAGCCAGCATAAGGGAAAAAGAACTGAGAAAATGGACTGGCTAATGGATTTTATTAATAGTTGTATTAGGTGCAATATGGTTGGTTTATTGTGAGTTACAAATCATATTGTTTATATGTATTGTATATTGTTTGACAATTATAATGTAATGTATTTAAATCCTATTATATGCTTAATTATATGGTTTTAAAATACTAATACAGAGTTTTTATTTAATGTTTAGTTGTTTTTAATGCTTATTTGCTTTTGTTTGTTTGAAATAGTCAGAAGACTTATTCAGTAAAGTTATTCATGCATTCCTATTAGTTTTGATGACTGATACGTCAGCTCCAGTATCAGAGGCAAACCTCCATTTGCTGGCTTAGGGGAATATGGTCAGGAAAGTGCCGTCACACCCGTCTTCTGCTTGTGGGTTAGGTTAGGTTGTCCACTGTGTGAACAGAATGCTGGAGTAGATGGACCCTTGGTCTGACCCAGAATATTCTTTGTTGGTTCTTATTTGAACAGCTGCTGGGCAGTTGTCCGGAAGGGTGCCAAGGCGCTTGAAGGTAAGGCTGTACACACAACATGCATCCAGGAAGGCTGCTGCCAGTGCTGAGACAAGCGTCAACGGTAGGATGGTTGGCTGCAGCATGTGGACAGGGGAAAGAGTTGCCATCTTGTCTTTGTTCCCCAAGCAGCAACACGTCTTGTGCTGGACTCCTCCCACCTGGCGTAAGCATCTGTCCCTTTCTCCTCGTGCTCCCTCCCTTCTGTTTCATGGTTCTGAAACAGTGAGTCCATAGACAAGGGCTTGTTCATTTAATTTCTGGTTAAGACACAGCCTATGTTCTAAAGGACTGAGAATTAAGATACTGATTAGATATTATCCACATCATTTTCAAGCTTCTCTCCTTCTGGCTAATGGCCAATCATTTTGTAACAATTAGGACCTATAAGATTTTGCTTGAAAAACAGCAAAAAACAACACACAAAATTAATCTCCTGTGTGCCACAATAATCAAATAATAGTCATCCCCATATTTCTCTATTTAAATTACCTATGTGGATTTGCATATAAACTTCAATTCATCTTTTTATATAGCCCAGTGAACCTTACTGGTGTGATGGTTAAAAGGCTAATGCATTTACTTTCATGCCAGAAGAGTAACTAGGGTAGTGTGGTACAGTATGGCTTACCAACCATGGTGATAAATGATTTACTGGGGCTGATTCTGTGCTTTGAAGCATCTCTACGACAGCACATCCCCAAGGAAAAAAGGGGGTCCCTCTTTTGCCATACGTACATGTGGCAGAGAAAAACATGGGTGGGGGGAAGAGAAACCAAGCCAAATCAAGCAATGGCGATGCCTGCCTCTAACAGTAACCAGGGTTCTGGAGGATCCTGGCTTTTTATGAATAAGTTGTGTGCTCGCACACCCAGCCCATGCAAGTCTTCCTGGCTCTTCCTGCCAGTGCAAGCAGCTACAATAAGCCAGATACGTTCTGCTCAGCATGTCACCTGAAATGGAGGGAGCAAAAAGCCAAGTTCCCAGTTGAGGCAAGACACTAAAACAAATCATTTCAACTAGGGAAAGATCACAAGTGGGTGTCATGGGCCACACATAGAACAGAAAGCAACTCATGCACAGTGCACTAGGCTTACCATTCCGTACAAACACAGTTAGCACTGTCTGTAGTCATAGAAACATAGAAACAGAGCAAGTCAGAAGGGAACTCCTGAGCCATCTAGTCTGACCTCGAGCTCCCATTTGCTCCGGTCATGACATGCCTGCCATGTGCATGTCCAACCTATCCCTTACCGTTGAGGCTTCAACCACCTCCTGTGGAAGCCCATTCCCTACCCTCGGGGTCCTGTCAGAAAGTACTTCCTGACATCCAAATTGAACCTTGGTTCCCTGAGCTTGGCTCCATTGGAACGTGTCTTGCCCTCCTGCACATGGGAAAACAGGTCTCTACCCACCTGCGTGTGACACCCTCTCATGTACCTATATGTCGCCAACAGATCCCCTTGGAGTCTCCTCTTCTCCAGGCTGAAAAGACCCAGTTCCCTCAGTCTCCCCTCATACAGCTTTCCCTGCAATTCAGCCACCATCCTTGTGGCCCAACACTGCACCAATTCTAACCTGGCTATATCCTTCCTGTAATGTGGAGCCCAGAACTGAACACAATCCTCTTCTGATCTAGAGTGGTACCATTCAAACAAAACTCTACTCCAACTTGTTTGTCTGAGAGCCAAATTCAGTTTCAGAGAAAGGGCTCAAACTACAACCAATACTTCAAATACCAGACTTAAGTTAAATCTCTTAAGTACCAGAAACCAAGCCTACTTGGATAAACATGCCAAAGCTGAAAAACCAAATTCACTGGCAGTTGGGAAAGTGGGCAGAGCCAGAATGGGGTTCAACTGTCTGGAGAACCCAAGAGAGCTGGACCAGGACCCAAAGAATCCAGATTTGGCCCCTGAAAAGTATGCCCGGCACCATTTTTAATATGCGCTGCTCTTGCAGGTTATACAAGACTGATTTAATATTCAGAATAGTGCCTGGCTTCCGCCTTCGCTCATCAAGGGTTAAACAGTGTGTCATGCAAAGTGGCCCAGTGATTTGCTTGTGTAGCTCCAAGATTCTATACCACAAAACCTAATGCCAAACAGTGCGACTGATTGTTGCCACACAGATCAGCATCTTCCCACTTCCTTGACCAGACCGGGTATGTGGCAAACTTCCACAGAGACTGACATAAAAACATCAGCATGCAGAATCAGAGACACAAATGTTACTTTAAGTTAGGGAAAATTTCTTGGAACCTAAAGTATCCCAGTGTTGCAAAATGTCTGCTGTGGGTAAAACTGTCCTGAAATTCTGAAGGGGAAAAAGTAGAGCCAAATCGGTAGACGGGGCCAGGAGTTTGCCTTAATTATTTTTTAAAGCCTTTATCTCCCTCATTATCCATCCCACAGAGAGAGAAAATATATGCCATTTTAGTAACATTTTGTGATCATTGGCAGGGGAATAAAGGCCATGCTCTCAATTTGCAGGAAAAAGTGTTTTAGTTACAAGCATATTTTTCACAATTTAATTATTTGTGGGTATACAGGGTGGTAAAATAACTTGGATGGCTGATTGGCCTCATACACAGCTGTGATGGTGCATTCAGACCCTCTTGTTTAGCAAGGATCACAAGTCTGCAGGCTGAAGCTCCAATTAATAGAATTATTTGTTTCCCCTAAGTGAGTTCAGACCAGCTGGATTATGCAAGTCACTGCCATGAAAGCAGAAGAATGTTGGTCACCAGTCGAGCTGTTGGAACAGCAGCCAGTGGAAAAGCTAGCAGCTCTCTCTCTCTCTCTCTCTCTCTCTCTCTCTCTCTCTCTCTCTGGGGGCTGGATGCTAGAACAAGAGGCCAGCCCCGACCTTCCCATCATCCAGATTCTCTAATGCAGACATTTTCCTCAGGGCCTGGAAAGTTTGCTCATTCATTGCATACATCCATATGACGGTAGCCGTACAAAGGTTTTAATGGCTTGAAGCTGGTTGTGTCCATGGCTTTTCAATTCCCATTTATGTTTCTGTACCAGCCTCTCCTTACCTGGTGTCCAAGGTGTGCTGAACTATAGTTCCCATCAGCCCCAGCCATCATCTCCAGGTTTCCAGTTGGGGTGAGAGAAGAGAATGTTTATCCATTTGCATTTTACAACTGATGTCAATAGCATAATTAAGTTTTTTCTGGTATAGAATGTAGTGGGGTATTTTACCCCATCTGATGGATGTGGATCTGGGCCAAGAGTACTCACAAACAGTTTTCGCCTTTAATGGATGAATGCCAGAACAAAGATTCAAGGCATACAGTACAGGAAGCTTCCCCTTATTCACTGCCTTGCATTCCATAGGAAAAACGGGGATACAAGTAGAATACATCTATCAAATACATGGTGGAATTCTGGAATGGTTAAATTTAATTTCATGCATTTCAAGGAAAGACAACTGATGAATAGTTTTGCAACAACAGCTTCCTATTAGTATCCAATGGAACATGAAGTAAATTGCAATTGTTCTTTCTGTACTGGTATTCAGTAAGATTTTTCTACTTGCTGTATAGTCATCAAACCCACATCCTGTTTAACATGCAATAAATCAGTAAATTGTTCCTTAGCTGGCAATGAAAGAGTTGAAGAATTTGAAGCAATAGGGGAAGTTTCAAAAAGGCTCAGATTCATTGTTCTTCCTATCTTGAAATTTCTGTATGTATAGCTGTATTTTCTGAAGGACTGGCTCAAGTGAAATGTAAATGAGCTGCATGCAAATATATGCAAATTAGCAATAAGTTACCCAGTAAATTCACAAGAGTTCTCTAAAATGAAGAGCACATCTGAAGAATTCTGCAGGAGACCTGGTATTTTGCTCACTTTGTTTTTTATTTTTAAATAGTTCTCTCATGTTCCATAGTATAAACACAATTTTAATGTTAGCAATGGTACTTCTGGTCCTCTTAGAAGCTGCATGTGTATTTTCATATCAAAAGAATAAAATACTTTAAACAAGTTGGACACTACAGCTTTCAGGTTGCAGTAAAACCTCCAAAGCTAGTTCTCCTGACATTTATTCTCTCCGCCTTATCAGCATGCAGATTGTATAGAAACGGATGGGACCAAGGCAAGCTAACTGAGGTCCCAGAACAGGTCCTGCTAACCCATAGCTGCCTCAGGTTTGACACTAGACTCTTGTGGCTCAAGTATTCTTATGCACCAAACAACCTATTGCTGTTCAGGTCCTTTCTGTGAAGCGACTTAAAAAGGAAGCTTTCTAAAAACACTGACTTCAATCCATTTGAGAGCTTTTTCTTCACCAGTCCCACCAAAATGAATGGGAAATGAGCCAAAGCACCCGCCAGCTGAGCCTGGAAGCTCAGGGCTAGATTCAGCCCACTGCCATCCCCTGATGTTCAACATATGGGACCTGCACTGTACACAAACAGGAGGTAGCTAAACAGACATAATTTTCATCGACTATTAAATCAGGTCACAATAAGCACAATGATAAAAATCAGGATTTATAAACAGTCAAGTTGGGCTAAGTTTAATTTGCTTCATAGTAGTCTGTCCTGCCCAGATGTTAAGGCTTTCTAACACAGTTCCAGAGGTGACAGTTGCCTCTGTCACCACAGACAGTTGCTACATCATTATGCAAACATGACAAATTCATTTTATTAGTCAAATATTTGAGTTCCACTCAAGTGCACTAAACATGATCAAGGCTGCATTGGAAGCCATAATGAACTGCATTCACCACTAAACTATAGTTTAAATTGTTATATTTATTAAATTAAAAGGAAGACCAGTAATCAGAATCCCTCTTTTCCTGAAGCTGCTTAGGTTATCCATGTTTACTCAAACAATTATAAAAGTATTTCAGAGAGTCTTCTGCATTTCTTTTTCCAGCATCTGATGGCTGTTGGGCAAGAAAGTGCTCATTTCCAGCATCTCGAGTGTGTCGACTATGAATGTACTTCAAAAGTACATAGCAGGGTGTGAGACAGGGACTTTTCCACCCCCAGCTGGAGATGCCAGGACTGAACCTGGAACCTCCAGCAGGCAAAGCACATGCTCTGTCACGGAGCTATGAATCCTCTCCACCAAGCTGCAGGGCCTTCCCTGAACACCACCCTTCCCCAAAACCAATCTGTTGGAAACTGTCTTCTCCAATCAGTTGCCCTCCAAATCTTTTAGACTACAACTCCCATCAGCTTCAACCATCATAGCGAAAGGGCAGGAATGTTGGAATTGTAACCCGTAAGATCTGAACGGCACTGGACTGAGGAAGGGTAATTTAAAATGTCACAAATAAAAGTCAATCAAAATTTAAAATATTTGGCTGAGGGTCTGAGATCTTGCAAATGCGTGATCAGTGGAATTCTGTGTTCATCTGGAGCCAGTAGCAATGACAGAAGTCAAAATTGTTGTTGTTGCTGTCATTTAAAAAACAGCAGCTACTGCCTATATTTGTGCATGTTTCCCTTATGTCACACTGACATGGTCAGATGACCTAAATTCCTGAGTGTCACTGTGTTACACGAGTAGCTACTGAAGGAACATTCCTCTGATATGCAATACATTTGAAAATACTTATTCCAGATTCTGCCTCCTCAAGAAGCCAGAATTTCATTTCAGGGCTTGATTTTGCTTTCAGCGTTTCTCTGGAGCTTAGCCTTTTTTCCCTAGACCTTCAAATCAAGAACACTTTATTAACCCTTGACTTTTAATGTTGATACATATGGCACTTTTAGAAGTTTTGTTCATACTGGCCCACGGGTAGCTTTTAACAGGAGGCATTTAATTCTAATAGAGCTCTCTCACTTTGGCCTGCAGGGCATCACAGGTCTTTTTAGCATCGCCTAGAAGCATGGCTGTGTTGGGCTTGTAAAAGATTGGATTGTCCACAGCTGCGTATCCAACGCCAAGCGATCTCTTCATAACAATGACCTGAAATGAGAAGCTCATGTTAGATATACCACAAATGGGGACATTCAGTAATAAATACCTTATGAAAAAATGCAGCCTCCACCACTGGAAAAAGTTTCAATATACATTAACAGTGGTCTTACTAATTTGTGTACTGACACATAAGGCTGGGGACTGCCTTTTTCCCTACAGCTTCAGAAAGAAGAATTGGACACTGCTAAGGACTGCTACAATTCCTTCAAGTTATTGAATGAACATGCAGGTGCTGAGCACTCCCCAATGCCAATTTTGTAAATTTTGAGGGCAAGGAAAGAAAGACCCCATTGTCCTATCCTGAAGCATCCCCTCCTGTAAACCTGCCAGGTGATGAGCTCCTTCCTTCCTTTGCAGGAAGGAATAAAATGTCCCCCAAGACCGGAACATGGATAAAATTCCCCCGAGCTTTTAGGTGAGTCTCAGTTTGCTTTAATGTTAGCCAGTGAGGTGGCCGAGGATCTTCTCTCTTTAAACACAGCCACGTGGTTGGTACTGCCAGCCCTCGGGCTTTCCAAACACCCTCAGCCATGTTCCCTGGATGAGCACACTAAGTAGTCAGTGCTTTTTCACCAGGTAACAATCATGGCATTTCATCCAAGATGGAGGACCTACTGAATTTTTTAACCTGGGTGGGCGGTGGGGGGGGGGGGGGTTGGAGAAGGAGAAGTAGCAGCCTGAGCCTGGATCCCGTTTTTTAAAATTTTGGCCCACATTTAATGAGGAAGGCACACTGCAAAGCACAACACAAGCATGACCATGACTAGTTATGATAACCTTTTCCTCCAGAATGTCTCTGGCCCTATGGTAATGTGCTTTGCTATGAGCAAGCATGTGAGGAAGGGAGGGAGGATGTCAGCATCAACACTAGTTCTGGTGGAATCTTGGGGACTCTTGGCATTTGCCCAAGCACGCTCGGTGCTGATACCGGGCCTGTCCTATCCCATTTGAATCAAAACTGCAGAGTTCTGTTTGACGTAATGGACTCAGAGGACAAATTTAGAAAGCTTCTGAAGCAGAAGAGAATGATGAGCAGGAAGTAGCACTCTGACAAACTGTTCCCAGGCAGATACTGGGAACAGATAGTGCAACCTGAAAGAACATGCAAAGGGGGATATAGGCTAAGCAGTTTCAACAAAACCTTACAGGAACCCTCCTTCTGAAAAAGGGGTACAGGAAGGGCTGAGCAGGCTCTGCCCATATAAAGAGGAGACCTTCTAAACAAGCTATGTATTGTGACAGGTGTCAAAGACTTTAATACACTGCTGGCACTTGCTGCAAGTCGTTTTCCTTTTGGAAAACCAAGGGAAATGTTAAATCCTTATTGATCTGAAAATGCAGAGCCTGCCTCAACCATCTGCATCAGCCTTCTCCAACCTGGAGCCCTCCATATGTTTTGACTGCAGCTTCTATCATGTCCAGTCAAGCATGCTGCTTGGAACCTTGAGAACAGCATTCCAGCAAATCTGGAGGGCAACCGGCTGGAGAAGACTGGTTTGCCAGACATTTCCAATGGGACATCAATGCATCCAAAACAGGGCCAAGGACAGGTGGGGACATCAGGGCAGGGAGCCCACCTTGCTCTCCAGAATTCTCCCACATGGCACACACCCTTTTCCCTGCTTCCACCCCTTTTCCTAATGACTTCCTGTTAAATTATCACTCACCTTTGTGAGTGATGATTTTGTTCGTGCCATTTTTTCCTCATTCTCATAGGCTGAAATGCTTCCCCAAAGGCATAATTATTGGTAATCAATATTGTGTTTAAGCTACAATATTGTGTTTTTGTGGTTTGCCTCTGCCCACTGCTGTTCCCAAGAGCTTCTCCAAAATGGGATTCAGCTCTGAGACTGACAGACGTTCCAGTGCCCCTGACCTTTGTCCAATGACCAAGTATCACCCTCAGTGCCGTTCCCAGCTAGTCTATTGTTCAAGACAAGCTTTCTCGCCAGAAAATTCTGGGTCTGAATGATGAGAGTGTGATTTTGAGTTTATAGAAATAGTAAAAGCAACAAATTCGCACAGTACTGAACCAGCCATACATTCTAAGCTTTAGAAGAATGTTAACTCAAATACACGGCTGTCAACCTGCATAAAAAGGAGCATCAGCACATGACAGTACTGCAAGGTGGTGCATTGCAAATGCCTACAATAGCATGTTGCATTTCATGGGCAACCACTAAGTCGTCAAAATTATCTGCACTAGCAAAATGTCCATTACACAGTATAAATGTGTATAGGGTAACTATTTGTGGTTGCTCATTACTGCACACCCACACTTATTCTTTATGCTTTGCTCTGAATTTGGCCCGTCAGTTAGTATGAAGTCTGTTGATTAATAAACATAAGAAAATATGCCTGAGAGGAGTATACGGATTCAAATAATATAGGTTTAGGTAATTAAGACACTGGATGGCTAGAAAGCAGCATTTTCTATCATGCAATTTCACTGGGAAAAGAGTTGGCAAAGCATTCCATACCAAAACTTGTAGGTTTCTCAAACAGTTGCATCCCCTGTCTTCTCAGCTTATCATACATATGCATCTTTGGACTATACTGACAAAATGGTTCAGAAAGAGGAGTAAGCAGAGAGAGCCTTGTGGAGGTGTGGAACAGAAATACTAAATTTCTAAACAGAGTAGGATTCCCAACACTTTTTAAATTTTTTCACCCACCTGCTTTGCCTTCCAAACTTCTAGAACTGGCATTCCAGCAATGATAGAGTTTGGATCTTCCTGGGCAGCTGAATTTACTGTGTCATTAGCTCCAATAACAAGGACCAGATCAGTTTCTGCAGTAAAACACAAGGAGAAAGGGACCCACATATAGTTATGAACAGAACTCAAATTCCAATTGTTAGTAGCAACTGTGGTAGCACAGAGATGCCCTAACCAGGACTCCAAATTCCACTATGAACTAAACAAAGAAAGGAAATCACAAGGGAAGCCTTTCCTACACTAATTCTTGAGGTGAGTTAAGACAGTTCTTCCAAAAAAAATTTAAAATAGCATAAAACGAATGAACAAACAGCATGAAATTTTAAGTTCCAAGACATGAATACATTATTTTCATCACTAAATGCAAGTAGAAAGTGCTAGATAAGAACTGGCATAGTTTAGACTGCCACATTTACTATTATGATCAAACTTCAATAAAGCAAAAAATAGCAGGCCATCCATCTCTCCCACCTGGAAAGTCTTCATTGATCTCATCCATTTCTAGGACGATGTCATATGGCACACCAGCTTCTGCAAGCAGAACATTGAGTTGTCCAGGCATGCGACCAGCCACAGGATGAATTCCAAACCTAAGTGCAGTGGGGGAAAAGAGTGGTGTAAAACTGTTCTATGGTATATGAAAAAACATGGAGTGAGCTTAAAATTCTTCTCCTACAGCACAGCAAAGTATCACACTATAATTTGACATTTTGGTGACTAAAACCCACGACTAGGACAGCACTCTTATGGGCTGCCTCTGCATTTAGAAAGATGCCTCCAATCTTGAAGACTGGCACACATGCAATATCCTGCTGGGCTACTGCTCTCGGGATGAGAGGAGCACCAGCAGCAATTTTTGCCCCCCAACTTCCTTTTAAATAGGTCCTGGAGCCCATCTAAAGATAGGCCTATCTCCCCTCCTCACCCACTAGAAAGTCTCCTTTTCCTTCCCCTCCAAAGCTGAACTTGCAGTCTCTGGGAGCTACTGACATGGCTTTTCCCACAGAAGTGTCAAGGCAGAGGGAACAGGAGCTCGGAGTCCCCCCTCCTGGTGTTGTAGCAATACCTACAAGACTCTTTGAAGACCAGTCCTATGGGCCCTGGCATACTATGGTCCCTGACCATAAGATTGCTCTCTGATTTCCCTAATTCCTCAAGTGAATAGGGATGGGAATCCAGATTGCCTAAATCCCCATTTATGACACTGACCAAACAAGACCTTTCTTCTTCCCACCAACAAAAGGATTTCTAGGAATAGCAAGTTCATATACACATCCTTAAAGTAGCTTCATTATGTGAAGGCACACTATAGCAGAAAGACGAAAAGGAAATGCTTCACCCAGCAAGCATATGGTTAAATTAAGGACTTCACCCACCACAGGAGGTGATGACCACCAGCTTAGATGGCTTTAGAAAAGGATTAGATAAATTCATGTAGGATGGAGCCGTGGTGGTTGCTAGCCATGCTGGCTAACTGGTACCTCCAGAATCATGAGGCAGCTTGCTTGGAAGCAACCATGGAAGTGGTTATTGGCTTCCCGAGGCCTCTAACTGGCCATGTATGCAAAGAGGATGCTGAACTATAGACGTTTGGTCTACACCAGCACAACTCTCCTTATGAATGCAAACTGTTGGCATTTGCAATAGCAGCTGTTCCTTTAAAGCAATGTGCACCCCTGATTTCAGTTCACAGTCCTAGGTATAGCCCTATTGTCATGTGTTAAAGCAGCAATGCAAATTAGTTTAATACTCCAAATACGTCATACATAAAACCAATTTAAGCATACAACAAGAAGGAAATGGTGCCTATTTTTGAAATCAAATGATATTGCAAAGCCAGCCTTGGAAGTCTGCCCCCAACAATAGCAATATGGGTATAGTTATTTTCTAGTCACAAAGCAACTAAGAGGGTAGACCTATTTCACTGCCTTTGACTCCCATCAGCAGTTGCCGGACTGTTGAACAGCGGGGAAGCTGTTGGCCAAAAGCAACAGGAGGGCCGCGAGTTGCCCACCCTGCATCTTAAGTTCAGCTGAATGTGCAAGCTCCTCTCAAGCATCATGGGTAAAAGGTTATTGTAAGAAAAACCTCTCCCTACATGAACTGAACAAATCACAGAGATTTTCTATAAACTCCTGATCTGGCCCAAGACATGGAAATTTAGCTTTTCCTGGATCAAATCTCAAGTACACAAGGAACAAATTGCTGAAGTTATCAAACTAATAGGGCTGATTTTTGCCATAAAATTACTGAAAAGATTAAGCTTGTGGCAAGAAGGGGGCTGGAAGACAACCATAGCACATTTGCTTAATTAACTCCACTTGGGCATTAAAAAATGTTTTTCAAAAGCTTTGCCTTCTATTCCTGGAACATTCTGGCCTGTATTGCAGAAACACAAAACGGTTGTGTGAGGGGAAATGCAATAAATTATTTCCCATTGTACATCTGCTGCAGCTGGTACTACTGCATTCTAGCTGCCAACCCAGAAATACTAAATTTATTTTTTGCCAGCTATACAGGAGCACAGCATAGAATAATGTAATTGCAATTATGCTTCATTATCAACCCCCTCTCCTAATGAATCCTTCCTCTCTAATTTGCCCCCCCCCCCACAAATCACTTAGTTTATTGGAACCGTTATTTTCACCAAGCTTCAATCACAACCAAATATATTAGGAAAATATTAAAGATAAGCCCAGGTGAAGCTTCTGTTGCACAATCACTCTTCCTCACTCATATAACTGCACAGGAGCTCCAGGCAAAGTCATCTTCAATTTTTAACTTTCCTGTTCAATACATTTTGTCCCTATCACTTCTTTTGTCTTTTCTTTACTGCAGAAAATCTGTCAATGTAAAAACAGAATGGTTGCATGCTTCCTTTGATCAGGTACCTCCCACCTGGGAACACCTTAATGTTAAATTGCTGCTATTTTAAACCTCTGCAGCATGCATATGGTTAAGATACTTTTTAAAAAACAAACCTATACCATTATTCCTGGGCCTCCTAATTAACTGACAAAATCTGCTCCAATGTTTGGCTTTGGTTGTTCAAATAACTTGGCAAGTTGCTTTAAACAAAGATTTTGATGGTAAAAGTGTACAAAGATAGTAGCAATACTACAAACCAAGTATAAATGCATCTTTTCCCACCCAAGGGTTGTTGTAGTTCATGGATTTACTTACCGTATCTTTTCAGAATTAATGTCAGTGCAATATGTCTGTGCCATTGCTAACACTTACCAGATCTAGTTTCAAACCAGAGTTTACATCAGGAAACTTGCAAACCCTGTTTAAATCTAACCATGTTTAGGTTTTAAGATTGGAGCAGTTATAATACTACACTATGGTTAATTTTGACAAGGTTAAAAGGTGAGGAATTCAGGAGAGACCTGAAGGGGGTGTGTGGCAACTTGTGAGTCTATGCAACATTCCCAATCTCCTAAGTATTACACTTTAGGAGAAAATCAAGTTAAGGCAAAATTGCTGTGATAGAAAAGAGAAGACATGCAGTTACCAAAAATAGAGGCTTCTTCAATATTGTTTCAAAATGCATTACTTCCCATAATATGATAGTTCACTATACAAGTTACTAGTGTTTCTAAGCCTTTCCCAACATGCTGCATTGCAGTGTTGGACTACAACTCCCAGCAGCAAGGGGATGGAACCACATGGGATGAGCCCTGGGTTTACAAGAGAAAATCAAAGGTAGCTGCACAAGATCCTGAATCAGGAACACTCTGCTAGGGACAGGAGATGTCCCTTTGCAACATACCATTTTCTGATTGCAATACCTTGCCACTCCCTGCAACAAAATGCAATTTGCCACAACTAAACAACACAAGCACCTGCAAGGCTTCCCTGTTAAATATAGTGACCCTTTTTGCGGGGCAGGGGGATTCCCCTCAATAAATATTCTTGTTCACGGATCTTCTGTATCACGTCTTATTTAGCCCTCCAGTTAGCAGCATAGGAAGGATCTCTTCACACATCTACTTCCAATGTGTACTCCAGCAATTCTCCTCTTGGTTTGCAAAAGAATTTTTTCATACAAGCGTGTTTACATACTTTCCATTTATTGTGTAGGCAGTGAAAGCATCTCTGTGTTTTGAAGCTAACTCAGAAGAAACAACCAACATCCAATTTTTGTTTTAACTCATAAGGACTAGGAACTTTTGAGTATGGGGTAGGGGAAATAACAGCCTATAAGCACAGTAGGCTTCTTGCTTGCAAAGCACATCTGTAAACAGCTCGAAATATACTTTAGAGAGAAAATATCTACAATCCCTCTAGCAAAGACCAGATGGAGAATCAGATATACAACAGCAAAAGAAATATGACAAAATATTAAGAAGCTTAAAGTTACAGCCAGCCAGCCACTCAATAATTCAAGCCATGTGATGCAGACCTTACTCTTTCCAGAAAAGCACTGAAGCACAATAGCTTTAAGAAGACTTCTTATGCTAAAATCTATGTCAGAATCCGGGCAAGAAAAACAACTTATATTTAACTAACTTTTATGAAAATGAAGATTTCAGTTTTATACACTACCCAGTTCTCATAAATTGCCCTCCCCCAATCAGTATGTACAGGATTGTTTAAAGAATATCTGTATATGCAAAATGATTTCCACTACTGGTTGTTCAACCAAGAGAGAAACTGTGAGTGAAGTTCTAAATTTAATTGCATGCCTTTTTGTAATAGGGCAGAGGAACAGAAGCCATAAGATTCCATTATGGAGAGGATGCATGATCCCCACCAAAGGTACAGACAGCCTGGAAGCACATGACAGTGATCTCTGGCTGCACCACAGTACTGTTTGTTCACAGAAAAGGACCACTCTCTTTGGGCCTCCTATACGTTGCTGCTGCCAGTTTTGAAGCCTACAACAAAGTCTGAACTGGGGACCTATTCTAACTGTAGGGGTTCAGCCTATGCCCTCCCTCCCAAGCTTGGCCAGACAGGAAAGCAGCAAGTCCCACAAGAAAGCCTTTTAACAGGCCAGAACAGGTCCTGCACTGCAAGTCAAGCTTGCTCGCTGGTTCAGTACAAGGGGACTCTGCTGTTAGAGCCCTTGACAATGGACCATCTGTGATCTTGCCGTACAACGAGGCAGAACTGAGTCACGCTATCATTAGGGATTACAAAACCCCCAAACCACTTACTTATATTTAGAGTTTCCTGTCTTCGGGGTAACTCCCACTTACATGCATTCCAAATAACTACAGCACTCCATTTATGTTCCTATGCCCTCTCATTCATATCATGTCAGCCAAGTGCATGCTGGACAGGAAAAATACTGCATGCACAGGGATAATCAGAGGCAAAGCAGCTAGTGGAGCACGTTACACAGCAAATAAATAATGCTTAGCAATACTCAGAAATGTCATAGAGCAAGCAGAGACAGGTATCGCACAGATATAGCTTACTAGGCTCACATAAGTCCCAGCAATTTTGGCAAAAACTACAGGAGTCCCTATTTGCACGTAGATTATTAATTCAATTATCTCAAATGAATTCCGCGACAGGTTGGATATGCATGAGCTTCTACTGCGCCAGTGCAGCAGAAGCGTATTCACCACCCCAGCTTTATACAGTAAAGACATTGGCTGCCCTCCAGACGGGCAGCCTTGTACTCCAATGCGGGGCTTCTCTGCTGCAAGCCGTAAAACAAGAAGCAAATCTAGAGGACTGCCTGAAAGATCTGCGGCCAGTGCTGGGAGCAAAACACAATGCTAAGTAAAGTAAGAAAGCCTCAGAAGAAGGTAAGCGCAACCATGCTGGAGCAGGCCGATGGTCAATCTAGCCGAGCACAGTGTTCAGGCAGTGGGAAACCCACAGGGAGGAATCGTGTCCAACCAGTATAGACAGGCAGACTGCCTAATGCTGGAGGTAGCAAAGAGCTAGCAAAACTAATCACTTTAGCCTGAACTGTGACTAACATTCAAGCATCATATTATTATTATTATTGTTGTTGTTGTTGTTGTTGTTGTTGTTGTTGTTGTTGTTGTAACATTTCTATGCCGCCCCTTGCCGAAGCCTCGGGGCGGCTTACAACACAATAAAATACATTGAAATACAATAGAAATAATATACACATTTCAGAAAAATAAAATGCATTATTCAAGAAGTGGGTTGTATCTTGTCCCTCAGGATGCTAGAACTGCATTCTTCACCATTTTCAAAGAACATCTTTAATCACAGCTTACAACATGATGCTTTTCTAACCATGTGTATTGCTTCCCTTTCTTCTCTCTCCATCAGGAGGAACCTGGAAGCCCAAATGTTCTTTGCCAAAACGAAGAACCATGGTTAGCTTAAACTAAGAAAGAAATTAAGTTTCATTCAACCAGAGTTTCCGGTTTGGACATAAAGGGCTATGGTCAGTTTAAAAAGGCTTAGAATGCTTCTAATCCACTCGTGGCGGTACAAATGAAGGACAGAGAAATGAGCTTGAGTAGCCTTATTCATGTATTGCCAAACCAGCGTTTAGATTTGCATCCAAAGCAAACCACTGTGTTTGGTATTTATTTCCCCCAAATCCACACAGAATACATGCTGTCCTAAGCAACTATGAGGCAGACCAACACAGGCCAAGGACAGATGCACACTCCAGCACTGGAGCACTATCACCAGTTGGCACTGCACACTGGCACAACAGCTGTATTGCAAACACTGCTCCTACGATTTTCCTTCTCCATCTGTACAGACAATAAAGACATGCGGAGAGCCAGTATGGAGCAAAACAATGGCCAAAGAGGCATGCTACAAGACATTACCCTGGAACCACCCACGGATGTGCCCTCCCATTAAAGAAGCAAGAACCAAATTACATGATCAGCAGAACCAATCTCAGCTGCAGTTAGAAGAGTGTAAGTTACAGACTGGTTGGCAAGTGCGGAGTTTTTTGGATAACTTGAGAGCAGAGAACATCAGAGCATCTCAGTATGAGCCAGGATATGGTCTGAAGACACACGATGCAGCAATCCGGCTAAAGCTAAGCAGATCTGGATCGAGTCTCTGCTCGGAGAGGAAGGCATCCTGCGTGCCCTATCTTGAACTCCCTGGAGGAAAAGCAGACTCTTAATGGCAAGCTACCTTGGGCACTATCTGGAGAGAGAGATTTGTTATGCTGTGTGTGCAACATGAAGACATAGAAGGAAGAAGAGTGGGGAAGGATTTACACTCTCTCCAGATCCTGCAATAGCCCTGAAGTAGAACTGCTGCAGTGCATCACAGTGTCCAAGTAGAAATACATATTTTAGGGTGCAAGAGCTTTGCAATAGCAGGGGTGGTACAAACAGTTGTTAATTATGTTGTGCTCTCAGTCTGGCAAGTGCTAAACCTTTGACTTCCAAGGACTGCAGTATTTATCTTTTGCTTTTGTTGAGTGAGGCATTATTTACATGCTACCAGTAAAGGCTCTGGGGAAAAATATGTTCTAATATTACTGATCCACCTAATCACACACTGTTACATGACTTCTAAATTTAAAATGGCATTTAGTAGTTTGTATTACTGAGACATCTCTCTGTTTCAAACAAGGCATATAATAGAATGTAAAGAACATTAAAATGGGTATAGTTTAGGTAGAATGCTTAAAAAATAATCACAAACGAAGCACTGAATTTAAAGAACTTTTGCCAATCTGCTACATTAATGTAGTACAACGAAGATGTTCATAGAGAAGCCTGGCTTCAAATCCCAATTCCTATAAACTCAATCAGATGAGCAGATGGTACTACAGCTCACCAAAATTTCCAGTCTGCAAAAATGGAAACATGCCTTATAAAACCATCACAAAAGAAATGATTCAGAGAACGTCTTGCCCTTGCTAGAACAGGGTGACATTACCCAGTGCATTCCCAAAACCTTAACTCCCAGCATCATTAAGCACTGGTCTCGCTAGCTGGGGCTGATGGAGCTGTAGCCC
The DNA here is from genome assembly GCF_004798865.1 of Varanus komodoensis. NCBI lineage: Eukaryota > Metazoa > Chordata > Lepidosauria > Squamata > Varanidae > Varanus > Varanus komodoensis. Next base: position 1,036,025 of record NW_025336087.1, on the reverse strand, counting down.
AAACTAACAGGAGGGCACCAAGTTGCCTGCCCTCAGTACGGACTGCAAGAGCACAGTGCAGTCCAAGAATTTGTTTTGAAGGAGAACCCTGAACCCGGGAAAGAATGCAAAGCCTCAGTGCATACGCAAAGTATTGTTCTCTTCTTTGTCATTGTCTAAATGTATGTGCTGCTTCCCACCAGAAAGAAATAATCCTGAAGTGTCTTTTCTTACACACATACAGGGATGCAGGCCAGATTTGGCCCAATGGCCAACCTATCTGGTCCATGGAGCACTGGACAAGGGCCCTCACCCTATCCCTTGAAGGCTAGCAGGAGAAGATTCCCATTATCTCGAGTCACTGATTGGAGTTAACAACCTAGATGCCCTTCGGTTGGTGTGTTGCTCACCATCAGAAGTAGGAGGTTGAGTGAGTACGAAGAAGTGTTTTGCCTACCCCATGTCCTTCCCAGTGGGTGAAAGGCTTGGCCCAGGGGAGGTCAGTGAACTGAGGCACTAGCTGAAGGAATGCCACAGGCGAGTAAAACCTGCACACAGCAAAGAGCACTGGCTGGGAGAATGCTAGCCGGCATGACAGCCAGAGTCCTCAAGGCCTTATTTTTGGTGTCTTCTGCCCCATGGAGGGCTCAGAAAAGAGGGTCATCGAGCTTATGAAGGGCTCGGTGGGGAAGAATCATTCAGTTCTCTGCCCAGATACACTTTGTCAACCCTGCCTTATAAGAACATAACAGCAACCTGAGCAAAGATCTAGCTGTCCAACACACTGCTTCCCACGGTAGCTAATGAATTGCCTCCAAGCAGCTCACAAGTAGAACTCAAAGGCAAGAGAGATCTTCCCTGCCCTTGAAAATGCTCCTTGGTCCGTTCGTGGCATGTTTAGCATGAGCAGACCTTTTCTCTGTTGCTCCAGTGAGCAGAACTGGAGCAAACACATGGAAAGTGGAGAAAAACAGATTCGAGTCACCACTGAGAAAAACCTACTAATGGTCCTAGCTTCTCGGGAGTGGAGCAGACTGCCTTAAGAACTAGTGGACTCTCCTTCACTGGGTGTATTTAAGCCAAAGCTTACAGCTGTCTGGGTTGTTGTAGTTGCAGGATTCCTTCAGTGAGCAGAGGGATGGCTCAGATGACCTCCAAGCTCCCTTCAAGTTCCATGACTTGCAACTCTGGCTCAAGAGACGGTCGGTTCTTGCATCCCTGTTTTGCCATTTGGCTCATGGAAGCAGAAGACAGTGGTCCAACTTCCTATGTGTCGCAAGCCTTTTGTTTTTCAGCAGGGCAGAAATGGGACAAAGAAAGTGGGTGCCATGGAGAGACAGAAAGAGGCAGCTCCAACCAGACCTGGACCACCCTTTTTGGTTTTGGCCGACTTTGCCCATTACCAATGCCCGCAGTCAAAAGATTACTCCAGCTGTAATGCAGCACTCAACTTTTAAAAAATGGATTCCCCATCCTTGGCTTAGGATCTAGAAAGGACTCCAACTGCATTAAACCACCATCAATCCTATCACCATGCTAATTTTTGACAGAAGTGGTTCCCATTTTCATCTGCAAGTTATTTAGCTGAGATATTAGGTAAGATTCAACCCTAGGAAAAAGGTTTGAAAATGCTTCTTCAAACAAATGTCACATCCATTTTCTAGACATTACTGCAATACACAGGAGGATGGAGGGTGGGGGAGAGCATGAAAGGGTATCTATGCGGCAGGTATGTTTTTGCCTAGTTTTATTAATGCATTAAAGATGTAACTTGATGCAAAGGCGAACCTTATGTCATATGGTGATGTTAGGAAATGCTTTCTTAATTATTCAGGCAAGCGGATTTTTCTCTCTCCCTTGAAATTTCTCTGGAATTTCTGAATCAAGTCTCCAGCAAAAGGATTAACATGACACATTACACAATCGATAACCTCTCCTGGAACATGTTATGGCTACGGGCAAGATTTTCAAGAACGATGACGTCAGAGCACCCGAGACATCAGGAGTGCTGTCACAGCAGCAATACAACAGATGCAATTTTTCTTGGCACAGCACAAGTATTACACACTGATGACGATCAGATGTCTTTGTGTTGGCACTCATCTGCCACAGATGTGGAAGTGTGCAGCCACATCTGGATGCAAAGTGTCCTGAGGCTGTATGGGCTACAGGAAGCAGAGGGCGAGCAGCTGCATTCAATGAACACTACGGGCGTGTCATAAAGTGATGAAAGACCCAACTTACCACAAGCAGAACATACAGATTTCTTTCATCAAAACCCTCTAGGTAATGGCTTGATGAGTGCTTGCCAAAATGAGGTTGGGATCTAACGCACTTATGTCAAAAAGCTCCATTCATATCGCTTTTGTGCCAAGCTGACATACAAAAGCCATGACTCTCATGCTTTCTATCTTCAAGTAATAATAAAATGTAAAACTGAGAAGCCAGCCCACAAGGAGAAAAAAGAAAAAGGAAATATATGAGGAAGAGAAAAGAGAATAACCAGCAGTTTGCACAGATCAAACCGAGTTACAGAACCTTGTTGTTGTTAGTCTCAAAGTCGTGCCCGACCCATCACGACCCCGTGGACAACATTCCTCCAGGCCTTCCTGTCCTCCGCCATCTCCCGGAGTCCACCCAAGCCCTCACCCACTGCCCCAGTGACTCCATCCAGCCACCTCATCCTCTGCTGTCCGCTTCTCCTTTTTCCATCAATTGTTCCCAGCGTCAGGGTCCTCTCCAGTGAGTCCTTCCTTCTCCTTAGGTGGCCAAAGTATTTGAGTTTCATCTTCAGTATCTGGCCTTCTAAAGAGCAGGCAGGGTTGATTCCCTTTAAGATTGACTACTGCAGACCAAAAAAAGGAATCTGCTGTGGCGGGAGCCAAAGACCAAGCGGACGGGTTCAAAGCCTCAAATACCAGCATTTTTTAAAGCTTGAAGCTCTTTATTGCCTCTATCTAAGCCTTAGGAAAGGCATTTCAACTTTTTTTAAACTGGGGGGAAAAACTGGGCAAAAGCTAGGAAACAACTAAACCATCAGTGGTAAGGGAAAGGGGAAGGAAAGGGGAAGAGGATGTGGTCATCTAGAGCCAGCGTGGTGTAGTGGTTAAGAGCGTGGGACTGGGACTCGGACGATCTGGGTTCGAGTCCCCACTCGGCCATGGAGCCAGCTGGGTGACTTTGGGCCAGTCACAGACTCTCAGCCCAACCCACCTCACAGGGTTGTTGTTTTGGGGATAAGATGGAGGAGGAGAACGATGTAAGCTGCCTTGAGCCCTTTGTAGGAAAAAGGCAGGATATAAATCGCAATATAAATAAAATAAATAAATAAATCTAAAGAACTGATTTTGGGGGTTGTAGTTCAACGCATCTGGAGAGCACCAAGTTGAGGAAAGCAGGAACAGTATATGGCGAAAAAGGAATGGTGACTATGGCACCACACAACTGTTGAATTACCTTGTTCAGCTGCGCTCTATCTTTGGACAGAACAAAACAACAAAACGAAAACAAAAAACCAGAACCAACAAAAGAGTTTAATAGCAGAGAGCCACTTTTACTGATTTTCTTGGCATAGTTCCCTCAGAAGGGTTCCCATAAAAGGGACACTGACCCCTAAAAAGCCCTCTCAAATATGTGTCTATATGATTTTTGCAGAGACAGATGCTGAACAGGAGATAGAGATTTCTACCCAACACTAAACATACCAATCTAACTCCTGGGTCCTCCACACATAATTTCTCTTCATTGCCACTCACTCACCTGACACGCTTGCCGATTTCTCTCAGCATTCTCACCAAATCAGCAATGGGATACTGAGCCTTGGCTGCACATAGGCCGTAACCTGTGAGAAGGGTAGAAACTCAAGATATGCAATGTGTTCATACAATGCTTTTCAGTTTCCTGTGAATGCTGTGCTGGTGTGGTGTAGGGACCGGGCCCGCTCCTCCTACAAAAGAGCCATTTCATAACATAATAAAAGGGTGTGGAATTAGATTCTGAGGCAGGTGGAGAGGCCGGGCCATAGTCTGCAACTGATGTCTAGCTGCACAGACTCTCAGCAATGACTGAGAATTGGAAAGCTTCCAAATCTTTGGAAAAGTTTAGTGAACCACTGATAAAAATGGAGTAGGCCTAACAAAATGAAATTGAAGCTATGGTGTCAAGTTAAGAGGGCGGACCAGTTCAGAAGCATCAGAAACTCTAGGTATTGGCCCTGAAACAGAAAGATCCATCCTGACTGTTTCATTTGCTCTATCCAGTTTTGAAAGGGAGGAGGAGTATTCAAGTCTGGAATCAACTCCCTAGATTTAAATCTCATGTCACTAACAGCCAGTTTTCTAACCTTGCTTGTTTCCTTTGTTGACTTCTGCAATTCTCCCTTTTTTTGTACTGCAAACCCTGTCAGTCTGGTCAGCTTTAAGATACTATAATGTTTTAGTGAGAAAGTCTCTGTCCCAGCCTGCTTGGAAGGAAGGGGAGAAGAACTGCTATAACAGGCTGGGGAGACACACAACCCAAGTTAATACGCTGGTTAATTCTACCTTTCCAACACTCAGTCCTATACCAGATATCTATTAACATGTTATAATGGATCAGGAAGTGTCAGATATTGCATATGAAAGAGCTGTGGCAGACAGACCAGTGATATGAGGAGGAAAAATTTCCACTGCTGTTTTTCCAGGCAAAATTCTCATTTTGTTACTGAGATGCATTATGTGTGTGCAATCTGTATAGCTCCCTGTTGAAGCTACCCTATTTAGCCCTGCCTAAATCCCTGTTTTAAAAGGAAGCCATACTTTTGAGAGCTGTCAGAAATAAGTGTTCACCCAAATGGAGTGGGGTGCACACTTCTCCTTTCCAGAGCACCTAAAGTTTTGGGAAAGGGCAGAAAAGATGGGAGCACAGGAAATATGGGGGAAACCCTGCAAAGGGGGAAAAGAGTCTCCTACCCCCTTTTCACAAGAAGAACTCCCACAAGGCTTTGATTTCAAGAGAGTGTCAAGAGCGGTCAAGGGAGTGCATAGTGCTAAGGTAACAAGAAAGTGCAAGGTAAAAAATACACCTATTTGCAGTCTCTCTGGGTGAACGGCTATTAGCAGCTGCTAAGTTTTCATGAAAGGCACACACCTCATCACTTACAAAAGATGGCTTCCAGCTTCACTCATGTTGGAAAGCAGATTGCAGCACTAGTGAAGCATCCATCTTATTTTCAAAGGAGTGAGAATGGGAGTGCCAATGATTCTTCCTTGCACTGGGGCACGCGTGTGCAAATGTATCTTAAAAGGGTTACAGGCCTTTCCCCACTCATGGTGAAATCTCTATTTAAATAGCGACTTAAGATCGCAACCCATTAGAGAGTGAGAATTTGGGGCATGAATGCCTCCTATTTTTCATGTCTGTGTTGTGGTTGCTCCATAGTCACAATATATATCAATTTATATTGATAAAACGCATTTTATATCTCCTGAAATATTGGGGAGAATTGCTTTTTCTGGTTTTCAGGAGTACTTACAGTATCTAGAGCCTACTTTTTTCTTGCTTAGTTTCTTACCTTTCAAAAACCTTGTGTGCTTATTGACCCTTAGATGTCCTGTTATACTGTATGCTACTAGGCATTTTGGCATCATATAAGAAACCATGGCACCTTCCCCAATTGCCTAGGGTACAGAAAGTTTTATTATTTATTGTACTAATTGTTACTTGGTGAGGGGGAAGAGAATGGCAGCTGGTTGAAATTCACCCCCCCACACACACCTTAATTGTAACAGACAGTCTGCAATAGATATGAAGTAAAGCCAGTAAAAACATCAGCCTGGACCCTGGCTTTCCACACTACACAAATTAAATATATCATGGAACCAGTTCTATTCACAAAAAATGAATGAGAATTCATTTGCATATATGAACTGTAGAACATGAGCAAGGCCTCATTTTACCTGGAGTGATTATGATGTCATTGGCTTCCTTTATCATATCAATTGCACTGTCCACATTCACTTCTGTATGTGTGCCAGTAATTTCCATTGGCTTCCCACCAGCTGTTGAAGTAGTGCCATATCCACCAAGGATCACGTTGGCAAGAGAGCGGTTCATGGCCTAGGGGAGAAAAATACACAACTGGGTGTTTTAAACAGCTTGACTTTAAGATCAAAAGCAACAGACATTGTTCCACAAAGCAAAATTTCAGCCATTTTTAAAATTTGTTTGGGTTTATCCCACTCCAAGTTTTGATTTCCCATAATGCTCTAGCCTCAGAATGACACAATTAAATGTGATCCTCTCGAAAGACAGTGGAAGGCATCAAAAGTCTAGTTCCTGGGAATATGAGGGAGAAAACAGAAGAAGAAACTATGAACAGTGAAAAGTTTACATGGAGTTTGTTTATTTCTGTATAGCTCAGCAGCCAAAGCTCTCTGGGAGAGAGGGGAAAAACAGGAAGGAATGCCAATGGCAGTTGAGAATCACTAGCATTTCTCTCCCATTTTATATTATTTGTATCTTTCATACTTCTCCTTAAGTATAGATAAAAGATAAAGTGAGAGGGATAAAGGAAAGTAGCACTACTACAGAGGTCATCCTTATGATTAAATTTCTACAACAGGCATGCTTGCAAATCCCACTGAGCAAACATGCAAATAAGCCAAGGTGGGTTGGCTGCTCACTGAACAACCCTCAGTCCGCCTGGGAAATGATCTGGCTTGCACAGCTTGTTTTCCCTCTTCTTCCCCTCTAGTCCACTCTGGCCTGTGTCCCAGGTTCCTCTGCAGCAGAGCCTGTCTCATCTCTCCCTCCCCTCCCCACTCCAATCCAATCCTTTTCATCCACCCTCACTGTTGTTTTTTGCTGCAAAGAAGTGCAATCGGGACTCCACTTTTTCAGAACTTCATAACGTGTAATGCATTATTGTACAAGTCAGAATGCATTATTATTACTATGACTACTGTTGTTATTAGTTGGTCTTTTCCAAGCACACACTTGCAGCTACTGCGTATGAGTAGACTAGCCCGGTCAATTTGCGGTCTGCTTCCAGTTGGTATCAGATTGAGAGGGCTGCATATTGACTAATTTATGCAGGGTTACCAGGGTCCACTGCCTAGTTTTCAATAGAAAAGCACCAGTAAAGCGGGGAAAGCAGCAAAAGCAGGTGCTCCACTTACTTCCTACCCATTACATTTGAGTTCATTTCTAGAGACTTCTAAATCCTGGCAGGGACCAACAGTAACTGCAACAGTAAGTGCTCCAAAAAGAGCCATAAAAAGGTAACAGGAGTTAATAATTTACCCTTCTGAAATAGCTGGAGAAATGTTGCAGTGCTGAAAAGATGGAGGGTACGAGAACAGTCAATTCAACACTTAAAATTAAGAGGAATATATTGGTAAGGGAGATATATTGGCCTCCTCTCTTTTTGGTGTGCCTTCTTTTGCTGCTTTCCTCCCTTTACTAGTGTTTTTAAATATATATGCAGTCTGTCTACTCTGCATCACTACTGTTTTTGGCATCTGAAACAGACAAGAAAATTGACCAGCCAAGACTACACATATCAGGTATGCTCTGGCACACCTATGTAAATCTGACCAAAAAAAATGCAAAAAAAAAAAAAAAAATTAAAAAATCACATATTTTGAGCAAGCAAAAAATAAAAGGGCAAGGAACAAACAACAATCCTTCCAAAGAGTCATTTCAGCATCAATGACGAACTATAATGAAGTCCCCCTGCTGAATTGAGACAACCCATCATGGACAAGAACAAACCGTGAATAAGCCATAGGTCCTTGTGGCGGCTTGTTCATTAAAAAAAAAAAAAAACCACTCTGCAGAAATAGCACCAAGGCTGGATGACACAACAACCCACCAAAGCAGATTATTCATGGCAGGTTGTCACATTGTACAAACCAGTAAATTTGTTACTTGCTAATTATTCATTTGCACAGATTTGCTGCCACCTAGTGGCACTGCAAAAATTAGATCCCAAATACTGACTTTAAACCCAGCTGCAAGTTACAAATGTATTTAGCTGAATCTATAAAATAAAGATAAGGTATTTGATTTATTATCATTATATTTATTATTGTAATTATTAAATTTGCATCCTGCTCATTTTCCTTCCTACCCAGAACCCAGAGTGGCTCATACTGTTTTTCTCTGTTTTTGTCCTCACACAAGCAATGGGTTAGGTTGTCAGTGGCTGGCCCAAAGATCCACAGCTGAATAGAGACTAGAACCTGACTCTCCCAGGTCCTAGTTCAACACTCTAATCAGTGAAATACAGTGAAATTTTAAAGGATACTTGTAGTATCTATGAACAGTACACATAATTTCCATCATTATGAAAATATAACATTCCAAATTTTTGTATCAAACACATAATCAGAACATTAAAAAGTTGATCCAGTTTGCCCAACAACTGAGAAACAACTGCAAAACATACAGCACAGTACACTAATATGGTACTTGCTGGTTCTGTGCTTTAGGATGTGAAAGGTCAGAAACAGCCTTCTGCACTGAGCCCGGACTTGGCCTGAGCCAGTTCAACTAGGATAAGTCAGGGATGTTGAAGGCGTACGGGGATTTTCTGGTAGAATGCCGGATGACTGATAGAGAAAATGGCAAGGATTAGCAGCAGCAGCAGCAAGGTGGTTCTAAAAAGCAAACCTAAGTCAAATTGCTAGAAACCCTGATCGGATCTAATTCAAATGTCTATTTGTAAATGCATATAATGCATATATGCATCCCAGCATATGGTTTATAAGATAAAGTATTTATTTTATTTTTGATTCACTGTCTCAGTACTTTGCTTCTGCTGGAGGACTCTGCAATTCTAGATCTTTTAAAAGTGGATTCTACAAACCTGAAGTTTGTGCGTGCCCAATCTAAAGTAACACCTCCTCCCATATGAACTTAGCTCACAATCAGATCTTTATTTATGTATTTATTTGCATGTATTTATAGGCCGCTTATAATTGCCGAGGCCTTCCTCGGCGGCTTACAAGATCTTCAGGTTAAGTCTGCAATCAATGGGACTTACTTCTGATCAGGACTGCACAGAGGGCAAAACACAGAAGCACTATTTGAATTTGTAACTCACTTTTTGACTTGAGCCACAAATTGGCTTCCATCATTCACAAACTCTAACAACTCCATTCGAAACCATAAAGGAGGAGGCAAAAGAAGAACCATAAGGATCGAAGAGGCTGCACGAAGACTTTTTTAAAAGCTGAACTAAGAAAACCCACAGCTCTTCCCACCCATGAGCAATGATTCATTCCTCTGGAGAGGGAAGGCACAGTTCTATGTTCTCCTTACCACACACATGATATAAGATAGGATGGCACCAGAGGAACCAATTAGTGCGCCCACGATCGTTAGCAGGTTGTTGTTGAGCAGGAACCCTTCGGCACACAGTGCCCAGCCAGAATAGCTGTTCAGTACAGTAATAACGACTGGCATGTCAGCCCCTCCTATGGCTGCTGTTAGAGTAACACCCTGAGGAATGGAAATAAAACAAAGACAGAACATTCAAGCTCTCGGCAAGCACATTTGTTAGCTCAAAACACTTCTGGATGGTTTTCAGAGCCCCTTGTGTACTTAACAGTTTTTTTAAAATGTGTAACTAAATATTCAAATAATTAAATAATTTAAACATAAAGCATATATAAAACACAACTATGTTATATGATTGGCAGGTTACTATTACATATGTATTTGCTTCCTTTTCATACTTTGGCTCTTGATAGACATGAGAAGGAACTAATTATTAATGGCACTGAAGCTGCCTCCCTGAACCATAGGAACTTCCCCAGGAACTGTTCATTCAAGGGTTGAATATGAGTTGTCATTAAAACATGGATTGTTGATGAAATGTGGGTTATTGTGCTGTCCAAATCCAGCTGAGATAACAAGCCATGATGAACAACTCACCACCTACAACCCAACAACAGCCCATGTATTCTTTTCATAGGTTCTTCATGATTAACACGTCATAGCCCGTTAATGCAGCTGGGTTCAGACAACACAATAACCTACAATAAAACAAATTACACTCAGCCTTTGAGTGTAAGTTATTGCACTGTCTGAACCGAGTCACATTTTTGTCTATCTCCAGGAAGAATTCAACTGAACTTGAGAACTCTGCATACTCTTTAAATCATACAATCTGAGTTGACGGTGCTCCTGAAGGACATTCTGAAGGAATTTTTGCTAGACTAGTATTTTACACCCCTCCACTAGCATCTTACTTACCATAACTGCAGACAGAGCTGACACAGACCCTAAACAAGCAAGCCCAGTTGTGTAACTAGGATCCATCATATAGGGAACCATTCCACCTATGCTTGCAGCTAGCAAACCAGCATTCAATAAGTGTCGGCCTGGTAGGAGGAGTGGGGCTGAATTCAGGATACCTGTAAGTACAGAACAATTTCTTGGCCTGCTAAAAAGACATTAATAGCAACAACAGACCCTTTACAAAACATTCTCTCCCTGTCTGCTCCTATTAACATGGCAGTATGCCGTCACTAGTTCAGTACCAACCTTCTTCAACAAAGAATAGACTGCTAGCTGTGACAGGAATTTTCTTCTGGTTTTTGTGGCCTTATTATTATCATTTCTATTAACTTCTTCTCATTATTACAGAAGTCCACAAGCAAGAGTAACAGTGCACCTTAAGAGAAGAACCAGAAGCAGCTGACTGCATCACCCAACTGATGTTCAGCCCATCAGACCCTACTTCAGCAACTGGAGAATGCCTATGCCCCTCTTTCCCAACCTTCCACCTTCTGGATGTTGAGAACTACATAGCAGGCTGGAAATTAAGGGGATTGTATTACAGCACATCTGGAGTGTGCCAGGTTGGGGAAGACTATCTTACACGTTCTGAGGAGTGTGTATCTGCCCCCAACACACATACCCAAACCCCATGAAAACATCTCTTTTCTTATAACAAAAGGGAGGGTGTTTAGAGACCTGTAAGTATTTCGCATTAGAGCCTGAATTTGACAGCTGGCCCCATAAATAAATGAAAGACTTCCCTAAATCCCTTCCCTTCCCAGTTGTGTGGCCACAACTGAGAAGCAGGTACTCCAGATCCAAAAGGATCTGGACAGACTATGGAAGTGGGCAGAAGACAACAGGATGGTGTTCAATGTGGATAAGTGCAAGTTCTTGCACTTGGGGCATAGGAATAGCTGTCATAAGTACAGGTTGGGTGACAAGTGGCTGGAGAGCAGCACTTGTGAAAGGGACCTCGGGGTGCTGGTTGACTGCAGGCTAAACATGAGTCAGCAGTGTGATGCGGTGGTCAAGAGGGCGAACGCCACCCTTGGTTACATAGCCAGAAGTGTGGCTTCTAGATCGAGAGAGGTATTGTTGCCACTCTGTATGACTCTGGTGCACCCGCAACTGGAGTATTGTGCTCAGTTTTGGGCCCCTCATTACAGAAAGGATATAGCCAAGTTAGAGTCAGTGCAGCGTAAGGCCACAAGGTTGCTGGCCGGTTTGCAGGGGATGGGGTATGAGGCAAGACTGAAGGAACTGGGTCTCTTCAGCCTGGAGAAGAGGAGACTCAGAGGGAATATGTTGGCGACATACAGGTATGTGAGGGGATGTCACATGGAGGTGGGTAGAGACCTGTTCTCCCCTGCAGAGGAAGGCAGGACACGCTCCAATGGAGCAAAGCTCAGGGAACCAAGGTTCCATTTAGATATCAGGAAGCACTTCCTGACAGTTAGGACCCCGAGGGTGTGGAATGGGCTTCCACGAGAGGTCATTGAGGCCCCATTGGTGTGGGTGTTCAAAGATAGGCTGGACATGCACATGGTGGGCATGTTGTGAGCAGAGCCGGCTGGTGCCAGTCAGACGAGATGGCCCGAGAGACCCCTTCTGACTCGCTCTGTTTCTCTGTTTCTAAATCATTAACTCTGAGTTGCATCATGGAAATGCTGTTCAGATGCAAGAGATTCACTCTTACTGAAGGATTAACCTATGTCTGGGCTATACCACATCAAAGGTCAGGAACGAAGCTTCTCTCGTAAGCTTCTTTCTGAGATGCAAGCTTTCTAGCTTCATGGATTTTCCAGCATGTGAAGGAATATTCACCTTCCTTCAGCCTGCACCTGCAGACTCAGGTGGTATAGTCCAGACACAGGTTTACCACCTCAGTGAGAACTGCACCAAAATGAGGAATGAAGATGAGCTCTATTAATATGCATGCACTCATAGACAAAGAAAGGGCAGAATGTCCCATCCGAATAAGGGGAGAAGTTACCCTGTAGCTTCCCGTAAGCCACAAGAGAGCCACTGAAAGTCACGCCTCCAATATATGTGCCAAGGTAAGCCACGATCTTGGTGAGGTCTGCAGCTGGATCAGTGGCAAAGTGGGGATACTCAATCATGTACTCTGCCACGCAGGTGAGGACGGCAGCCAGGCCAACCAAGCTGTGGAAAGCAGCCACTAGCTGAGGTAAATCTGAAATCTGGATACGCTTTGCAATCGTCAGACCTGTGAGGACGAAACGTGTCAACGGTTAGGTGCAGTCGTGCCTAACAGAGAGAGAGAATATCGTTGCTTAATAACAGAGACATTGCTGCCAGTAACTAAGGGCTTCTCCACACAGATGTTTTGTGGTCCTTTGCATGACACTGTCATTCTGCAGGGCCTCTCCCAGGTTTTTCAGACATTTCAAAGGTCTTTTCTTTGTTTTCAGACAGGAAAGTGCAGTATTATCCTAGATGCCAATGATTCACTATCAGAAGCCTCACGTATGGCCATAAATCCACTCTATACCACACCATCCCTTTATGGTTGTGTACTGAAACATACAAGAACATAAAGAAAGGTAGAGGAGGACCCTGCCCACAAATTAAAGAAACATATCAAAACAAAAACAAAACAGAAGCTCTCCCATCAAGGAGACTCTGTCCCTCCTACAAAGAAAACAGAAGATACCCCAGCAAGGAACCAGTTACATGCCTCATGAAGACCTAAAGCTGCTACAGCATCAGCACTGACTTGCAATCTATAATGCATATATTTGGCATTTTGTGTCTCAGAAAACATAACATTAAAGGAATCAAGAACACAATTACAAGAAAGCTGCTTTATGCCAAGAAAGCCATTTCATAACAGTCAGCCTCTAAGATGCAAAAAACTAAGCCGTTCTCTACTATCATTTATTTTCCGTTTCTCGGGTCTTAACGGCTTTATGATTTCTAGTGAAGGAAACCTTCCTAACCCCTTAAGAGCTGGTTAACCAAGGCTGTAACTGTAGCCTGATAGGCTGCAAAAGATGTACTTTGGCCCTTGTTATTGTCCCTTTCAATTACAGCAAAATCCAAAGGTTGAAAGATACTCCTGGGTCATTCTCTAAATGACCAGCCACATACATGGAGGCTTTTTAAGCAGACCCTGAAAGACAGTGAGGGGGGAGGCAAGTCGAGAGATCTAAACTTCCTCTACCTGGTCATTTAATAGCAGGTCAGATCAAAAGCACACCTAGTTAACTGCTGTTGACAGCATTGCAGCTGGTCTTGAAAACGAGTTTTCCAAAATTGCATGCCAAGTTCATCACCAGCTGGACATCACAACATTGAGCCTCTGCCCCCCCACGCCCCCCCCCATGCATCACTGTTTTGCCTCACATGCATGAATACAGTGTTTCAGATTGCTTTGCGACGAAGGGTACTAAATGAACTTCTTCCTTAAGGTTCACCAGATCCTCTGCTAAGAGATGTTTAATAATAAAACATATGCACATTTGTCCATCACCACATTTGTGAAAACTACATGCCTGAAATTTGCCATGCATATTAAAGGGAACCTAGGAGTTATTTCTGAGTTTTGCTTTTGAAATAATGTCAATTTAATTTTTATGGGCCCATGTCGTTGAAGCCTGCAATAACATCTTCAGCCACTAGGGCAGAATTCCCTAACTAGGTTGAATTTTTTTTTTTTTTAGGTTGAAATTTTTCATTTAAATAAAAACATACTACAAAACTAACTAGGGCATTGCTTTGTAATCAATCGTGGAGATTAATAGTCCATCAGACAAAGTTATCCCACCATCCATTCCCGCAGCTGTGGGAAAGGCCTACTTCAGGGAAAGGAGAGGGCAGACCCCCCCCCCATAAGGATGCACCATGGAAGCGGCCGTACCCAGCAGTACCAGCAGCTTTGCTCGTCCAGCATGTCTGCTCTCACAGCTGTGCACATTCCCCTGAAAGCTTAAGCTGTGTCTGTTCCGACCCATGCAAAGCTGGGTCTCTTCTCTAGTCAGAAATAACACATACAGATAACATGGAAGTACTAAAAGCATCATAAAGGGGCATCACCCACTAGGTTGAACCGCAATGTGAGAGATTTGTGCAACTAACCTGAATCCAGGTTTCTTTAGACCAGGTGACGTTTGAGCTCTGCACTCACCTATAGTGCCCCCCAGGGCCATTGCACCTGACATCTGAGCAAGCAGCTCCGGGGATGGTTTCAGGCCTCCAAGAGTAGCTGCCAAGCCCCCAGCAACTCCTATCATGCCCAGGGCATTGCCAAGTCGAGCTGTTCCTTGGGTGGAGAGGCCAGCCAGAGCACCAACACAGCACAAGCCTGAGCCCAGGTACATCATCTTAAAAAGTGAACATAAAATGTATAAGCCGCTGAACTTGCTAGATGCTGTAAACCGTGGCTTCCACTCTAAATGTAAGGGCAAGACATGTTCATGAGGGTAGGGGGAGGGGAGGGATCAGAGTTTGTTAATATGCATCACAGACAGAACTGTCACATACCAAAATGTCGTGCTATTCTAAGAAACATTTGGTGCAAGTATACAAGTCTGCACTGACTGCAAGTATATAAACTTTTGCAAAACCTTCTAGTATTTGGGCATGGCTAGAGCAAAGAGAGCTCTGTTCAGTTTGCTTTCAGGCCTTTTGCAATGTACACCACCCATAGCACAATTTCAGATGCTTATTTCCAACTAAGATTTTTTTTTCAAGGAAAGGCAAGATTCAGTGTGGCAGTTCCTAAAATGCACAGCCACACCCACTTTCAGAAGCTGGCAGACCTTCTGCAGCTTTCAAAAGGGAAGTTAACACAGCCTTCTAATACTCCAGATAGTATGAGTATTACCACCAAACAAAATGCGGGAGTTTCTGCACTGTTTGTCCAGAAATGTTTCTTTATCAGTGTTCAAAGCTGCTCTTAGGTGACACAATCTGCATGAAAAGTTGTTTCAAAACATGATCAACACTAATCATGAGTTTTCAGATCACTGCAAGTCATTTCTGCATGTGCTAGGAAATGTGGCTAGTACAGAAGCTAATGTAATTTAGAAAAGAGGAGACCTCTCCACAGCTTCTCCATGAAGCCAATCTCCTACCTCATCTCAACCATGGTAACTATGTTTTCCATTGGTGCTGACTTAAGTTTAACCAGGATTTGAAACCATTATTTAAGTGTGTTTCTGCTCTTGGGTTAAGGAGTCATTCTGGTGCTACCATTCTGAACCATTCTTAACGTGGTAGGGAGTTAGTCCAGGGACAGGAAATGCCATGCTCTTGATACTTCCTCTTTCCAGACATGGCTGATGACCATTTTGAGAATGATTCCCTTGCAGACTCATTTACAATTGCTATTGTTAAATGGGGGATCCAGTCAGGAATCTCCCATGTCACATTTGTTTTGGCCCTCAGTAGTTCTCACATGATACGAGTTGGAGGAGGAAGTTGAAATAGGCATGCATTTCATAAGACCACTAGCAAGTTTTCATTATTGAGAAATAGGAGTCCATAAATCTATTGACCACAGGAGTCCATAAATCTAACCAGCAAGTTACTTCCTTCTAGTGACAGCCCCTTTGTTGGATATCCTGAGAAGATCCCCTTGCATGAACTGCAAGAAATTTGGGAGGAGGGGGGTCCTTCACTACACAAGCATGAGAACAAAGCCCATCTCCTTTCATATGCCTCACCTGGTGTAGGGCTTGAAGACAACAGATGTGCTGAGAGGCTTCCCGGCTGCTCCTGCCTCTGACCAGGATTTATATAAAAACCAAATGTCCTTCAACTGTGTAAGCCAGAGAGCCCTGGGTGGGCTCAGGAGAGACCACCAAGAATAACTGCCTTCGAAACCAGGCCAAAATAGGGAGGTGTCTGCACTCAACTAAGCTTGGGAAGCCCTGCCTGCCAGCATTAGCAAGCTGCAGAGCAACAGTCCAGTCTTCTCCTGACAGTTCCAAGCAGAGCAGGACAAAGGCTTTCTAAACCAGCAGTCTTTATTATTTTAAAGCTGACCAGATAGACTGGCTTTGTGATGCAGGTGAAGACTACTGCAGAAGTGGATAACAAAGGGGGCAAAGGGTTAAAATACTGGCCATTAGGAAAATGCAGCTTTATGACAGAAAGTTGATTCCCAACTGAATACAACTCCTCTCTCTCTCAGTCAAAAAAAAAAAAAAAAAGCCTATTTACTTTCAAGGTGCCTATCACCTGGAATATCTTGTGTTCCTTAATTGGTTCAGTCTCTTAACCTGATGTCTTATGATTAGACTAATGATGTTGAGTCTAACCCCTCTCTTATCAGCTAGCTCACTAAGTTTTCCCACATAACTCAGAAACCGTCTGATCCCAGGAACTGTCTGGCTGATCTCTGGCTTCTGATGGAGAAATCCAGTCTCTTCTCCTCTACTTATGTATCAAAATCCAAGTCAACAACCTTTGATAGCTGCACTACACGAGAGGACCTGATCACTACAGGTTGTGAGGGCAGGAATTGAAGAAAAGGTGTTTCAGCAAATACAATGGCAAGGTTGAAATTGGAATAGCCTAAACCTGGAGGCCAAATTCCTTCCAGGGGAATACTCTGTCATGGATCAGATAGAAGAGCTGGAATTCCTAGCTCACCGCTACAGAACACATTTTGTAGCTCTGATCTGCAGAAAAACCAGTAGGGGTTAATTTACGCAGAAAAAAGAAACATGACCTGGAAAAAGAACTGTCATGCCAGACAGTGAACATCCACACGCCTAATTACACCATGGACTGGAAGTTCCCCAATTCTCTCCTAAACTAATATTGTGGGCTCATTTCTGAATCAACTGTGCCTCTCAAGTCAAATGAATTTCTCAGATAACACAAACCGGACAGTTCAGCCTCAGGTTCACATTATGGCTGTAACACACTCAAAGAGACTATATGTTTACATTCTTTTTGCATGAAGAAAACCTGTTATTATGAGTCCCTGAGAGATCTTTTTACCTGCTCAATGGTATACCCGCTTTGAAGTGCTGCTCCATATCCTCCTACAAAGACACCAGCAGGTAAGAGGTACAGGTAATTGTATTCAGGAGGATCAGTGGGGCGCTTGAACATGTCCAGCATCCTTTGTGTGACCAGAAAGCCACCTGTCCCATACAAACAACAAAAATCAGATGTTGAAACCAAGCAACAGTGTTAGCCATAGCACGAAAGTGGGGACCATTAAGGAGAGACCGTGGCTCAGTAGGAAAGCACACACTGCGTATGGCCAAGGTCCCAGAATTGCTCCCTTGTGTCTCCAGGAGAAGACTAGATAAACTCCTGTCTGAATCCTGGAGAGCCACTGCCAGTCCAGGTCAACAATACTGGGCTACATGCACCAGTTGTCTAACTCATATGAGACACCTTCTTATGCACCTAATAAAAAGGTACATAGAAAGCAAGCTAAGAAAGTAGATAGTTATACTGAAGTCCAAGACTCAGTTCCATAGCAGATCTCAACCTCCACGAAGGAGGAGTGTCCTCATGAAATAGTGTTAAGATGTCACAATGCATACAAATTTTGGGGGAACAGGTATAACCAAACAGGTTCCAAAAGACCCTCAAATCATGTTTGCCAAAAAACAACAACAGCAACAGCAACTAAAAAGAACTGTGCATAACTTGTGCAGAAATACATGAGCAAACTGGGACTGGAATGGAAAGCCCTCCTAACATTGGCAGAGGATGTCTAAGATAACTAGAATTAACCCTAGCCCATATCATAACACCTGTTCATTTTCTTGTCCTTGCCTAGGTTTAAGGACTCAGTGTTTGGTGCCAGCCTGAAGCTTATTTTTTAATGGTCTTCTTCCTGCCACCCCACTCCTAAATAAGAATATTATATCCCTTCGCTAGTACAAAGTGCAACCCCACTTTTTTGCTTCAAAGTCCTGAAGGTGCTAAATAGGAAAGTTAAAAAATGTTCAGTACCTGCAATGTTGACAGAAGACACAAAAGCAGCAAGAACAGCAAGGCTCTGGGGCAATGTTTCAGGGAGGTACGTTCCCCCCATTAATGCCAGCCCACCAACTGCAGTCAACCCTGGACAGAAAAAAGAAGTCATGGCTCTTGTATAACAAAAGGAGAATAATTCTGGCCATTAAGATAAACATCTGGTTCAAGAATTGACAAAAGACGCCAGTCTTCCCTAACCATTGGCAATGACAGCTGAAGTATATTCAAAACATATGGAATGCACAACCAGTGACTGATTTTATGGAGAAAGGTTACAATAAAAAACCTTTACAAAACATTACTTTACAAAACAAAACTAAGTTATCCCATCTCTTACAAGGTTCTATAAATCCAAGTCATGCTGGCCATAGAGGAGTGCCTAACTCAAATATCACTTTATTGTATGTTGCTACGTATCTTCTAAAGAGCTCTATTTATATCTCCAGGCATTTTCCTCAGGCGTGGCTTAATTGTTACTCAATTGGCAGCATTCCTTCTACTTTTGTTGTTGTTGTTGTTGCAAGAGCACCGCATCTTGCACTTGTCCTAAAACATCATTTTGTTTTAAAGAGCAGCACATGTTATTAGACCAGTCAACAGCCTAAATTTGTAGCAAACGTTGTTTTACTATGAAAATCTATACTAGAAAAAGCACCAAAAAGATTCTAAATGTGGCAAAATGCTTAGGCAACACCTTGGCCCATTTGGAAATACAGTTCCCCAAACATCACTTCTCTCGACATGACTTAATCATGGGTAGAACTTAGCCTATTAGCAAACAGGTCATGGTGTTTCTTGGTTTAAATAGGGACTGTGCACAGCTTTCAATCTGCAGAAATTTTCCCCTGTGTGATAAGAATGAATGCAAAAACGGACAGTAATTGGAGGAGTTACTTATGCCTTGAACTCTGGCATATGCCTAGGATCTCAGACTTTGAAAGGATTGGAATACACGTAACTCCATCTAGGATCTGGACTAGACATTAAGTTTTGTTCGCTGAACAAACTGCTTGCACTTTCATTGCACACAAACCTATCAATTTTCCAGGGCAAATAATGCATTTGATATAGACTCTAGGCCAGGGGTCAACAACCTTAAACATTCAAAGAGCCATTTGGACCCATTTCCCACAGAAAAGAAAACACTGGGAGCCACAAAACCTTTTTGGCATCTAAAATGAAGATAATACTGCATATATCATTTTTTTACCTTTATGCCATGTATAAAAAAACTATAGTGTGTTGCATCTCCATCCAGATATTTTTCAGCAAAGGCTGTGTGTTTATTTTGGAAACGTCTTGCAACATTCGACTTTTTGTTGTTTGCCAATTTCTTACCACATATTAAGCATACTGGTAAACCAGTCTCATCAGCAGTGAAAGCAAATGAATCTGCTCACGTACCATTAAACTATCAGTTTTCTTCTGAAACTTTTCTTTTCTTGGATTTATCCATAGTTGGCTCGAAAAGCTCAATAAATCATATGCTGGTGCGTGTCGCACATTGGTGGTTGTGACGCATATTTTGAGTGACAGGGAGCTGTAGCAGAGGGATGAAAGAGCCAGATGCGGCTCTGGAGCCGCGGTTTGCTGATCCCTGCTCTAGGCCATGCTGGCGGGAGATGATGGGAGTTGTAGTACAACATAACTGGCGGTTTCCCAGTAGGGAAAGATTAATCTAACCTTTGCTGGTCTCCAAGATGCCATGAGACTCTGTCATTTGTGACAACCCAAATTTGGGGCCTGTGAAGACATTTTGAAGCAGCAAACCTATGTTTGCCGCCAAAATTTATATCCTCAAACAGGGAGCTACAAGCAATCCTGCCTGTCATTCATGGGTTCCCATGTCATATGCACATTTCCAAACATGCATTGGTCTCATTCACACACCTCCATTTTTATATGCAAACTTGCCCCTCAAAGATGCTTCAGGATGAAAATCTAATGTGAAAGCCAACAGCTGTCATCACCATACCTGAGATAGCATTAGTCACAGACATGAGTGGTGAGTGGAGCGCAGGAGTCACACCCCACACTGTGTGGTATCCAACAATCCCTGCCAAGCCAAACGTTGTCACCATCTGCGTGAAAGCTGAATTTGGAGATGCAACACCCAGCCCGAGCATGGTTGTGAGTCCTACAAGGAAACACAGCATTCAGTCTCAGCAGTGCTTCAACAGACAGAAGCTAAAACGGTAAGCTTCACGACGAGTTTCAACCACCGACAAACTGTTGTGCTATGGGTGACCCCCATCCCAAATCTTCCAAACAGGCCCATCTGCTTCCATCAGTCTTAGTACTCATCTGTAAGAAAGGCAATCCAAAGAAAAGCCATTATAATATGCAATACGGAGGGATGCCTTTGAAACTGCTCAGCAGGTTCAGCTTACCCAGAAGGATGCAGTCAGACTGCTGACTAGGGCTGGTCATGGGGAATGTGTGACTCCCTTGTCACACTGGCAAGCACTCTGTTTCCATACATAGTTCAACGTGCTAGCTATGCTTATACAGCTCCACACAGCTTGGCATGGGGCTATCTGAAAGACTAGTGTCTCCCCCAGGGGGCTACCCACATTTTAAGATCCTCGGGGAGGCTCTCCTTGGGACCATCGCCTTCAGTTGCAGGCTTGGGGCGAAGAGAGGCCCGGTTGGCCCTTTCTCTACTGTCTTTCCACCAGCAGGGCAAATATGATTTTATTGAAGCAGGAGCAGGCATACAAGACTGTTAGCTGGGTTGGCTGTTATTATTATTATTATTCTGTTACTGTCCTTTAACTGTGTTTTTAATGCGTTTGTTTGAGTAATGTTTCACTAAGTTTCGTTTCAACTTGTTTTAGTTAGCTGCCTCAAACACCACTGTTTGAGCAAATAGACAGGGCACAAACCTCAACAGAAAATAAGAAACCTTGCTTTGGTGATCCGATTTTGATGCATTTTTCATTGCTTCTTTTTCCCTTCACCCATCCTTGTAAACAGGTGAACTAGCTCATCACACAGCTTGTGAAATGCCAATACTATAGGGACATATTACACAAAAACAGAGCAATTCCACTGCACCCACTGAGAGACCTGCTGCCTTTGGCCCTTGCTCAGCCATCACCCAGAAACAGCCATTCCATTAGATTACCTAAACTAATTCTATCCCAGCTGGCAATTGTAAAAACCATAACTTTAAGTACTCTTATCTAAGGTTGCTTTTTTCCCTCCTCCTTCTCCATCTGTTTTTTTTTCTTTGCATTTTATATATTCTGGACTGCTTATATTTGTTATGTTATTTGTATTTGGACAGCTTATATTAGTAAAAAATTAGAACTTGGATAGGAATATTTTATATACCTTGCCAAGCATCCAAAATCTCAGGGTACATAAGATTATGCTCTGATGGGTCAGAGGGTATAATATAATTGGACAAACAAGTTTAATCCTCAATCCTGGAACCCTTTTTGCTGCTGTTGCCACAGAGAAGACAGAACACTGCACCTGTTGCTCACCTGCTGTATATGCAGAAGCAGTGGTCATTGTTTTCCTGAAGGGGGTAATCGTGGCTGCTTTTTCTGCTTCCAATTCTGCAACAGTCTTATGTTTCACAGGGGCTGCTTGCGGAATGTTCTTAGGAGGTGGTGCAGGAAAAATAACCTTTCCATCCTACAGAAAAACAGTTATGATTTTACCCAAAAGATCAGAGAAGTTACACTAAAGAGTCAGGACATGCAACCTCCAGGACTAAATGAGAGATGCAATCTAGTTGGCAACCTGAGTCAAAAGAAAAAGATGACGGGGCTGATGCTATAGAGAGTACGGCAATTTTGCGGGGGAAGATATGTCGATGGGGGCTGGCCCACCCTGTTCTGCCATTGCCTCAAACTGGGCCTCCAATAAATCTGGCTGTTTCCAAGGGGGCTTGTGCTAGCAAGAGCTATTCATAGACGTTTTAACAAGCGAGTATCAATAGGACAACAAAGCATCTCCATGGCAATTAGTTCTCTTTCAGAAGAAAAGTACAGATCAGCAATTCGTAGCCAGGACGTTGCGCCTTCTCAGAAAATGAGCTAGAAATTTAGAGAGATATTTGAAAATTTGGGGGAACATTTGAGCTCTCAGGCAGTCTCCTCTGCACTCACACAATGGAAAAAATGGAGTTCTATACTATTCAGCCTGCCATGAGGATAAAATCCCAGAGCCCAGATCTCTCTCCCAGGCCCCTAAATGAGTGCAAAGACATTGGAATACAGGCTGGATGTGTAGGTGGGGAACAGAGGCTTGCCTGTTAAGATGCCATTTCCTGTCTACAGTGAAAGTTTAAGTAACATGGCCAGGGAGTGGCAGTAAAGGCACTAAAAGCTGCATTGCCTTGTCTGGTCCTCTGGGGCCTGTGAATGCTACTAGCCAGGCAGGTCTTTCCAGAACAGTGAAGACAACTTCTGAAGGGTCTATCAGAATCCGAAGAGAGAAGAAGCTGATTAACCCTTTCCTTGCTGGACCAGATGGGGCAAGGCTTGTTTGGGTGGGGTGAGGCTAGCATGCCTCCAGGCCAATTTTATGAGCATGGTGGAGAAATGGGGCTTCTACACTCACCAACACACCCCCTTTCCCCCACCTCACCCCAACTGCGGGTAGGATAGCTACACCAGTGAGATTTCCATGGGCGCATCAGGGACCCACCTCTGCACAGCCCTCACCCTACCTGTGGGTCTCCTTCTTGCTGGCAGAGCCACACTTCGGCCATTTCCAAATGGCCTTTAACCAGCTGCAGCACTGTAGCCTCAATTTCACCCATTTTTATTACTGTAAATAATAAAGATCTTCCATTCCCCAGTCCAAACATCTAGGCTTACTTTGAGGTTTTTCTCTCAGTCCTACCTGCCATAGCTCCAAATGGATATTTGGCAAGGGGCAGCATAGAAATGTTTTAATAAATAAAAATAAATAAAAATATTTGCCTTTAAAGGATGCAAGATATTCACATGAAGGAAATGGGGAAAATATTAAGCACAGCATCCTCATCTACCGTCCCAATGGCCCCTCCCAGAATTTTTTTCCCTGCATATAAAAGTGTGTTAGACTAAAGTCAAATGCATCTGCACTCAACATTTAGGTCTGTCCTTAGCATTCAACTAGTTAGTTCTTTTCAAGTGAAAATACCTAAATTGATGGAAGAAGACCAGGATTAAATGAAGCATGAATGGCACAGTAAAATTTTAAAACTGTGTCAATGATCTCTACCAAATACAAAAAAGACTATCTTACTCAGACTGCATTTTACTTTAAATTTCATTTATGAATTGTGCCTTCTTATGCTAAAGTAGGCACGGGGGGGATCAAGTTCTTTGACTCTTCCCCCATGCTTGGGTCCCATTCTGGGTTTGGTGCCCTGTGTCTACTCTCAAGCAAAAATGACTGCAAAGATGTAGCTTCTTGATTTAGAATTACAACTGTTTTGACCCTATGAAGACAAATTATTCAGAGGACTCTCAAAACACAGGGCGTCCTGTAGATCAGATTGAATAACACTTCCAATAACAACGTGTAAAACAAAATCTGTTCACTCACCTTCATTACCACTGTTCCTCTAACAACATGGTCCAAAGTGCCATAGTCAAATTCATCCTTTAGATTGAAGTAGAAGTTCTCTTTGTCTGGGCTTATAGCCTTTAGGAGCTTGGTGATGTTATTGGAATACAGAGTGCTGGCTTGGGTGGCCATTCTGCTAGGAAGGTCTGTGTACCCTATGTGTGTTATTCCCTGAAGATGCAAAAAGATGGATTCACCAGTAAATAAATGGAGACACGACTCTTGAAAATGTAGACAAAGGAAAAATCCCATTCCTAGAAACAAACACCTAAGAGGGACAATAACTGTTAATATTGCCAAAGCAATTATCTTTCAGTTAATGTTGAGGGATCTATGGAATGTCTTTATTTATTTAGATATCTAAAGGTCTAAACAGATTACCTACACACCCACAAAGAGGGGAAAATGTAGCAGTAGCTGTCTTCAGTGGATCTACACTAAACTTCAAAATATTTTAAAGGGAGTTATACATCAGGCTGTCTGTCCTCTTGGAAGATTTAACCAATGAATTTAAAATACTTACTTTAGAAGCATTTTGTACTTTTGCAAGTAAGTCTTGTCTATTTACATGGGCCTACTTCTCTAAAGCAGAATTTCTATGAATGATTTTACACGTAGGTAATGTTTAGATTCTGGCAGAAATATGGTCCATAGCAAAGCAGGGATCCATAAATACATCTGCAGCCTGATACCAATTTAAAACAGGGAGACCTGGGTCAAAGTCCTCACTGCATCATGGCACTCCGAGACTAGCCAACCTCACAGGGATTGCAGGAACATACAATTATGCTCTCTCATACAGAATCTTAAGCTACTTGGAAAAATGAAAGGTTCACAATTGTGAATAACAAATAAGATTTATAGATTAGAGAATGCCAACTCCAAAAATACAAAATTCAGCATGACCACACTAAGGAGCCAGTACCTTGTGACTATAGAGCTCTCCTGGCTTTGTAGTTTCAATGTTTCCACCTGCTTCAGCAGCTAGATCTACGACGACTGAACCTTCCCTCATCAATTCAATCATATCTTTTCGAAAGAGGACTGGAGCTTTTTTACCTAGAAAGAAAAGGGGAGACATGGCAAGGTATCTATCACATCCTGTAGGATGCCACAGCAGGAGAGGACAGATGTCTTCAAGCTCCAGCTCTGGCTTCCTGGAGACATCCAGGTGGCCGAGATAGGCCTCTGGTGTGAACTAGCAAGGATTCCTCCACTCTTAAACCTCAGTAAAATCCTGGAATCTGCCCACACCATGGAGGGAAAATAAGCCACTATAGTTCATTCCCCCAGTTACAAATTGCCTGATCAGCATAACTGCCCTCTTCAGGTGTGGGTTGTGGTCTTACCTGAACCCGGTAAGAATCCAGGGAGGTTAGGAAACCACCTCAGTCACTCACCTTTGCTGGGTTTAGATGTTACAACCCCTGTACCCAGCAAGAATAACTGTGATAATTCAGATGCTCGCAACTGGCATGCAATGGTAAAGAGGAATAAGCTGCCATAGGTTATTTTCCCTCCATAATTGTATGAACTCAATCAGTAAGTTGCTCCAAGGAGAACTTGTTCAGTACATTCTAGACCAAAGCTGGGAAACCTGCAGCATTCCAGGTGCTCTTGAACTTCAACTCCTATCAGCCCCAGCCAGCCTGGACAGTAATGAGGAACGATGGGAAGAATAGTTCATCAACACTAGGGGAGCCATGTATATTGCACCAAGCTACACAGAAAAGGTGTCTGTTTGACTCCCACAGAACAATAATTTCTTTAGAACAAGGTAGAGAACCCATGAGCTTCCCAATGCATGAAGGAGAACCTATAGCCTCCCAGAAGACAACATACCAGGAATGAGTGCTGTTGTGATGATAATGTCAACATCCTGGCATTGTTTGGCAAACAGCTTCATTTCGGCTTCAATGAACTCTTTGGACATCTCTTTTGCATAACCTCCTTGACCTTCCCCTGATTCTTTTAGGTCAACCTCCAAAGGCTCAGCCCCCAGTGATTTGAACTGTTCCAGTGCTGCAGCTCTACAATGTGGAAAGAAGCACAAGCTATTAGTATTTAGGGGAGAAAGGAGGAGAAAAATGAAAACCGTAAGACTTTCAATAGAGGTCCTCACAATGTGACAAAATAAGCCCTGCAGCAGTTTAAGTCTCACTCCAGCAGAGGCTTGGGATCAATTCAAGTGAACCACCCATATAGCAAGCAGATGACCACAAGGAAATTTCCTTCCACAAAGGAAAAAAACCATCTTGCATTCTTTCAGTAAGTTAACCATGGAGCAACAGAAAAGAATGGAATCTTCAGGCAGCTAAGTCCAAAGCCATGTGACCCATCAGGGCTGTCCTTAAACTTTGCACTGGGCACTGTTCCATTTTCACATAAAGGCTCTTCAGCTGCCCCTCCCCCTGCCCACATATTTAGTAAACACCCACAAGACAGCCATGCTGTCCTTGGGGCCAACCCATCACCTTGCCTCCGCCACCCAATATCTGTACATTCAGCAACTGGGGTATCAATACCTCACTCTTAGGAACCTTGAATGATCACATCCTGTGGGGAATAGGGAGGGATGACACTTGTAGAGGTCCTTTCCACATGGTCCCCTTAATACAGGGACGTTGTCAGTGGGGTAGGTGGGTTAATGCACACGCAGGCATTTGGAGGTGGGGCCAGCAGGCACAGAGAATGCACAGGGAGAAACATCGGAAGAGTTTCACTCTTCAGTCTCACTCACAGGATACGTCTTTGTGGGTGCTTGGTCCCAAAGGACCATGAGAGATGCCAGTCAGTGCAAGTCATGCAACAATATTCTTAAGGTTCTCTTAGGGATTACCGTCTGCAACAGTGCTTTTGTACAGAACAGTAGAGCGAAATACAACGCACACATTAGTAAAATGGCACCTGAACCTTTTGCAGAGTTTTCCAGTCAGGACCAACATCAATGGTGGGCACCACTAAGCACCCTGTACGTCAGCCCTGTGGTAACAAGGCCTCTTCACCGTCCCAACCTGCTTGTTCACTGACCTCTCACTCTAACCCAGACAATGGTCGGGATGAGGAGGAGCAGCAGCAGAGGTCACTGTCTCCTTGTCACCAGCTCCCTGCCTGCCCAACAAGGAAGTGGTAGTGATGAGAAGACAGGGCTTGAGGAGCAACAGCAAGAGGCCCACTAAGGGCATCCTGTGCAAAGGCTTAAAAACATGGAAACTGCATGGATTTGGTGCAATCCGGAAGAATTCAGAGTAGTGTTATACTGAATTATATCCTACTTACGCTGAAGAGGGCAGACAGCTGGTACGGTATTGTGAAGTTCAACCATAATGCTTGCTTTGGGCTAGTCACCAGCTCTCATGCCAGTCACAAGATCGTACCAAGGAGAATATGGAGACAAACCCATATATACTGTTCTGAGCTCTTTGGATGGTGAGGAGACAGAAGAAACAATAATTTGCAATAAACTTTGCAAACAATAATTTAAGATAGAGGGGCGTGTACCTGGTATCAAAGCCACGAACTACAGCTCCCATTGATTTAGCTGCTCCTGCAGATGCTAATCCAGCCACTCCACCTCCAATTATCAGAACCTGTGTGCACACAATGAACAGCAATTACATTATGTCCCGAACAGAATCAATGTAGTTGATTCATACAAAATTCATGCTGATCCATCATAACTTGAACAAGCCGGCAACTTCCATGTGGAGTCGAACTAGGGTCCACAGGCATGAAACACTACAGCAAGAAGGCAGCTAGCAAATTGATGGCATTTTATTCCAGTCAGAAGGGATGCAAGAAGATATGGTGCTGATCCTTGCCTAATAAGAGGAACTATCCATGAAAATGCTTTTGAACTGCTCCAAGGTAGAACCTGCATGAACACCTGTGAGAATGCTGGAAGATGAAGAAGTAGCTTTCTAATGAGGGAACAGTGTACCAGGTTTCTAGAATTACTGCCCATGCACTGTGGTTGGCTCTTTAGTCCCATCCATACAATCAGTATTGCCAATTAAAACAAAAGAAGTTCATTTGTATTCATCGCTGGGACAAGACACTGTTGGATGAGACAGCAGCTCTTGGCGTGTTTCCAGGGACAGAGTGGCACTGAATGGTCAGCTGTGGGCAGCAAGGACTAGGAGGTGCGTGGTGTGGGGATAAAGGGGGCAGCAGAGGGTGAACCTGTCTCAAGGCTGCTGCCCTCGGTTTCTCAGATGGACCATGGGAACAGGCAAGGCTTGAGAAGGAAGGAAGGGGGCAAAGGAGAGGTGGAAGATGAGCCCGTGTCCTGCCCAGTCCCTGACCCCATGGCATGGTCACAGAAAAGCTACCCAGTTAGAGGGCCTGCACAGACCTGGAAGGCTGGCCCTTCTAAAGGTGGACCCTCCCTCCCACAGCGGTGACCCCAGTGTTACTGCAAAGGAGGGTTTTCAGAAGGAGTTTCTAGTTTGGGATGAACTAACCACTCTGTTCATACGGAGACTAGCCTTTCCATGGCTGTAGCTTGTCAGCTGTGCTTTGACAATGAAAAACTATTTGCAAAGAGATTTCTGTGGTTTTGTTTCCCCAGAGTGACTGAGAATAAAAAAGCAAGGAAATGGAATTAATATAGGCCTCAGTGTCTTCCATGCTCAGCTTAGCCTGCTCGTGGCTTCCTTAGCAGGCAGGTCTGTTTTAGGCCTCTTGACGAAGGACCGACACACAGTATCTTGCACTGGAATAACGCGCAGGTGCTGGCTTACCAGGCTTGGGTTGCAGGCATAGGCCAGGTTAATTAGTTGTGGGTCAGGCTACTCTTACCCCCTTCAATCCACAGCCTTCCTCATTCACCGTAGTATGGCCCTGTCAATCAATTGACTGACTGCCAGCAAGGCCAATACTAGCCTATGGTGAGAAAGAGAGTGTTGCCACTCAGTAGAGTTAGGCATGATGTAACCCTAAAGCTGACACAGTTCCATGTATACCTGCCCACCCCTAAGATCTGGAGCAGAGGTCCTTCTTTGGGAGCCCTCTTTGAAGGAGATCAAAGAGGTGGCGCCCCAGCTATGGAATGGGCTCTCCAGAGAGGTGCGCCTGGCACCATCTCTTGTTTCATTTCGGCACCAGGCCAAAACCCTTTTAATTTCTGAGCATTTTAAAAGTTAGTATTGTTTTCAATATTGATTTTATACATTATTGTGATCCTGTGTCTTGTATATGTTATCTCCACCCTGAGACAATGTAAAGGGTGGGGTGCAAAAATTTTAAAACAAACAAACAAACAAATAATAGTTGTAACTTCAAAGCTCACACCTGTATCAATGTGTGCTTTGCTGTAAAAAACCAAAGGTATATAAAGTGGGGTCTTGGCCCAACCCCTCTTTGTTCAGATTTCTTGGACCAGCAGACTGCACTGATCATTTGCTCCGGCTGACTTGAGCCTTGCTCTCTGATTGCTGCTACTGAGTGCAGTGTAAGTTACTCAACAGATCGAAAGATCTCCTTGTAAGCAAACCTGGAACTTTTCTTTGGAATCCCCAGACCTTTCAAGCCCACAGCTGGGGCAAACACATATATTAGTAACAATCTCAAATGTTTGAGTATTGGTCCTGATGCAACCAAAATACTGTAGCACTGCCCATGCACATAAAGGAATAGGCATGCTTGGGGAAAACTCAAAGTTTGCAAAAGAACAAAATACTTTTAGAGGAAAAACCCTAAAAGGGCAGAACACACAAAACAGCACACAGGAGACTGAGTGCGCTCACTTTTGCACCTGTGGGGCAGAGTTAATGAAACAGCATGGCTAGAATCACCTTGACTCCAAACCTCAGTCCCTTTCCTTTATCACAGCAAGGTTCTTGTGGCTACAGCAGACTGTCAAACATGCACACAGAGCCTGGTCTGAGGGCAAAAGAGGGCTCAGTGGGATTTCGAGCAGTCAAGAAGGGTTTCCCCCTTATGCCCATCAGAAGATGGATAAATTAGGTGAACTATGGAAGGTATATGCAGGATACTTGATGTATGCAACTTGGACCACTGGAATAGTCTTTTTTGGGCACAGAATTCTGGTTTTGTTAGTGCAGGAGTTCACACTGGCTGCTCTCTTTCAAATAATCACTGTACTTACAAATAATCAGCTAAAGATCTGAACTTATTTTTCCTTAATTATTCTTTGATTTACTTGTGCAGAAACTTGCGCAACTTTCCGCACTTTTATACAAGCATTTAAGAGCAAAATACGTGCATGAACACATGATTTGCCCTTTCCTTTTCCAAGTCATACATACATTCCCTGTACCTACTGAATGACATATAGTTTACCCTAGTATCTTCACACAAGTATGTAGTGCTATTGCAGTGGCACCAGTCCGAGTAGCGATCCTTGAGCGGCAGGGGACGTAACCTTACAAGCCCGTAACAAACATTACAAGTAAGCTTACAAGTCCCTACGAACAAATCATTTAAACTAATTCTAATGGCACAATTTAGCCTGATGGCAAGATAAAAATCACAGGTCTTTAACCATAACTGCCATTCATAGCACACATTATTAATAAGCAGGCATAACCAGGACCATACGTGACTGCATACAGAGCCAGTCCTGTTTTTCTAGCAAGAGTATGCCAGTGTTAATATTAACATTTGTAACTTGAGGCTCAGTTCAAAAGATGCCAATTGATAAACCATTCCACATCCAAACAAACAAATGACATCAAAAGAAACTGCATCTGACCAGCTGAGAAATGCCAAAAAGGTTAACTGGGCTAAAAACAAAGTTCAAACTAGCAGTTATTAAAATACAAGGCCACAAACCAGAATCACTGATTACTTTTTCTTCCAGTTTGTTACTTGCATGTTTCTTCTTCCACGTACCTTAGCTGGAGGGACTTTGCCAGCTGCAGTGATCTGACCGGTGAAAAAACGACCAAAGTGATTGGCTGCGAGCACAACGGCCTTGTACCTGTTCGAAGCAGCAAGACAAAACAGGAAATTATCCGCACTGTTTCCCATTCCTCTTCTTCTCTGAATAGTTATTATGTTGCATTTATATCCCACCTTTCTTCCTATTGCAAGGGACCCAGGATGTCCTCCTCCTCTCACAACCACCACCCTGAGAGGTCAGCCAGGTTGCAAAGCAGTGACTAGCCCGAAGTCACACGGTGGGCTTTAGGACAGGGTGGGGACTAGAACCGAGACCTCCCAGGTCCCCAGGCCAACACTCCAACCAACACCCCACGCTGGTCCAGACAAAGGTAAGCAGTACTTCGCAGTAGTATTCGTTAAGCAGTTGTCGTGTCTGCATTTGCCCTACAGCCTGTGATAGCTGGACTTGCAGGACCACCAGCTACCCCTTGCTCCCATTCTCACAACCCTACCATAACAGCACTTGTGGATGACTTAAACCTGCCATACTGAACTGATCACAGTTAATGAGAACTGGTAATCAGGAGCAACCTTGGACATTATGCTGATTAGAAAAAAATAAAACACCGCGGTTCCTGCTCCTGTACACCTCCACCCTGGCCAGCACACAATTTTTCCATTTTCCCTTCCCTTAGGAGAGGCATAAGCTCTACATGTCAACTTGGTTCTAGTTTGACCTGATTCAGTCCCTTCAGACATTGGATCTCAGAACCTCTCTACTGCATGGAAATATTACATTTTTTCACCCTAACTATAGCATGTCCCTCTCTCTGGCATTCCCGGTTTCAGATTCAATGGACTCTCAAAAACATCCTTTCCACTTCCTTTTTCAGCTAGTGAATCACCAGCCTCATTATTGGGAAGAACCTACTGGATTCCAGATTCCCATACATCTGTTTAACTCACTGAAGCACTTCCCAATTTGCAAGGCCCAACTGGATGACTCGTGTCTTAGCTACCTGCCTTGCTGCATCTCCCACTGCTGTAACCCAAGAACAGGGCCTGACTGTAGCAATAATTAACAAAATAAAAATGCAGACCTGCCTTGGATATGAAACCCACTCAGTACCTAACAGGCTTGCAATAGCACAGATGGTTACGTGCTATTATGGTTCCTTACCCAGCTATGTTGGCCATGGAGCTAAGAGCGTCATATCCCTGAGCAATAGTCACACGTGGGACCTGATCCATAGCCAAGACAGTAGTTTTTCTTTCAGCCAGTTTGTTCAGGAGATCTGGGTTTTGAGCCGGATAGATAAAACTGATTAGGGTACTAGATGGCTTAAACAGATCTGCCTCATGTACACCAAGTGCAGGATTAAATATGGGAGCCCTCACCTGGAGAAAGAAAGAGTATAAATCACACAACCCAAGAATACAAACATAACAGCAATGAAAAGACACAAAAGGAATTGAAAGAAGCCCATGCTTTAAGTGTGTTGCTCATTTTAATTGGTTATATGGTATGTTAATTCTTGAATGCTTTATCATCCCCCTTCCAAAGAATCTGCATTACTGACTAGCTATGCAAAAGAGTGTATGAGCAGCAGTAGTATTTTATCATCTCAGTAATCCTAACAATAACCCTGTAAAGCAGAGCAGCTTTATGCCAATACTGCAGGAGGAAGTCGGATGCTTAGGGCCATTATGTGAATGGCTTTAAAAAGGAAGTGGACAGATCTGGGTCAAGACTGTGGCAGGGGAATGGGGGCCTTTATCACTTTCCTCATTAGATCAGGGCCCCTGCAGCTATTTGCACTGAGGGAGAAAGCCCCTTTTCACACCAATGGAAGCTTCTCTCTGAATACCAGCTGCAGTCTAGGGTGGGATCTGAATCAGGAATGAAAGCAGAGGCTGCCCCTTACATTATCATCAGAGCCCACATCCAAGTCAGACCCCCTGCACCTATTCACTTTGCTAAATATCATTTATAAATTATATACATTTATATCTTTGTATAAATATAAATTATAAAAATCACGTATAAATAAATATCATCCACTAAGTCCATATGATCTCATCCAGTTTCAGCCTGGCAGAATAATGGCTGACTAAAGTCTATCTACAAACCTTGTGCATATATGAGAGACACAAATCTTGGATTAACTAACTCAATTAAATTGAGGAATTAATTAAATACATGGTTTGTTCTTAGGTTAACCTAAGGGTAAAACCGGATGAGATCATATGGACTTAGTTACCAATGGTGTGGATGGTATTTAATTATTTATTTATAAATGATTTTTATACTTTATATTCATCAGAGCGAATAGGTGCAGGGCGTCTGACTTGGGTGCGGACTCTGGTGATAATGTAAGGGGCAGCCACTGCTTTCATGATTTGCTGCTTTTACACTGAAACAGTCGGACTGAATTAATGGCAATAATCAGTAAAGAACTACAACTGGAACATACACTATTTTGATATTCCTCAAGTAATCCTGTAAAGCAAACTAGTATTACTCTCTAGATGGGCTGAGAGACAGAGTGATGTGCTTAAGGCCAATATATGCAAAGCAGGATCTGATTTGGGGACATCCTCGCTGCCAGCTCATGTTATTCCACTGCTGCAGCACCACTCAGTGAAGACTCTGTAGTTCAACAAAAATTAACATATGATGTGTTATGAGAAGGGCCACAGCTCAGTGACAAGGCACATGCTTTATATGTGGAAAGTCCCGACGCTGGCATTACTACATTTATTACAGTTTTGAACTGCTCAACAATCCAAGTTCTTTGGGTGGTGCGTAATCCACTAAAAATAGAAAAATGCCAACAATAAAACAAAGAATAAAAATGCTACATGCTAAAATGCAAGATAACTAGGTACATATAGTAAAAACACTTCAGTAGATTCAGTCAAACTAAAAGCAAAGTAAAACAGTGATCAAAAAGCACTAAAAAAACTTAAAATGGCATTTTAAGATAGGTCTGGGAGACAGTCCTATATAAAACTCTGGCAGCTGCTACAAGTCACCAGATAATGGTCTAATTCAATATAAGAGAACTTTCAGTGCATTCAGATAGTGACACTAAAGAAATGGAAGCCAAGCTTTATCACAAGACTGGCAGTCAAATGCAATGGTCAAATACAGAATGGACTTTGGACAACTGAAAGTATGCTTTGCGATAACTGCCTTTCTACTGATAGAGGGATAGAGTGAAAATGATGGTGGTTTGTTCTGTCTAGTCACACGTTTTATAATATCTCCAAAGAAAACCTACTGTTAACCCTTATGGCATCACAACTTCTTTATGCTTACAAGAAAACAAGCATGGAAAACAGAAGTGATTGAATTTTCCAAGTAGGACAAGATAAGGCATATGGACAATATATTCAACAAAACAAAAATGCAAAGAATATTTAAGGTAAGATAGCTCTCACCCACAGCCCATCTGCTGAAACTTTCGGAGAGTTAGGATAGTTACACAGACTACAGTTGCCCAATGAAAGTAGCTCACTGCATTCTCTGAACAACACAGATGGCTTATGCAACAAGCCATTCTATGCACTGTAGTCCATGTACTATATAGTAACTGTACACCAGTTCAGTTACTATTTCAAGAGCTGTTTATGGCAACTACAGTGTGAAGAGTGGCTCCTTCTTATTCCAAAGTATACACATTACTAAGCCACCTTGGCTTTCTTTGAGCATCTTTATGCATTAGCAGCATCAGCCACTGTTTCATTCCTAATCAGCAGGTAACAAGTTCATTATTCCTCTGCTGTTTGGTCTTGCAAGCAAATACTAAATCAGTTTATATACTATACAGCCATGGTTTGCCATCTCCCTTTTCTTGGGGGCCCCTGTCCATTGCAATCTGTCTGCTACAACTCCTGTACACTGCACCTTGGAAACCAAGAAGGCTTATTAATCTCACTTGGTGAATATGTTGCACCCACTGCTGCCCAACAGCACACACAGTTCTTCCCTGCCTCTGTACAGAGCATAGGAATGTTGGCAATGAGGACAAAATTCCCTTCAAGGAACCACATCCAAAACACGATTACTGAATTTGGTTGGTATCAAGGATTCTTGATCAGTTTCCAAGAAATGACAGGATTTTCTGGAACTCAGCCTGGAAAGCCATTTCTGCAGAGGATTAATGTATGTGCAATTTGGTGATTCACACAAGGAAAATACTGGGAAAGATCCATGGGCTGCATCAACTGCTAAGACTCCACATGCAGGTGCAAATTCAGCACCAACTTTGAGACAACTTCACTTTGAGGCAGTGAATGTGTTGTAGCATATGAAGCAACCAAAGCTCAACTCAGTGATTTAGCTATGGCGTACCCATTTCCATGTACATCATTATTTCCCTCCTTAGAAACATTTAGAAAAGTACATTCAAGCAACAGAACAGCAGTGGAAAAAGTAATTACTTTGACAACTAGATCAGAAGCCAAAACTTCCTTTGTTCCTTGGATCCGTGCGCCAGCCTCTCTGTAATGATCATCAGAGAATTTGGAAGCTTCTCCTGCACTCGATTCCACAACGACATTGAAACCTTGCTTAACCAGTGCTTGAACTCCAGCTGGTGACAAGGCAACCCTTTTCTCATTCTGAAAAATCTCCTTTGGAACACCCACTGTCAATTGTTTGTATGGAATACCTGTAGAACACAGAGAAACAAAGAGCAATTATTCTATCAATTAAAAGCTGAACAAAATAACAGTCTCCTAAGGAAAGTGTTGTTTGAATGTACAATTGAAATTATTTCCATTAAAGTCATCATTTTAACAAGGTGCTAGCAGCTCTTTTTTAACAAGCATTTGGATATCTTCCCATCTCAAGGCAAATTCCAGAGGGAGACAATACATAATCATCTGGTTGAAAATGTTTCACTGATCTCCTACAGCTATCTACGTAGTAGTTTGAGTACAAACGTTTTTACAGTTGTTTCAACTTTGCAACAATCCTTGTAAATAGTTCTATTTTTACTTCAACTAAGAGACCAGCAACTTACCTGAGGCCACTTGGCAAATCCATAGCTGAACTGGACTTAAATCCAGTACTCACAAGATCAGACCTGACAGGCCCCTTCACCATGTATGACTTTAATTGCAGAATAGTTCCTATAAAGATCATGATTGCTCCAAAATATTGTGACAGCCATTTGTGACACCTCACATGCTAACAACTCTGGATCATCATCAAGAAAACAATTCCAGCTTTCCCAATCTGCTGCTCTCCAAAAGCTTTGAACTAAGAATCCAGGTGTTCCTGACCGTTCTCCATGCTGGGCACAATGTTTAGTGAGCTCCATGCTGAGGAATACTGCTATAAAAGTTTTCCCTCCCACATACACTGCTTCCCCCATGAAGAAAGAGGTGTTTTGGAGTAGCACCCCACCTAATCCCCAGGTTATAGAAATAGCTTGTGAACTAAAAGGCACAGGTATGATCCTTGAACACAACAGGTGGCCATGTGGCCAAACCAAACGTCCTTGTGTCCACCATACACTCAGGAAAAAGGGGACAGAATACAGAAATTCACAGTTGTGGAACAAAATCCAGGTGGTGGCATCGCTGACCACTCACCTTTGCTCAACCTTTTCTTGTAAAATGTAGGTACAGAACCTCAGACGTGGGAGCCAAGACTAGCTTCCGGGGGGTCCCAGTCCAGTGTTCCGGGTTTCTCCAAAGAGCCTTCTCTGCTTCCTGTGGCCCTCCCACTTTCCTCCAATCACCAATTGTTTGGTGGTTTTCCAACATACCCTAACCTTTTGGGACAGGTTTGTCCTCCTTTCTGAAAAGTTTAAATGCTTTCTCTAAGGTTTAATTACTAGCAATAAGAGTTTTAAGCTAAAGTATTATGGCATTTCGCCCACACACACCACTGGAATGTTGCCCTTGAAAGCATCTTCCATAAATAATTCAGCCCTTGGGGTGAAAGAGGCTCTGTAGCTCCACTGTAGATGTAGGACCAGACTATGCACTGTGTGTCAAACTAGAACTGAAGACACAGAGTAACCCCCATTGAAAAGGAAAATACATAGTTCCACTAATGCTTTTGTCTATTCTCAAAAACCAAACCCCAGAAAAAATACTGGGTCAGATACGCCAAAGCAGTCATGGACATGCTTCCTATAGTGTATGAACAGATGGGCCCTGCAAGATGAGCACCGTATCAGGGCACCGCCTGTCCACAGTTCCTACCATGCAGTCCTTCTGTTGAACCAAACATCAGTCATCGACTAGAGAAGCCTGGAATTCCACCACCACACAGGACTCTTTATCTATTCACATGCAGAAATACTCCACAGCTAGTTAATAATCCAAGCAATGCACATTTGTCAGGCTTTGAACAAACAGAAAAATATGGCCAGTTGTACAATTTAAAACTGCTCACTTTCTGTCTAATTTTGAAGCCGCAGTCTTATACACACCCACTGAGGAGAGCAAGACTGCATTCTTATATTCACTTGCCTTGGATTCAATTCCACTAAACTCAACTGACTTCTCAGGAAACGTTTAGGATTGCAGTATGCAGATTCAAGGTCAGATAAGGTTCCCCCACTGCCCAGTGGCTTATGCAGCTATCCCTGAAAGCATATTTCTTACAGCTGCTGTAGTATGACAGTGTTCGAGACAGACCAAGCACTTCAAAACATCTATCAAGTGACATTTATTTACAAATGTGCTTAATGAACACTTTATTAACTCATCTTCTACCTGTTATAGTCAATTTCAATTTGTGCATGACATCAGAAATTAAAAGCAGATGCAGTACTGAAGATACAGCAATTAAACCCATTTATTGTTTGAGACTACCTGCTGCAAGAGGCTGCTAAATCACTTTGTTTAAACTTGCATCTTTCTTATCTTTCCTTCTCATGGCGTTGTAAGCCAAGGGACAGGGTGAGCCTATTTCTCAGAAGAACCAGACAGAATCCTGTCCTTCCCACAGCAGAAGCCTGACGAGTAAACATCTTTCCCCACCCCACCTCTCTCTTTCCCTCCGTCTCTCTCTCACACACCCATCCCATTTACCCACAAATAACTCTGCTAAAATAAGAGGCAAATTAAGACATATTGTAATTTCACCAGCCATCTCCTTTAAAACATATTTTGTGAAGCCCGATGTATTAATGGAAAAACCCTGTTCTTGTCTTTACTGTACTTACACAAAAACTGCAGCACTAAAAGAGAAGGTAAACCAGTTTTCTAGGCATGTCAAACAGTCCAAGTTTTTCTTCTTTACATTTTAGATAGCTGGGTAAGCCCACCCATGGGAGCACAAAACAGAACTTAAAACCACAGGGTTGCATCCAGTGCTAATCTACTTAGAGTTGGCCTATTGAGATGAGTAGCACTTAAGTTAGAGTAGCTCAAAAGTAAAATTAAAGCAATGCTAGAACAGGGGTGAAGTTAAAATTAACAATTAAAACCAGGTACTATTATATGCAGAGCTGTACCAATAACTTAGTTACAGGCCAAGCAAACAGCCAGGTCTTCAGGGTGTGCTTGAAAGCACGCAGTGGTGGGGACTGGTGAGACTGAAGTGCAACATGATGCACAAGTAACCAATCCAATTGGTCATCAACAGTGCAATCAAAACATGTTTATTCAGAAGAGAAGAAAATCCTATTGACTTCAATAGATTTATTCTCTAGTAACAAAAAGGGAAAAAACAGCAGTTTCAGAACACAAGAAAATGCAATAGCACCCAACTTTTTTTTAATTTCTCACATTTTGGATATGAGCATTGCAGTTATGAATGAATATTTTCACCTTCTGTGCGATGAATTGTGCTTTTATATTATTAAATGTAACAGCTGTGCGCTGTTGAATTTTTATGGCTGGCTGCCTAGTAACTGTGCTTAGAATTGCAGCTTTAGAAAAGAGGTTTAGAAAAGAGGTTATCACAAAAACTACTTACTCCCTCTAAGAAGGAACAATGGGCAAATGTGCACCTATTTACCACCTTACTATGCCAACAGCTTTAGAAGAAGCTGCTCACCTTTTTTCAGAGTTCTGCAGGAAGTCAAAGAGACAACCTGATGGAATGAGTTGAAATGAAGACAATGAATAGCACAGAGAAAGTAGATCACGGCATTTTTCTTCGCCCTGTGAAACACACAGACAAACCTACTGCACCCACGTGTACAACCAAGTCTACCAGCTAAATCGACAATGGTTGCAAGTTTACGCCAAACAAAGCAACATCTTCACATGGCATATGATAAATCCTGCACTGCCTGACTGGTTGGAGATCTCTTACAGCCTTTACCTCCATCACTGAAGATAAAGAAGTGCCAAGACCAAGAGTAAGCTACCGCTTACTTGGGCTGGCAAAAAGGGCCTGCTGGATTCTTTAAGAATAAAGCATTTATTGCACTTGTATCCCACCCTCGAATAAACGCATAACCGTATGAAAATGGTTAAGTTTTATCCTGTTAAACCAAAAGACCTTAAGACTGGTCCGATGCCTTCCAGGTACCTTCATAATTTCCTTGACTGTCTTTCTGTTCTCTCCTGTTGTATCAGTTTATGATGTATGGGTTTGTTATAATTTGTTAGTTTTGTAACCAACTTTGGGATTGTTTTATGAAGAAACACGAGTAACAAATTGTATAATTAACTAAACAGCTGAACAGGGATACAAACAAGATTCTAAGTCCAACATTGCATCTACCTCATCCCATTAAGCAGCTGTGCTGGCAGGAAAGTAACAGGGCACACCGGAAAATAGGAAAGTATGGTATTATCTGCATATCTTAGTGATGTTCCTTCTACCACTCTTTACCCCTTCCTCTGATTCTAATCCAGCTTTTCTTATGGTATGATCTGCATACAGATTGAACAGATAGGAGATAAAATACATCTTTGTCTGAAGCCTCTGCCAATGGGAAACCATTCAGTTTCTCCGTTTTCTGTCCTAACTGAAGCTTCTTGTCCGTGATATAGCTACGCATCAGGACAATCAAGTGCAGAGCCACACCCATTTCTTTCAGGATCATGCATAGCTTCTCATGATCCATATAGTCCAAGGCTTTGCTGTAGTCTATAAAGCGTACGCTGATCTTTTTCTGAAATACTTTGGTGCGCTGCAAAGTAGTCAATGTGTATTTGCAATATGATCTACAGTGCCTCTTCCTTTTTGCTAGCTTGGACATCTGGCATTTCTCACTCCATATAGGGTAGTATACATTGTTGCGAAACTTTGAGCATTACTTTGCTAGCATGGGAGATTAATGCAACGGGCCTGTGGTTGCTGCATCTTTTGCATCTCCTATCTTCTATTTGCACTGATCATTATAATAGTTCCTTTTGTCTCTATGTGATAGTCACTGAAAAGCTGCAATCGAGATTCTGACCCTATTTCTGTCACCTTTTGCTTCTGCCTCTTGCCTCTCCTTAGCGCTGTGTTTCTTCTGTCATCCATAAATTTTGTGTCTTCCAGTATAACACCATTAGCAATTTATCAGTCAGTATAATGGGTATGATGCAAATACATGTGTTTGTACATTTCAAGGATGCTCAGGGTACAATTCAATATCCTCCCCTCACTTCCACAGAATCTTAGACAGTGTTGTTGTGGAGGGAAATCTTTCCTCTTAAAACTTAATTCTGAATGCCAGTGTTTTATTTTCCCCTGAATGAGTGTATGGCGACAATTCACTTCTATGAAAGAAAGCGATACTTTTACAATCTCTGGTAGAATGGAAGCTAGACCTACTCCCAAGTAACCAAGGCTGCTGAGATACATAGCCCCATCTCCAGATCCTTCTCTCAGCCCCACTAGGGTCATGTTCAGGTAACATAACAAACCAGGGGTGGAATATTGGGGGAGACGGGTTCTCACTGCACCACGGGTTCTTGATGAAGCATTGGCTGAAGGATGAGTGTAGGTTGCTGCTGGAACAGTGGATAGCTGCCTACGCATGGGCTACCGCATGAACGCAGTTGGGTTCATTCATGGGCATGAATGAACCCAACTGCGCAATCAAGCTATGGCTTGTTAATTGCAAAGAACTCATAAAGAGAACCCATGGTTTGTTGCTGGGTTGTGAACTGTGGGCTGCTCACCACAGGTTATTATCTCAGCTGGGTACAGACAACTCAGTCACTCACAGTTCAATGACAACTCATACATCAGCCCTTGAGTGTGGGTTATCATGAGGACTGAGCCCAGCCTAGAAGTGTGACAGAACACTGGGAGAACAGAAAAAAATACTGGGGTGTGGTGTGGTTTGTGCATATACCAATATCAGACCCATTAGTTCGAAATCATAAAATTTTATTAGAGTCACGTACCTGGTTTCACAGGTGCCTGGCACCAGAGCACCTGGTGAGTACGGAATGTCCGTAAGCATGGGGTCTTCACAGTCTTCACTTTGTGACACATCACATTGTTGAAAAGAGGACTGGAACAACTAGTAACAACCGTGCGCAGGAGGCTTGCCATGTTAGCCAAGATCCAGTAAGGAGATCACAGTGTTAGAAAGCTGCACAGCTACCCTGCTGCATAAAAAAAATTGCTCTTTAACAAATAGCGACTCTAAAACTTGTAAAATATAAAAACATCATATTAAAATGAAACCTAAACTAAGGACGCAATGCACAAACAGAATGAAAAATAGGCTGACAAAATCCATGACCTATGAATAAGTGGCATTTAGCAATATTTTCAGAATTTCAGCATCTTGTGAATAAGTGCAAAGCATTTTAACAAAAACACAACACACTGATGCCACATCACAAAAATTTTAATATAATACTTAAAATAGAAAATGTAACTTTTCTAGCCTAGAAACAATTACTTGGAAGTAATTACATCTAAAAGGTCCTTAGCTTGGTGGTAGAATCTCATTTTGTATGCAGAACTTCCCACAATCCCCAGGTAGGGCTAGGAAAAGACCACATCTAAAACCTTGCAGAGCCAAAGAAAATCAGATTAAAGGCAAGACTAAGCTTGAATAGCTAAGGGTCCAATCCAAAATAGGGTTACTTCCAATGTTCCTAAATTAATTCCAAAGCAGGATTGCAGCATTATGTGAAGGTCCTCTTATCCTTCCAAAATTAATTTTTAAACTGCAAAATAGGTTTTCATAACTTAATTTTATATAAATTATGGGTTAACATTGACATGCAGACACTAACCTAAAAATATCCAAGAGTGATACACCTATCATCAACCAGTGCCTTTCCTTTAAAACAGAGTGGATTTGATTTAAATCAAATTGATTTAAAATCACAATCAGTAAGACTAGATTTAAATCATGGGTTTGTATACATGCATGCCTTACCAGTAAGTAGAGGAACTTTATTTAAATATTCCCAAACTGGGTCTCTTTTATGGACTGCTGACATTATAGGTTTTCTCCCCCAAGAAATGAATAATATGCTAAACCTAGGGGTGTACACAAAAAGACCCAAAGACTTGTGGAATATTCTGCTCAAAAAGTTCACTTTCATTTTTACTGTTTGCCCCTCCCTCCTCACACTTAGCTTCTTGTGCAAATCTATTCCAATTCCAACAATCTTCTTCTATTCATTGAATTTTTTGAAACCTAGCATTTAAGAGGTAAGGGATTGATTCTGTGTATATAGAATTGCAAAGGAACAAT
The DNA here is from genome assembly GCF_004798865.1 of Varanus komodoensis. Taxonomy (NCBI): domain Eukaryota; kingdom Metazoa; phylum Chordata; class Lepidosauria; order Squamata; family Varanidae; genus Varanus; species Varanus komodoensis. Next base: position 993,756 of record NW_025336087.1, on the reverse strand, counting down.
GGGATTAAGGTCTTTTTTCAACTCAGTATGAAAAAATGTTTCATAACATTTTTGCTCTGAAGAAGAGGCATGTGATCTCTGCAGACACAAATTCAGTTCTGAGAACTATAAAACCAAGCATCTGTGACTGTATCTTCTAGACAGATAAACTGCCCAATAATCTTACAGAAACCTCTGGAAGAGCATGACATTGTGAAAAGATTAATAGAATGAATTTACCAAAACATCTAAGCATTGCAAGAATATAAAGACTTATGCTACATGATTAAAAACTAATCCTTATTTCACGATGAATAACCTTTGGGCTATAATGCATCTTAAATAGAAAGCTACCTTTAGATAGATTTTTTTCTCAAAAAGCATTTTATTATTAAAAATCCAATTTAATTTTTAAAAATCCATTTTTAATTTTTTTAATCATTGATTTTCATCCACCCTGCTTTAAAAAGACTTGCGGTGAATTCTAACAGCACTGAGAATTTTACTAGTGTTTTCATTGGGATTTAGATATCATTATTACAGGCAAGCTTGTAAGTCCAGCAGCCTTCATTTATGATGTTCTTCCCTTGAAAACAAAGATAATAAAAGTCTACTGCATGGATGAAAATGAAGACTAGCAAAAAGAATTTTCAGAAGGCCAAATTGAACGCAGCTGATAACCTATGACACAGATTTGTTAAGTTACACTCCATGCTAAACTAAAGCAACATGCCAGCAATACAGATATTTCATAGTATTAGTACCAGCTAATAACACATGGCTCATAAATTAGTGCCTTTTTCCGATGAAAACTAAACTAGCTTTACTGCACCATGGTAACATTTAAAAGATAAAAATAGAACACACAGAAGGCCTGGATGGTCTCATTCTGACATAAGTTAATCTAATAAAAGATTCACTGTTTGGAGAAGAAATAAAGCAGCAACTAAATTTAGCAGCACATAAACATGCAGAGATACACAGTTAATTTTATGCCCATATATGATTAATAACACCTAATGGGGAAAATTCACTCAGCCAAACACGTGATCATGCTAAATTCACAGCTGAAATAAAGGCAATTTTTCCAATATTTTCTTTTTTTAAAAAGGGGAAAGATTGAAAAATGATCCCAGTTACAAAGCTATGCAATAAACAGAAAGGAGACACAGGAATAAGTTGCTCAAGTCAACTCTTTCTCCAGTTTGATATATAAGTAACAATGTTTCCAGCAAGCATAGTTTCTAAGGAAATTGCCAAAAATAGAAAGCACTGTATGCCACGTACTCAGATATTTAGAATGCTTAAGAAATATGCTTCCTCAGAAAGAAAGAAAATTAGTGTCATTAGTGATCCCCCTTTGCACTCAGAGATGAACAGCTGCCAGATAAAAGTGCCCCTTTAAATGAATAACCCGTATTAGTGCCCCTGACTACCCAAGCATTACCACGTCTGCAAGAAATGCAAGAAGCTGGAATCCCATTCATTAGCTGATTCCAATTGGCTGTCTGCTGAGGGCAGTGCTGTGCATAATTTGCACCAGACACACACGATTGGATACAACTACTTCTCAGTCTCCCACTGGAGTCAAGTTCATTCATTGAGGGAAGGACTTAAGCTGCAGGAGTCAGGAGCACTTAATTTATGTGGCATGCTGTCACTGTCCAATCACCTACCAAGGCACACAGTTTCAAGTAATCCTACTTACTAACCCCTGGAACTTGAACTAGAAATCTGAACTCCAATGCTAGCCATAGATTTGTTCACTATTATTACTTGTTTTTGTCCTTGACTGAGTTGCAGCTTAAGCAAGTTATTTTCCGCTCAGGCAAATTTAAAGTTGATGGAGAGGGGGTTTAATTTATGGAGTCTAATATAGTTATTCAGCATTCAATGTCTGTATTTCAATAGCTAAATCCTTTGAAAAAATGCATAGAATTGCAGTCTAAATCCCATCTTCTAGCATCCATGAACATAGATCACCAACTCAAAAATGCATGTCTCACTATGTAGTCTCCAAAAGAATATTCAGCTGGCTTCTTTTCATGCCCTTGCTGTACAATCCTGGAAGAAATATGCTATCTTCAAAGAAGGCTCCCAGCCAGTTCCAAAGATCAAATTAAGGAAGCAGGCAGAATACCAATTTTCAGGGTTAACAGCTACTGAAGACCAACCTATCCAAACTACTGGGGGCCACATGTCGGGAAACCTTGAGCCGATTCCAGATCTTTGGTGTGAATTCTCAACGGCTCTAAGAGACAAAGCCCCTCATCATGATTTATTGGCATGTAGAGCTGATGGTCCACACCAGGTGAAAACCAGCACCTCAAACTATCTCTAGAGGATCACAGCAAGCTATGCTATAAAAGGGCTGCTGCACTCCTGAACTGCATTGGCTGCAGCTCCAAACACGCTTCCTTGGAGTATTCAGCAAGGCACAAGGCCTCAAAAATTCCTCCCAAGGAGAATTTGGAGGGTTACACCTCAACTAATGTTAAAGGAGTGCTGTCAGACAACATTTTCATTGGGTGATCATCCTATCCTATTCACAGAATTGTATAAAGGCAGCAACATCATCATCTTTGATTCATAACTTCTTAGATTTTCCCACTACTTCTACACTGTTTGCCACAGAGGGAAAAATTGCATAGGTGTACGATGCATTTTAACCGGTAGTGCCAGCTGTCTGTTAGTACTTGTTTTATGTACAAAGGATGGCTTAAATCATCTTTAAAGCAGACTCTAAAAGGCAGCCTTATGTAACAATAATGCTAGTAATTGTATTAATATAAGAGAGTCAGGTAGACTGCCCTTTGGTGCAACTTCCCACAAGCAGATTCAGGGCTTTTGAAGTCATGTGGGAAAAAAGCAACTCTGAATTCTTTAACCACACTTCTCAGGTGAGCTCCCAGGTGCTCACCAGAACCCCACACCTTCCCCAGTCCTTCGCCACTAAAAGGGGATGCTGCAAGGCTCAGCCAAGGTCATTTCCTCCATTCCCACTGCACATTTGACCTCCACGTAGGAAGGTGGCAGGCAGCAATGTTGACTTTACCAACTATTGACAAAAAGCTGGTTCTCACCAGCACACAACTTTTTCCCCACACGATATTAAAGCATAATTGCTTCAGCCGCCAGATGCCATAAAATGCATTCCTTCTCCTTAGAAGATATACTGGGTCTATGTATATTGCCTAGCAGTGCCAGCTTCTACTTGTTCTCAGTTTTCAGCCGGTTTCAAGGCGCGCAGGCAAAAGAGGCCGGACTCCCACAATGTCACAGACCCTCAGTAAGTTTCGGCAGCCTTCCCCAACCGGGTGCCCTCCAGATGTGCTGGACTGTGGCCCGGCTGGAGGGCTTTTCGCCTTAAAGGCACTGAGGGAAAGGAGCTTCCTCGCAAGTAACCCGAACACCGCCTTGCTCAGCCGAATCTGCCGAGGGTGAACAATGGGAAGCAGCGGCGTCCCTTCCCACTTCCTCGTCCCCGTTAACTTCGGCGGGCCTATTCAGAAAGAGTTCTGCGACGCCCCCCCGCCCCGCTGCCAAAAGTATTCATCGGCTTGGGAGGGGAGGAAAATTGGAAGAAGGGTGGAACTCGGTCCCCGTCAGGAGGAAGGCGCAAAGCAATGAAGATCCCTTTCTCGAGCGCCCGCCTGCCTGCCTGCCTGCCGACCTACCTACCCATCCACCCCCGCTTTAGGCGCCACTGAAGGATGCCAAGATAAATGGGAACGGTTCTAACCCTTCCCCGCACAGTTGCATCCATTCGCGTCGGAAATGTAAAGGTAAAAAGGGCAACTGCTGAATCTTGAGCCCCTGCTCCAGGGCAACCACGACCGGCAGACAGGCATGCAAGCAAGCAAGCAAGCAAGGGCCGGTCTTTTTCGCCACTTCCCGAGTCCCATGGCGAAAGGGAGTGAGCAGGGGGAAGCGACAGCTGCAGCCACCTACCGCCCTTTGTGCCCTGCCGGCTGGTCTCGCGTGCAAGCCGCCGCCGCGCTGACCTTCCCAACTCGCCGGGGCCGGCGCGGGACGGGAAGCAGGGTGCACAAGCCAGCGCGAGGCCCCAGCCAAATGGGCGGGGCGCGAGCCCTCCGGCAACCCAGAACTGGAGGGAGAGCAGACGAGCTTGCAAAATACACAGCCGCAGCAAGCCTGCCTAGGTAGGACGGGGGAGGGCACGTGACCAGGGGCCGCTGCTCGCTTCTCTCGACACAAGGGGGCGGCAGAGGGTCTCGGCGGCGTGACGGCCCTTGCGCGATCGCGCATGGGCGGGCTCGGCGCTTTTGGAGAGCGGCGCGGGGAAACGTGTGAATGCCTTGCCGTCCTTTCCCTGCGAGGCCAGAGCGGGAAAGCGGCTGTGAGGAATGCTTAGGGAGGAAGGCGGTTAGTTGCGAAGGCCGTGCGCTGCTCTTTATTTGCGGTGCCCTCCCTCTCCTTTTGTTCCCGTCCGAGCGTGTTACGGCTTGTCCAACGTCCTGCAAGTTTGCAAAGTCGCTGCGATAAAGGCTCTGCTGACCGAGGATCATGGAAATTGCAGTTAGCACATCTGGAGGTTACCAGCTTTGGAAACGCTGGCACAGAAGCAAGTTAAGTAGGATACAATTAAAAATCTTGTATGTGTCATAGAAATTATTCACCATTAATTTCAACTGGCAGTTAAGGGAGTCTTTCCTGTCTATTCAAGTTGAAAGGCAAGTAAGCTGTATGACAGGGATGGGGGGCGTGTGTCCTCGATGTTTACCACATTTTCCTGTTGGTTATCCTGGCCCACGGTGGGCTGCTGAGCACTACCGATCTATCCGTTTTATGATGTGCATGGCCTAAGGTTGTCTAAGTTCCAAAAATAAGCATGACTCAAAATATAGCTTTAAGTATGAAACTGTCAAGCTGCCATTTTTGTCAGATGTTTTAAGAACATTCAAACATTTCTTAACTACTTTTTATTCTCCCCAAGTAGGGTACATGTAATAAAATGCAGTAACATTTCTTTCAGTTTCGTATGTAAATATTGCCAATAATAGTTGTTCCAGATTCTGATCATGACTCACCTTGGAAGGGTGAGAGAAAGGTAGAGGAGAAAACAGTGCTGCCTTGCCACTAGAAGGGCTGCAATACAAAGTACTCTTTTGCAAAGGAGGCTTGTTAACATCAGTGGAGTGTTATTCCACATAAGCATACATTGGAATGAAAAGTCCTCACCCTGGAGGGTGTTCATTCTGACTATACTTTACAAGTGCAATGCATGTTTAGGAAGAGGTGTTTTCCTTTGTTTTCCTCCTCCCTTTGCATCCCCTCTTTTTCCTTCCACGTCTTGTCTTGTAAATAGCAAGCAATGCTTGCATTGTTTGTGACTGAGCTCATGTAATCTGCTATGAGAGACTTCTCAGCTGAAAAGGATGATGCGCATGTTTAAAATAAATGTTAAGCTCAATGCCAGAAGGTTACCAGTAGCTAGAGCCATAACTGGTGGCACAGGAATTGCACCAACTAGCATTCCTATCTCCACACTACAGAGTAATATATACTGGTGCTGGTAGCAGTTGCCTTTCCACTCAACAGGGTGAGTTTTGCAAGCTGCTTTGAGTACTTCCTTGGAATTAAAGGTGGGATATAAATTTTCGAATACATCCCTCTTTGAAAATATTGCCAGCAATGGTTAGTCTGTTAACTTCTTTTGGTGAAAAGTGATTCCAAATCAATATTTAATAAGTTTTCTTGCACACTGACCAGTTTGCAGCTCTTTGACCTTCCATTAGTATCCCTAACAAATAGTAACATAATGCAGTCAGGAAACAGATGACACAAGTTTGCTGGGAGTGTACAATCAAAAGAATATTTGCAATTTATTCAGATAGATGGAAAATACATGCAGCATGTAGGTAGCCCACCCCCTCCTCAGCAACTACAAAAATGGGTAGTTAATCATTAAGTACACAGTTTGGCAGAAGGTGTGGGATCATAGGCAGTTTGCTAGAGGTACATGAGAGTAAAACAAAAGGGTTGAATAGACTAAGACTAAAACAACCCAAAAGAAAGAACTTTCAGGAAAGGCAAGTATAAGGAGTACAAGACCTTCAACATGGTTTTTTGACCGTATCAGCATCCTTCCTTAAGTCTCAAGCTGTTCTACAGTGTCAGGCTTTCAGCCCCCATTTTATGACAAGTTTTGCTTATTTTGGACCGATAGTAGTTTGTGGTGTGTGTGCACATGTTGTCAAGGGAGTGAACACAGGCACGCTGGGAGTGTAAAGTCAAAAGAGCAATACAGTTTATTCAGACATAGAGGAAAGGTATGAAGTGGGTAAGCAGCCCTGAAAGGTGTTAAAAGGGTCTTCAAAGATTGGATCTGTACGGGATGCTGTTATAGCCTAACAATTATGTACACCGTTTGTAGGAGGAATGGGGCTGGGAAGTCAATGTGCAAGTGTCACATGAAAGTGGATACAAAAGGGTTGCATGGATCAACACATGGGGCCAAAAAAGAAGACGTTTCAGAACAGGCAAATATTAGCATATGTATACAGGAAAAAGGAACAACATGGTTTCCTGTTTAGATCAGGATTCCCTCTTAACAGTCAAATCGTTCTCCTCCCTTTCAGCCTTTATGTGGCGATCTCGTGGTGAGAACTTTGGCTCCTTTAGTCCCGACAGAATCCTTGAAGTCCCTTCCCACTCTGTCATTCTACGAATATTGTTGTAGAGAATCAGCTGCCTGAAGCGCCAGTGGATGCACAGAGCCTGTTTGCTACGCGCTTCCAAACGTTCAAGGTCCAAATATTCAAGGACGGGCGGGGGGGGCTCCTTTCCCTCAGCCCCCCGCAAGTGTGTTGCCTTGAGTTGCCTCGGCGGCACGGGCCAAGCACGGAGAGGCCTCCGGGCCGCTTGAGGCGCTGTGAGGCAGATTGGAGACCGCCAAGGGAGGTAGGAGGAGGAACTCCTCGCTCATTTTGTGCATGTGACGAGCCAAAGAGAGCGGGAGGGGGCTGAAAGTACGGCGGGGCTCGGTTGCGGCGGGAGGGTGTCGCCGGCGCCTGGCGGGCCGGAACCCGCTGCCCTCGGCCCAGGACGACTCCCGTCCCTTCATGAGGAAGGGGAGGGCCTGAGGCCGACATGTCTGACAACGGCTTTGACCGGGCGCCCGGTGCGGGTCGAGGCCGAGGGGGAGGCGCCCCTCTGCCTCCCGAGAGTGGGGCCCGCCTGGGGATGAGCGGCAGCTTCGGGGCGTCCGAGCAGCTCCTCAAGCAGGGCTCGGCGCACCACCAGGAGCCGCTCCGGCCGCCCAAGACGGCGCCGCCGGGAACAAACGTCGCCTCAGGTAAAGCGCGGCGCCGCTGCCCGGCCCGCTTTCGCCCCGCAAGTTTTTTCCCTCCTCGCGTTGCTACTTGGCAGAGGAACCGGGGAGGGCGAGCGCGGCGCCTGCCCACAAATCGCCGAGCCGCGACTCCGAGGCCGGCCCGTCGGGAACCTTCTTTTCCGTTTGCGTAGTTACCCGGGGATCAGACCCTGTAAGAAAAAGGGCTCTCCCCGCCATCCCTCCCTCTCCCCCCCGCCACGACGAATTTGGGGTCACGCAGGAGTGCCATTGGGAGAGGCTTGGGGGAAGGGAGCCGTTGCCCTCTGTTTTATACCGATTTGGGGTCTAACACCATTCACCCCTATCAAACGCACCTTTATTTCTGGCCAACTGCACGGACTGAACAGAGGGTGACAATTATTTAGACCAGTTTTAGAAAAAAGATGGATCATAAAGGTTTGTCTCTGGACTGTGCGATTTGCAGTGATAACTTTTCTGCTCTAACTCCATTAAATAGTGTTAACATATGATGGGGATTTAAGTGGGAAAGATGTGGTGGCCATCTCATTTGTATAGGTCCAAGAATAGGCCTTTAACTTCATTCAGAATATCCCATGGCTAGCCTCCTCACAGTTTTCTGGGACTTGGAAATGAGCTGTTGTACCCCTGCCTTGTAATCCCTTTGCTTGCTGAAATGGCTGCACTGAGCTACCTTAAATTCTCTAGGCGCACGATTGAGAAATAGAACTAGGATTTTCCCATTTTTCTTTATATTATGTGTCATCTCTTTGTACACTCTACCTCCATTTAGACTGCCCTTTAAAATCTTTGGAATAGATATGCATGTATTATCTCTATTTGTGTAGCATTTGCTGCTGCACAGTAAAGTATTCAGTTTAATTTTTTCAGTGCTTATTTATATACTTGTTTCTTATTGGAATATGAAGAAGATGCAGTATTTTGTGAGAAATGGGGCAGGATACTTTTTTCTAAGGCATGTTCATACCTTAATGCTGGAATCCCATGCTGACTTACTTAGGGGCAAGCTCTTCTAAGTTAGTGGGAGTTATTTCCAAGTAGGTACGTTTAGAAGTGGGGGAAAGGGTGGAATTGCAAGTAGGCAGGTAAGGACATAACAGTGCTGTGCAGATATTTCATTGAATTCAGTGGTGCTTGCATGCAATTCAACATGTTTAGGATGCAAAAATCCTCATAAGACTGTTTCTACATATATGGAAGACAGCTGTCTTTAAATAAAGTCTACATTTAGCTAGTGTTGATTTGAACTACAGAGTCATGCAGTGTAAAAAGCAGTGAGTCACTTCAGAATAGCGTGGAAGGCTGACACCTTAAACATTTTGATTTGGAAGTAAATGACACTGAAATCAGCAGGTTCAGTCTATTCATTTGAAACATTTCTGTGCTACTTTTATGTTTTGCAGTAGTTCAGGCTTGAGATTTAAACTAAAAGAAGATTATAGGTTTCTGTATATTTTATACTACAGTTTTAAAATTGTCCATTGCAAAAATAGTCAAACTATAAATAAGGAAAAAGTTACCTATTGTAAATGAATGTCTAGTCTGCCTTACCCCTAAAACTAAATAATACATTTGTGTGCTTAGTCAGGAAAGTAAGACCTACACTTCCCAGCATTCCCTTGTCTTGCTTTAAAAATTAGATTGTAATCAGCCTGGGACAGGGTTAGTTATTCAGTTCTCTGAAATGTTAAATGCATTTATATACACACACACGCACGCACGCACATATATATATTAAAATACAGTGTCTTATTAAATGCTGCTAAAACACATTGGCTGTGCCAAAAGACTAACTCCTAGAAAATGAATCTAAGATCCATACTTTTTTACTGCAGATTTACCGTATTTTAATGCATTTATCTGAGTAATTAATATTCTCCTTGGTATAAGAGACTGAACATTTGGCTTTCACTGCTGTTCTAACTATGAAGAAGAAAAAGCTAGGAATTAAGAATTAGGCTGTGTGAAAATAATAAAATAAAAATGTTCCTGTCAGTCCTAAATTGCAAGTGGGTTTATTCAGTTGTAGTATTGATGCACTTTGAGTTTCAGTCAATAAAAAGACTGTCTGCTCTTTTGTCTACAATATGGCAAAATGGCTTGCTACAGTTATAAGTCAGACATTTGTACAGCAGTCTTATAGATGGCCAGGAAAATGTGTTTTGTTGTGGTGATGTGACTTGGCTTACTTTTGTTGAATCTTTGTCTCACACATCACAACTCTGTTCCAACTCTAGGTTTCCTCCCCAAGCAACACAGGGTTTTCAGTTTGCACATAATACTGAACAACCCAGGAAGGAAGTTTTTCTGGGTGGTTTAGAATCTAGATCTTCCCACTTGCAATGAGAAAGATCAGGCAGGGCAACCAGCATGCTTGCTTGTTCACAATAATCTGGGGGTTTTAAAATGTGTTCATGTAGCATAGAGGTGCCATATTTTGCATTTTTCTCACTCTTTTCTGTTAGAAATATTGCAACTTTGTTGATAAGCAGCTAAACTATGTATACTTTTGAGTGCTAGTTTTAACCTTTAAAGACTTAAATGGCTCTGAAACCAAATAATTGAAGGACTTTTTTTCTCCATATGAACCTGCCTGGTCCCTGAGTTGATCCTCAGGGCCCATCTCTGTGTTTCCCCTCCAAGAAAAGTGTGGGGTGTGTCAACATGGGAATGGCCCTTTCTGTGACAGCCATATGTTTAGGGACTAAAGATCCTAAATATACTGTCATCTTTTCAATGCCAGTCAAAGATGAACTTAATTTCCCAGGCATTTGGACATTAGTTATGGCCTAATTGTTCTGGATTGTTTCTGTGATGTTCATTCTTAGGGTGTGAGCTGGGGGAGATTATGTATTTGTGGATGAATACTTTTCACAGTTTTTATTCTGTTTCATGGTATTTATTTTTATTTGTATTGTTTTGCTAGTTATGGTATATATTGGTTTTTTAAATCTCTTCCCATTATATTAATCATGGATTTTTGTAATGTATGTGTAAACCATTTTGAAACTGCTTTGTGTAGTAGGAAGTGACATAGATTTAATATTAAGAAAAACAAACTTGACAGTAGGATCTCTGAAGCAGGTCACAATTAAACTCAGGACCCCCCCCCCCAATACCTTTGTTCCAGGTGTCAATTTTTTATTGTATCATTTGCCAAACACTTCCCAAATCATCCTAACAAGCCGGGATTTGCTTGTGAAATGTTTTAGGGGTTCTCCAGGCTTTCCAGTCAAAACCAGAAACAAATTGGCAACTGGTACAGGTGAGTCAGGACTAGGCTTGTATGTTCACATTGCCTAAAACCAGTCAACAACCTGGTCACTGAATTCTGAACTAGCTTCTGTTTGCAAAACATGTTTAAAGACAGCCCAATGGACAGTACTTTGCAGTAAACTAATTTAAAGGTCACCAGAGTATAGTTGTTAAGCTATCCCCATCCAGATATGGCCAAACCAGGCTACTAGCTGAAGCTGGTGAAAGATACTCAGTGACATAGTTGCCACCCAAGCCTCCAGTGACAAGGATGGATTTAGGAATTATCCACAAGCTGCATACCTGCTTATATAGGCATGGTGTGATCTTCCACAGAACTGGTTGTACTTTTTCCATTTAAACAGAGGAATTGCCCACCAGTAGAGTCTTAGGCATGTCTGAATTGCGACTTAATGTATTGGCCATCATCCAGTCCATTACCAAGACTGGTCACCAGTTCAACTTATCCATTGTTACGACTGCCTGAGATGAAAAGGAGAAACAGAATTGTATGTCATCAACTTACTGATGGCAATGCAACCCAAAAGTTCAGATGACCCCACACAGAGGTTTGTTATTAGCTAAGATCAGTTTAATAAGAATCAGAAACAACCCCTTTTCAGGGGTGGCTCCACAGCTAGGAATTTCTTCCCTGGGGAAATATGGCCATCTCTCCTGCCAAATTTACATGTGATGTGAACTACTTTGTTCTGCAAGTCTTGCCATGGATTAAACTTAATGTCTCTCAGGTAACTCCTACATCCTGATTTAAAATGTTTTTGCAGATGTATTTCTTGATAAATTTTTAATCTTAATTTTTATATTTATTCATTGCAAGATGCTTTTCACTTGAAAGACAAGGTGTACAATAATGAAATTAGATAAACTAAAACTAATTGCTGGTATAGCTTTTTTAGTTATTAATTATCTGAGTTATACTTACACTTCCAACTAACTGGAAAATACTAGAATAAATTCCCTGGACTAAGTGTTGCTTCATCAAGATGTGTTCCTTACATAAGAGACCATCAAAATGGCTTTGAATTGTCATCTGATTGAGTATGCTATAGTAAAATATTCCACTTGTAACATTCATGCATCCATTCATTCATTTTCAGAGCAGGCAAGAGCAACATCTCTACCAGAAAAAAATTGTTCCAGCTCAGCAATGGCTAAACCTCAAGTGGTTGCAGCTCCAGTGGCTCCAGCAATGTCAAAGCTTTCAGTGACTGCTCCTGAATTTTACCCATCAGGTTATACTCCTAATCTTACTGTAAGTATTTAACTTTTTCTCTTCCTTTTCTGAACAAGTGAAATAACCATGTATATTTTAGGAGATTTAATAAACTTGTTTGGAAGAAATGCCTTTGATCCTCAAGTCCAAGCATTCTAGTTCAGATTTTCCTTTGAATTTGTAAATAGTCCTTAAATAGCTAAACAAACCTCCTTTCCTTGGATGTTTTAGCGTTGCCATGTTCGTGAAATGTACGCACCTTAAATTAGTCTGGCTTGGAAGCAGAATCTTTAACCTGCTGAGATATTGGGTTAAAAAATTTATTTGAGGGACAACTCAGTTGTTTAAAAAACACTATTAGAACTGAGTTACATAGGGTTTTGTGGAAGAAAAACATTATTTCTCATGACAAAAACTAGCCTTGCTCTTATCCAGGATAGTGTGGCACAGAGCCATCAATTTAATTTTACCTACTTATCTCTCCTTGATTGCATGCTAGTGAACAGGAATCTGTTCATGCATCATCTTACCTGTTCTGGAGTACAATATAATAAATAATAATATTAGACTCCATTGTTGGATCTTTGATTTCAAAAATCCTCCTATCAAGTTACATCTTTTGCTATTCCATATTTACTGGTTGTGGTAAAGGTTTAATGTTCTATTAGGTGCCATATGCATAATTTCCTTGGCTTGGATTCATCATTTTTTTTCTACCAGTACAGGGCTCCTTCCTATTTCCTTTCCCCAGCAGATGGGGAAGGAAGTAGTTCACACAGGAAGTAGTTCACACAGCCTGTTGTTAAACTGTGGGACTTGCTACTACAAGATCTACTGCTGACCCCCTATTTGGACAGCTTTAATTGTGGATTAGTCAAATTCATGGACAATAAAACTATCAACTGCTACCAGTCAGTGATGGCTGTATATTAACACAAGCTTTAGAAGCAGTGTGATACTGTGTGGCAACTATTGGAGCATAAGTGGGAGAATGCTGTTCTGCCCATGTCCTACTTGTCGGCTTCCCATGAGAAGCTGGTTGGCCACTGTGTGAACAGAATGGAATGTGGGGCTACTTTGGTCTGACAAGGCAATAGGTGTTCTCCTGTAAAGGATTCTAGAGCCTTAAATCTAGGATATTATTACAGGCCGCTAAAGAGTCACTTGCCTGCCTGTTTTTGGGAAGAAGAATTACTTGCAAGCATCCAGACAGATAATCGTTTTTAAACTTGGTTCTCAAGGCCACAAGTAACTAATACCTATGTGTAGACAGATAAGCTAATACAATTTTTGTTAGATAGCTTTGTAGACATAACAAGAGAAAATACTATATCATCACTTTAGGCAATCTATAAGAGTTCTACATTCTGTTTGGTGTAACTCTTTTCCCTGCTCACAGAAATAGCTTATTATATCCATGCTTGGTGTAGGAAGACTACATGTTTAACAGCAACTGTATATTCCATTTTTCAGGCTGTGTGGACATGACAGCCCAATCCAATAGAAATAACAGGGTGTCTGTAGAGCCTTATTACCTATTTATGAATATTCCTGTATCCAGTTGTGAAAGTTGAGTTATGGTTTTTACATTTCAATATTACATTCAGGAACTAAAATATACATAGTTGAACCATTTTAATGAGAAATTATAACAAGTTTAATTCCCAAAATGCCTTTAATCATTTTTAGGAATCATCTTTGGAAGATGGTTGTGATGGATACCCAAGTTTAACTGAATATGTTCAGGACTTTCTAAACCACCTTGCAGGACAGCCAGCTTGTTTTGAAACTGAAATAGCACATTTTTCAGAAATTCTAAATGGATGTGTTACTACAGATGAAGCATTACAAGAACTTGTTGAACTCATTTACCAACAGGTATTGTGTCTGCGTGTGTGATTGATAGGTTGCCCATTCTATCTACAGCTATATTTCCATGGTCTAATGCCACAGTAAAAATGCATTTATTAAAGCATTTCTGTAAAGTGCATGAAGTTTTCTGGCAGTAAGAGCTTTTGAGGATCTGGATATTAATTATATAAAATTGGGATTGGAGTTCCATCATGCATGTTTAAAATTATAATGCTCTCATCATCTGCTTTAAAGCCCAGAGTGAAATAAACCTATGGGCGGTATGCAGTGTTAGTCCATTGAAATGAATTGGACTTACATTAACCATTACTAATTCAATTTGGATTCATTTCAGTGGCTCTACTTTACAATGGAACATAAGAAGCTGCCTTGTGGACCACTGGTCCATCTAGCCCTGTGTTTTCAGCAGTGTGTGGGAGCTTCATGCTGGATTCCTACTGAATTTCCAGGGCTTCATGCTGGATTTCTTTCCCAGAAAGTGCCAGGGACTTTCTGTGTTCCAGGCATGTGCTCTATACTCTGAGCTATGGCCCCACCCCTTTAAGAAAGACTAGCATTACATACAATTCATAGAATTGCAGTATGGTTTAGAAAGATTTGTGAAATCTTTGCTAAACCTTTTTTGGGTCACAGAAAGCAAATAAGAGAGAGGATACAGTATCATTTTAATTTCTTCGAACGCTTTATTTTCTCTCTAAAAGTTGACTGCTCAGTATTTGAAACAATAGGAAAGGTCTTTAAAATACTCTCTCTTGCTACAGAAAGAACTGAGATAGCTCTTAGTATTATATTTTAATAAATAATCAGCTAATTTCATTTAATGAATAATCAGTTAATTTCCTAGAAGCAGTAGGAGCTATCCTTAAGACACTGCCCTGCTATGTATAGAGAAGTTGACTTGAAAACAAGTTTTACCAAACTTAAATATGTGCAGAACAAGGATACAAGATAATCTATAGAATTAGTAATTCATTCTTCATTATTGAAAAGGCTTATGGCTCTTTTGCAAACTCTCAGTTCTTAAAAATGAATTCCTGAATTTTTCCTAAAATTAATGTTGATAATTGCACAAGACCAGGCAGGTTTGGGCAAGGCATTGATAAATATCAGTTAAACATGAACTTTAAATAAGACTTCTTAGATATGAAAGGAAAAATACTAATTCAATTCCTTATTTTCACTTCATCTCTTAATAGGGTACATGTCTCATGTTGAAGCAAATTCCCACATGATTTATATGGCAAGTAGTGACTAAGACTAGTGCTATGACTGCCATCCATTACATAATTTTTGTGATGAAAAAGTAAATGCTAGTAACAGTCATTCTTTGTGTTACAGAGGCTTTTAATATGGGAAACCAATTCAAGCCACTACTCCCTTGTGTTTTGTTATCCACATTATTTAACTAGAAGATTATTGTTTTTAAGATAAATCTTAAGCATATCTAAATTTTAAGAGCTCTCTTTTCCCCTTTGCTTACATTACACGGCATTCTGTACTTTTTACTACTTAATTGACTTGCAGATGTGCTGATAATATTCAAAGTCTAAAATGTCTTGGGACTAGAATACCTAAAAGATCTTGATCCACCTTCCTGAACTCTAAGATCTTCAGTGGTTCTTCTCCAGGAACCCCCACCAAAACAAGTGATGTGGATAACTACTGAAAAGGGCCTTTCCTTTGTGGTACCATGGATGTAGAATAAGCTCTCCAGAAATATTTCCTTGGCACCTGTGTTTTGGTATTTTCAGTATCAAGTGAAGATGCTTTTAACTTGCCCAAGCAGTTTAATCTTTCAGTTTCTATTGTTTTAAAAGATGTCTCTAAATCTTTGCACTGCTGCTAGGCTTTGTGCTGTGTTTTTTTTATTTTGGTTTTATACTGTGGTTTTAAACTTTCAACCTTTATGTTACATTTTGTTGAACAGCCCAAAGAACTTTGAATATTGGCCAGTATAGAAATATAATGAACAAATTAAATTAATAAGCTGAGGAAAGAGAGTTGCCTGCTACTTCAAAAATGTAGCTTGATAGTATTTTCAGTGGAGTAATATACTCATAAAAAAGAATGTTTTCTGTCAGATAACAAGGTTGAGACCTCTTGGAAATATGAAAATGAGGACCGAGAGCTTAAGTTGAACTTTTATCCACTAGGAAGCTTAGTAGAGAGAGCACAGCAGTGCATGTTTCTAATAGTGCATTGCAGGCTGTGTTCATTACATTTAGTTTCGGTTTCCTTTCTTGGGCTTTCACTTCTCAAATTCTTTCTTAAAGTTTACAGTAGAATATCTACATTGGAAAAATGGTATTATTTATTCATTTCTTTGTAAAAGACCAAGATATATAGAACTGGATGAACTTTGTACGTAAGCCTCTTCATTATAATCTTGAAAATTACAAATAGCACTTGGGCCAATGGCCTTAGTGGCCCCTTCCAGCTCCACCATTCCATTATTCAATGTATATATTCCACAGAAATCTTTCAGACTGCTTTGTCCACAATTTACATTATTATATCTTAATGGATACATGGAGATCATGGATATGTTGCAAATTCTGTAGCATCATGATGCTATATAGTTTTAACTGTCATATGATTTATGTGCTCTTTATAGAGAACTAGGACAAAATCCACCCACATGTTTGATTTAACAGTATGCAAAAATGAATCATGTGTTCTCCTGATCCCTTTTCCCCCTTCATGTACTGATTCTGTCTTGTTTTCACAAACCAATTGAACTGTGGATTGGAGATTAATTATGGCCATAGTTGTCATTATGTTTTAAAAAAACATGAAAATGGAAGGTGGAATCTCTGCAAGCAGGAAGTGGCATGCACGAACTCAAGTTTTGCCCCAGTCCTCCAAACCATGGTCATCTGTATTGAGCCACAGTTATTCACACCTAAATCCTTTTGAAATCAGTGTCTCTGTTATACTCAAATGCCTCTTCTTAGTTAGTGGCTGTAAGAGCTTTAAGCTGAATGACAGTCAGTGTGCTGTAGTGATTACAATGTTGAACTGAGACATGGGAGATCCAAATTTTAGACCCCACTCAACCATGAATCACACTGGGTGACTTTGGGCTAGTCATGGACTCTCAGTCTAAGCTACCTCACAGGATTGTTGTGAGGATAAAATGGAAAGGAGGAGAATTAGCTAAGTTGTCCTAGGTTCCTTGGAGGAAAAAATACAGGATATAAATATGCTGTTATGTTGGTCTCACCCCTTTTGCCTTTGGACCTACTTGTCACTGGAATGTAACTACTGAGAGTTTCTCTGAAATGGAATTTGACCCATTGACTGAAAGAGGCACCCCCCCCCCAGCCAGCTTTAGCAGATATCTAACAAGTAGGCTGTTACAGGGCCCTTGAAAACCAACTAGTGAGCTCAGTTGAACTGAAGATTATTCTGTTGAAATGCTTTTTTAGACTCTAGGAAAATGTATAGGTAAGTATAGAAAAAAATCCACAAAATTCCACAATGCTTGGCATTGCATTTGCTAATTCCAACTTTCTTTTGTTTTGGAAGGCTACATCTGTCCCAAATTTTTCCTATATGGGTGCAAGGTTGTGCAATTACCTTACTCATCATCTCACCATAAATCCACAGAGCGGCACTTTCAGACAATTACTGCTGCACAGGTTAGTGTGTGTGTGCGCGTGCACGCGTGAGAGAAAGACAAATTCAAATTGACTTGCATTTCTTCCATGCTGGCTGAAGCTGATGGGAGCTAGAATCCAGCAAAAAATAAATAGATAAATCAATCTAGAGAGACATGAGTTGGCCACCCGTGTATTAGAATGGGACACAACCTAGGGACTGGCAAAGTACAGGAAATTTACAGTGATCTATTTGAATTATGAACAGACTTGTTTGTAATAGCTGCAATCAGTAAACCTTGCAAGTAGTACTGAAAAATAAATTTTTGATCCAAAGCTGTCTCTTTTAGGTGTCGGAAAGAGTTTGAAAATAGAGATGAAGCTGCCAAGGGAGATGAAGCTACAAGGAAAAGATTTCATGCATTTGTGCTATTTTTAGCTGAACTTTATTTAAATCTAGAGGTAAAGGGATTTTCTGTTTTGGTTAACACTAAACTCACATAGTGGTAGTGCCAGAAAATTGATGAGCAAAGGGGCCCAAGTACATTTGTCGGACACATGAAAAATAACAAAACTCCAAATACAAGTAGCATATCTTTAGAGTCCTCTTATGTATTGTATTGTATAATTGTAAAAAAATAAGCAACTGCCAGATTTCTGAATCTTTGGCAAAACATCCAAGTGTCTTTGCACTCACTTGTCAAAACTGTTCACTGGTGAGAACTGGTTCATTTCTTTGTGAGTATTTGAGTAGAATACTTCCAGCAACTTTTTCATTATACTTTCATAAGTGAAAATGCTAATACCTTTGAAACCAAAGAACAAAGTTCTGGTAAAACACCTGGAAAGTCTAGGTGAAGCATCTAAGGATTACTCAGACAACAATATTAATACAGAATTGTGTAGTAACTAGGAGTCATCTATGACAAATAGCATGTATGCATCTAATTATTTGAATACCCTATTTGACACTCTCTGATTTGGGCCTCTAGAATCCAAACAATTTAGTACATATGGGGAAAAATCAAGCTGTTAAACTTCAGTAGTGTTTATTCCAACACTTATTAAAATATAGTTTTAAATTTCCTGTTGGTGTTCAAGTTTTTTGATCAAGTAAATGTACCAAATACAGTGGTACCTCGGCTCATGAACGCCTCAGTTCACGACCAAATTGGGTCACGAACAAAAATTTCATAAAAATTTTGAATCAGGTTGCAAACTCCGCATTGGGTGGAGACCGCGATCATGGCCATTTCCTCACCCCACCCCGAGTAGGGAGATGGCCATGATTGTGCTGGAGGCAGGGGGGAGATGGCCGAGATTGCACCCATCTTTCCTGCATGAGCACAACCGCGATCTCAGCCATCTCTTCCCCCTCCCCCCACATGCCCGCGTTCACACCCGCCCCCGCAAGCACTGGGATGGGCTCGTCCTTGGGGTGGGGGGGAGATGGCTGCGATCTTTGTTGTTCTTTGTCACTTTGGTTCGTCACATTTTTCTGATTAATCTGTTCTGTAACCATTTTTTTTTAATCTCATTTACATTGAACCTTATGGGGAAATTTAACTTTGCTCACAACCAATTTGGGTAACGACCAGAGTCCTGGAACGGATTAAGTTTGTGAGCCAAGGTACCACTGTAGTTATGACTGCCATGTTGGCATTTTAATCAAAGGGGTAGAATACTTGCTGACTTGCTGATGGCAGGCAAAAAGTTTTCCATGTGATAGAAACAGAATGATAGGCCCCTGAAGTGATTCCAGAAAAGAAGGGGGTTGAATCTAAATGTTAATTTTTCTTGCCCCTATTTTGAATTGTCTTGACCCATTACTCCTGTGTAACAGAGTAGTTTCAGAGTCTGTTTTTAATATAGTGTAAATGTTTAGATATATTTTTTTTATATTTATAGATTAAAGGAACAAAAGGTCAACTAACCCGAGCAGAAATTCTTCAGACTGGACTTCATGAATTATTAAACACCCTTTTTTCTAATCCTGTGGACAGCAATTTAATCTGTGCAGTAAAGCTACTGAAAGTATGACATTTTCATTACTGAACATTTATTTTACAATCTGTTTTGGAAAATGTTTACATCAAAATGGCACCAGTCCATAATTGGATGTTAATCACTTAAATCCTCAATTTCTGCATTGGGTCAGACTAGAGAAAGTGGTTCATTTGGACCAGGTAGCTGTTTTAGAGCTTCAGTGATCTATGAGGTTCACTGGATCCACATGTTACAGCGTATTAGTAATGTGAGAAGAAATGGGTTGATGTCCCATGTGCCATCCTCAGCTTCTTTGAGGAGAAAGATGACTTAAATTAGAAAAATCTATGCTTTACATTCGTTTGGCTCATTCTGTTCTCCCACTGCAGCCTCCTATACTACATCCTGTGGTATTCCAATGTGCAGTATCAGATCAGTTGAAAGGAAGGGGCAAGAAAACACATTGTACAAGAACACACTTATGGAGCCCTGGATCTATCTGGATTGACTTTAGCAGTTTAGTTCAATGAACAGTATCAGTCAAGTTCTTTGAAAATATCATAGTGTGTGGCTGTTGGGTAATTGTGTGATTTCTATTCCTTTTTTGGAAAAAAATGTGTGGCAGTGTTTGCATGCCGTATCTGGTTTGAATGTATGAAAAGAAGTGGTCAACTATATAAAAGCAATGATGTATTCAAGAAAGAGTGTAAGAGCAGTTATTTGCATGTTTACTTAGGAATAAGTTCCAGTGATAAAATGGGTTTTAAGCCCTTCTATGTCTAGGCCTTGCACCTTATCTTCAATAAAGTACACATTGAGTTGTTCAAGCAAGGGAAAAAATACTAAGCTTGCTAGAATCTATTCCCATGTACTTTTAAGCTCAATTTAATGTTCAAGCTGACTCGTTGTTAGAGATGTGTCTGAATTAAACCAAGAACTCTAAAGTTTAAGGCACTAAAGAACCCTGCATCACTGACTTCTTTAGAGAGAATCTGCAAATGCTTCATTACACAACCAAAAATATTACAGAATATTCATTTACTTTAAAGTCACTTTCCAAAATGTCCTGGCTAATAGCATGCATTCCCCAGTTGACAGGGTCAGTATTAGAAGATGCCTGGAAAGAAAAAGGAAAGACTTATATGGATGACATAATACAGAAAATAGAAAACGTTGTCTTGGATGCAAATTGCAGCAGGTAGTAAAAAAAATTTGGTGTTTCTCGATTTTCCTTTATGACTGCTAATTGTTCCTTGATATTTTTAAGCTTATCTGGTAAAATACAGCAATTACTTATAGATTTCTGTTTATTCCTTTCAGCAAGGATATCACCGTGTTATCTGTAATATAGCTTGTGCTAATACATCTGTTATATTTCAGTAATAGAACTCCCAATCAGTTTAGTCCAGTAATCATTATTTCTGGTTTGTAATTGTTTAACAATTATTTTAATATATTTACTGCAGACCTACAGGGGTATTTTAAACTAGGGGTTATGAACCTATGTGCTGCAGGTCAGTTTGGCCATCTGACCCATAGAGGAAGCCCCGCCCCCTCAGAAGGTACAGGGGTGGGATAGTCACTGAGACAGCTCAGTGCTGCCCTCACCAGTGTTGCCGAGGCAGTGAACGTAGGGAGGAGCACAGCAAGCTCCTGCAGCAACAGGTAGCAGCAGTCCCCTCTTTCTTTATGCATGGAGTGTCAAGTTCTCCATACAGAAGCAGGAAGGAAGGTAGCTGCTGCCTCTCAAGTGAAACTCAGGAAGAGGCAACAGGGATGATCTGCCCCTGTATTTTATTTTATCTGTGTCAACAGGGTCAGGAATTATTGTTCCTGTCAGTCTTGGCACAGGGAGAAGGAGTTTCTTTGTGCAGAAAGAGGCATGTGCCTGCCTCTGTAGAACGAAATAAAGAAACAACCCTATGAGGAGGGGGGGTGGGGGGGGCGTTCAGGGAAATGCCATGTCTTCTGGAGGGAAGAGTCCACTCCATGGTTTCATCTCAGCCTTTGAGGATAAACAGCACAGGAATCTGGCCTCCATGGGCTAAAAATGTTGTCCATTTCTGTTGCAAAAATTAGCTTTCTTTTGCCTAATCTGGAGTTTTCTTACAGTATCTGGGAAATTCAGCATGATTTGATAGCTTATCACTTACTATGGATAAATGGCTCAGACACACTATTTAATTAAGTCTCTTATTAATTAGTCCCAGATATGGCTTAGATGAGAAGTAAGATGGCTTGAAGAGTGTGTTGGGTGGAGCAATTTAAACTTTTATGCTTGGGGAGAGGAACAATATCTATCTGATATTTTCAAAATGTATATCCTACCTTTCTACCAACCAGCACATTGAAGGTAGCTTACAGAAATCAGTAATAGAACAAAAACTGTTTTAAAAGCAAGTATGAAAATGCAATCAGTGTTTTAAAAAACCTAGAAGTTATCTAATGCAAGCATGTACCTGCAGAGAAACCAAGCAGTAAAAGCAATAATAGCACAACACACAAGTATTAAATTGAACATCACAAATTTGGGTGAACAGGAGCAATTCTGCTTGGTGCATGAAATATAAGAGAGCACCAAGCAAAATAAGAGTAAGTTCCATAACTCAAGAGAACTTCTTAAAAGGCCCTATCGTTTGAAACCCGGGCACATCTGAACACTGAGCTCTAATGATTAACAAAGCTGCTGGCCAGAATCATAGGGACGAAAGCGGTCTTCAAGGTCCCCTGACAACTGCAGACAAATTTCAAAGGATAATAGATTGCAGCAAGCTAGCCAGATATAGTTATCTCTGCATCTTCAGAAAAGAACAGGAGACATATCTAAATAGCTTGACCAATCCAAACACTGGATTAGTCACATTAAATATGCAGCTATATTGCTGATGACTAATGGCAGATTTGTTTCAATTGCATGAATGTTGACTTCAAATTTGTGCATTAAATACGAATGCTTAGGGTTTTCAAATTTAATTGCCTTTGGCAATGAATTAACATTTGAATTCATGAGCAATTGTGAATGAATTGCCAAAGAATATCAGTAGTTTCGTTGCAGTTTTTCCGTGTGATTTTCTTGCAAGCAGTGGGGGGGGGGGGGCTTCCCACTGGTGTTGGGAATACAGTGGTTTTTATGTTGTACTTTTGTCTTTTTCAGAGATGTAAAGCATATGCTTCTGAAACTAGTGGAACTGCGGTCAAGTAACTGGGGAAGAGTACATATAACCTCAACATACAGGGAAGCAACTCCAGAAAATGACCCTAACTATTTCATGGTAATGAATACTTGCATTTCTCTTGTTTCAGGCAGACTTATCTGAATGTATGTATAAATGCTGAACACAATAGTAGAGTATATAGAATCATATAAATACAATACCTTTTTCCTATTTTAGAATGAACCAACGTTTTACACATCTGATGGCGTGCCTTTCACAGCAGCTGATCCAGGTATGTCAGCAATTTGGTTGTGTTATTTTAAGGCTCAAAATAGCTATAATTTAGAAAGCTAATGAAGTCAAATGCTAACTTTTAAAATGCAGTGATTTAGTTGGGAAGCTTAGACTAGCCTTTTCCAACCCAGTGAGCTTCATGGCTGAGTGAGGACCAGAACTAAGATCTCCCAGGTTCCCAGTCCAGTACTCTAAACACTACATTGGCTTTCTGTCATTGTTCCATGTCTGTTCTCCATAATCCATCCTTATTCCATCATGGTTGGAATCATAGTCTCTATCTCACTTCCTTCTTTTGTTGTTGAGCCCTTTTTGATTTTGTGAAAATTTATGCCATTGCAATCATTTGCTTGGGCATAACTCAGTCAGGATGCCTGTAACCTTACCTGGTGAGGTAACTTGGTGTATTACAGCCCTCCTGTGTAGGGTGGGAGAAGCACAGAGGCAAAGGTTGCCTTAACACTCATCCTACCCTGTGGTACTTTAAAAGTAAAAGGGAAGGAAATTTCAGGATACTGTGTATCTTGGCAGTACTTTTTCCCCTCCCTCCCCAAAATTCCTCCAAGATCATTCTTGCAAGCAGCTGGAGAAGCAATTGGTGTAGTTCTTTCTTTGCTGGCTGCAGCATGAGTGGGGAGATCTAAGTGAGGATCACAAGCTATGAGGTGGAGCAATAGCTGGGAATTCAAAAAGTCCTCTGACCATCTAGATATTGTCTAGTAGCCATAGGATTTCACTGCTAGGCACCCTGTTAATTTCTTGCAGTCTTCTAAAGCACAAGCTAGATGTTTCCTCTTTAACCTGAGGTTACAGCCCATTACGTTTTTAGCAGGGAGAATGTACCATCTCCTTTAATGGAGTAGTGAAAGATTGCATGAATGCAATTGGGCAAATTCAGAATAATTATACATAAAGATTTAAGAGAATAAAGTCTGACTGGGAAATTCAGAGTTCAGGATGAGGAAAGGAGATGAAATGATATGCAACAAAATGATGTTCCTATACAAATGCCACGTTGTCCAGACAGTGGCAGACACGATGTGTTTATACACTGATCTGCTATTTCTTTGCATGCAAATTTGGGTTTTTATATTGCTATTTTCATTACAGACATAATTTTAAAAATAAACATTAATGTGCAAGTATATTTTTAAAAATTACACTATTGTAGATTATCAAGAGAAGTATCAAGAGCTCCTTGAAAGACAAGATTTGTTTCATGAGTATGAGGAAAATGGAACAGACCTATCAGGAGCCGGAGACCCGTAAGTACTTATTTCAGTCAGATATTTTAATATAGATACATCATAATTCCAGTTTAATAAATTGAATTCCTGAATTAAAGTACCATTTCTCAAAAGCACTCTTGTCAATATTCTTAAACTATTTTGATAATATTAAAATTATTAAAATCATTCTTAAAATATTCTTAAACTACTTTATGTGCACCATCATCTGCTACTACTTGCAAAAGCAGAACAGTCTGTGTGGAAAGCACTTCTTTTGATTAAACCCTGTGAATATTTTTTTCTGAAGTAATTGTGCAATCTGGTTCTAAGAACTTATGTTTGATATTTGGAGTACCTTTTTAACTAAAATGCATCTGGATTGATGAACTTGAGTTGCGCATAATTCTGTTATATCAAATCAGCAAAACCTGATCTGTTCATTGTCAAGGCTATAGATATCTCTAGGACTATGACATGACTCCTCAAGTTTGTCTTCTTATGTCTGGGGAAATAGACATTTCTAACAGTTAATTTTGTTTTAGGTATTTTGATGATGATGAAGATGAGATGGACCCAGAGATTGAAGAAGCATATGAAAAATTTTGCTTAGAATCAGAACGCAAGAGGAAACAGTGAAATGATAAATGGGAATATTAGAGGTTTTCTTTTTTAAAAAACCAGCATAGGTATAAATAGCAGGTAGAAGAGATAGGAAATCCTTGTAATGTCCATACCAAACAAATGAAATTAAGTTTCTCCAAGTACTCAAGTTATGCAATTTCCATTTTGTTAAACAGAATCTGCCAAAAAATGTAAACTTAAATTCTGTAACTTAAACAATGTGTATATATCATAGTTTATTTTATGTACAGTTAAATAAACAATGTTTTGGCTGGAATAAATTTTATTTGAAACATGTCAAGTTAACATATGAATTTGAGGATTGTTATATTAAAGTTAAACTTTTCCTGAAAGTTAAATCCACTGAAACATTAATTACATGTTGACTTGCTTTTGGAATGGTTTTGTATTGCCTTTCCTTTGTGAAGGAAATAGGTATATTATCCCATAGTTTTATGCTCATGGAACTGCAAAATAACCTTTTTAAATGTTTTACAATCATGAAAATGGTAAGCACCCAAGGAAAATGCAAAAACTTGAAAATAAGTTTTGTTTTCAGACAGTTAGCTATTTGATAGGCATTTTAGTTCATGGAACTTGTTTTCAACTAAGTGACTCAATTCAGATGTCATGTTAGAAGTCTTCCCAGCCTTGTGTTTGAAGGCTCAGTAATGGAACATGCTTATATGGTCTTTTTCCTAGTCACACATTCTGCCTTAGCCATAAATTTGCCATAATGCATGAAGCAGCCAAAGTATGATTAATGCTAATCAGGATTGCTTCCAAGCCATGGATAGCAACCTACTTCAGAAAAGAACGTGAAGGAATCCATAGTAACACAGCATGTTTTTGAGCAGCCTTTCCAAACATTAAGTCCTCAGATGTTGTTGGCTTACAAATCCTATAGCTGTTGCCCATTCGACATTCTGGCTGTGGATGTTGGGAGTTGAAGTCCAAGTTCATCTGTGGACTGAAGGTTGGGAAATGTTGTATTAAAAGATTCTAAGCAAGATGTCTGAATTGAGCAGTTATGTTAATTTTTCCATATTTCTGAAAAATACATGAAATTCCTTTTAGTTCAAAGTTGCACAATAATGTGTGTAGCTTTGAAATGCTGTACGAGGAACTCAGCATTTCTGCCACTTTTCAGTTTGATAATTTAGGTACAATACAATATACAATCACTTGTATAGAGTAAAATAATTTTTCTTGAGAAAATAACAAATTCTAAATACTTCTGCTGGTTAATGTATCCTCCCTTTTAATCATTCATTTTTGTCTCTATAAAATTTTGCCCAGGACACTTCCAAATCTTTTTGTTCCTTATTTTATATTGAATAGATTAAGTTGAGTCTATTTCCTAACACAAAATGTGTGTTTTGAATATTCCAAGAAGTAGATACAATAACTTATATAAAGACAGAGGTTGTAAATATGCATGTAAATAGAGCTGTTTAATATTGCACTGTTATAACTTGGTCTAAGTTGTGTCTGTTAATGTAGTTAGCATCAACTACATCTTCTGGTTGTTCATTTGTTTAGCTTATTAGTTAACACCCTATTTTGGAAAATAAAATGCTTTGTTTTGTTGGGTAAATTTTTGTCTACTTCTTGTGTGCCTTTATTTACATTACATGGGACTGTACACAATCTTCCACGCTTTTCTTCTGCTCTGAACAATAGCATTTTTAAACTGCTGGCTAGGGCATATTAGCATCACATTTATCATTCTTCTTGAAGCTGATATAATCATATTACAGAAATAATATTGCAGTTAATATGCAGCAACATAATGTTCAGTAAACAAATCAAAATTTTAAACATCTATACTCAGATAACATTTTTATATTTGGAAATATCTATCTGGTGGTCTATGACTATCACTCCCATTTCTATGTATAATTACTCATGTTTTTTCCAAATTCACTTGGACCATTTTGTAAACATATTAATACCTAAGAAGAGCCATGCTGGATCAAATCAAAGGCCTTTCTATTTTAGCAATTTGTGCCTCCAATGGTCCACTGGGTCGCACATCACTAGAGGCCACTGATGACCTCTTCTATGAATCAGTCCAATCCCCTTTTAAAGCCATCCAAATAGGTGGCCATCACCACTTTCTGTGGCAGCAAATTCCATAGTTCAACTATAGTTAGTTGTGTGATAAAGTACTTCCTTTTGGCTGTTCTACACCTTCCACCAATCAGATTCATTCATTCATTCATTTATAAAACCCCAGCCATTGCTTCCAAAGGAGACTGTAGGTGGTGTGCATCCAACAACAGCAGCAAATAAAATCATACAATAAATAGTTTAAAACATTGTTAACTATTAAAAATGTAATAATATAATTATTAATAAGACGGCCACAAAACATTTTATCAATTTTTTTCTTCCAGTTAGGATAGTAGAGCATCAAAATGATTGATTTAATCAACTAAAATTTCAAATTAATTTAAAACTAGTTAGTTATTAAAATATTTAGAAAATAAAGCTGATTTTACATGGACCCAGAATGAATGTAAAGAAGGTGTCAGGTAAACTTCTCTGGGCAGTCAGTTCCAAAGGTATTGGAAATGCCAGGAAAGCCCCTCTTCTATTTGCCATCCTCTTCACCTCCCCTGGGGATGGCACTTCAAGAAGGGCCTCTGAACTAGAGCTGAATAGGCAGGTTCATGTCTATTAAGGGATGATCCTGGGTTCAAGTGTTACGGAGACGGAGAAAAATGTCTTGCTCTCTATTTTCTCTACACTGTGCATTATTTTAAACATGTCTCCCTTTACTCACCATTTTTGTAAGCTAAACAGCCCTCATGGGAAAACTGCTCTGGCCCCCCGATTATTTGCATTTTCCTCCTCTACTTTTTCCAACTCCATAATGTCCTTTCTCAGGTGAGGCGATAAGGGGAGTAACGTCTTGGAAGTTCTAATTTCTATTCCATTCCTAATTATGTATAGCATGGAGTTGGTTTTTTTCACAGCAGCTACACGCTGAGGCCTACTTTTTAACAGAGCTGCCCACTACTAACCCAAGATCCCTTTCCTGCTCCATCATTGCCTGTTCAGATCCCATCAGTGTGTACTTGGATTTTTTGCCCCAACGTGCATTACTTAACACTTACTAACGTTGAACTGCATCTGGCATTTTGATACCCATTCTCCCAGCCAGGAGTGATCTCTTTGGAGGTCCTCACAATCACTTGCTGCTTTAACCATCCTAAATAGTTAGGTGTCATCAGCAAACTTGGCCACTTCGCTACTTACTGCTAAATCCAATGATAATGGTTGTGTTCTTTATGTTACTTTTTGTAGTGATCCCTACAGTGAAAATGGCATTTTTCACAAATGTTGCACACTGGGTTAATGTTCTCATCAAGCTGTACTCCACAGTCCTAAGGCCCCACTATTGGACATTCACCACCCACTTGAATCCCATCAGCATATATGTGAAATTGGAAGTTTTGCCCTAGTGGTGCATGACTTTGTACTTGATTACTTTGCCAGCTTTTAATGCCATTTCCCCAGTTTGGAGAGATCCTATGGAGTTCTTGGCTATCCCTATTAACCAATTTCTTAGCAAACTTGGAACACCTCACTGATCCCTCCTTAAACCAGATTATTTATGCCAGAGGTTTTCAACCTTTCCACAGCTGGGGACTGGTGAAAACAGGAAAACCGCTCAGGCAGAAACAAAAAACATCATGCACACAATACAATATTCTGTGTATTAGTTTCTAAACTCAATACCAAAAAATGAAAATTCTCCAAAACAACCAGAAACCAAGCAACAAAAAAATGCCAACAAAAGAACAAAATATCAAAATCAGAGCAGTGTGGCTCCCAGCCAGCTCCCACCAAGCCTTCTCTGGCCCCCCTGGCAGCACCGGCACACCCCCCACGAATGCAGTGCCAACCCAGGTAGAGGTGCTGGAGCACAGCCACCCCTGCATCAGTCCACGGAGAGCGGAATGCAGCCCCCCATGGACCGGCAGGAAATCTCTGGTCTACAGATCGGTGGTTGAAAACCACTGATTTTATACACAGGTTAAAAGGCCCCAGTTCCCAGTGCGGATGCTTGCAGGACCCAACTGTTTCTCTCTCTCCATTCTAATAATTGACCATTCCTACTCTCCACTTTCTCTAGCTTCTTATCTGCCAGAGGACTATCTAGTGCATCATTCTGTTCACATAGGAAACCCACCAGCTGGACATGAATGTGACAGCAGCCTCCCACCTGTGATTCCCAGGGCACAGTGTTTTTGACGATGGAGACAGCATGCGGCCATCAGGACTAGCAGCCATGGATAGCTTTTTCCTTCAGGAATTTGTCCAGTCCAACCAGATTGGCGACTAGCCTATGTGTTGCATGAAGGACTTCTTATCTGCCCTGCACTTCTACCAGTCAGTCTCGTAGGATGATCCTGAGGGCTCAGCATTATTGGAGGAAGAAAAATGTCTCCCCTTCCACTTTCTCTACACTACAGTTTTGCAGACCTCTATCATGTCTCCCTTTACTCCTGTTTTTAATAAACTAGATGATTACAAGGGTGGACGATTAGTGGCTTACAACTTCCATCAGCACTAGCCAGCAAAGCCAGTGGTGGGAGCTGGGTATGTGATGGGCCAAAGCGTCCACTCCTGTGCTGGAGTGACTGGCGCTGTGCCCAGAGCGATGGGTCCCGCTTGGAAGTGAAATGATGGTCCTCTGCAGTTCCTGCCATCCCTGCAGCCTCTCCGCATCGCTCTCCGCCTTTTCTCCTTGTCATTGTGGTCAATGTGCTTTCTCTAGCAGAGTTCTAAGCTACCTTTCAAGCTATATTTTCCCAGTGCAGCATAGAGGATACAATAAATGCATATTAAAGCAAAAAGATTGTTTTCATTCTTATTGAAAAGACTCAAAAGGAAAGTGCAACATAAACAGTCTCGTTTCAGTAGCACCCCGAGATCCTTCCATGTCCTTTCAGCAGCTCTCGCTTATTTCGCGGCAGGCCTCGCAATCAGTCGGTCACATCAATTGCCGTTATTTCCTATGGACCTTTCTCTTCCAGTCGATATTCCTGCCGTTCGTTAAGATGCCATTCGAATTACAGGAGAGCTAGCAAAGTCTTCGGAGGAAAGGCTGCGGAAACGGGGGCGGCGGCTCCGAGCGCACCGCAGTCGCGCGAGGAAGCCCTCATCGCACAGTTGAGATCGCGGGCAGAGGCGAGCGGGCTGGCGAGAAGGGGGCTTGGCTTGCGTGTGAGCAGTGGTCAACGGGCTTGCAGGATTTCCAGGTCAGCAGCCAGGTGGATGTGGAGGGACGAGTTTGCACAAAGTGGATTTGGGTGGGGGGGGTTGGGGGGGGTCCCTTTTTACCGAAGGGAGCGCTTTGACAGAGAGTGTTCTGAGTGTAAAACTATACAAAAGCGGAAAGATCACTAAAGACACACTCAATTGCAAGTCACTTACTTGTGAGTCCGCCAGGGACTGGAGACTGCAAAAAGTCTTTCAGGCAAACGAAAGAACAAACCTTCGCTCTAAACCATCAGCCATCAAGACCGCTCGCCTCCCAGCCACCTGGGAACCTTCAGAACGCCGCCCATTCGCGCAGCCGCCAGTCCCCGCGAATCCACGCCCCCTCTTTCGCCTTAGCCCCGCCCCTGGCATTTCCTCCCGCGCGGCTTGGGTGGGTTCCCCGCGTTTCCCTGCGCGGGACAGAAGCAACTTACGAGAGACTCTACCATAGTTTGGGTAAGCTGGGCGTAAACTATATACCCCTCTCCTCGTGTACTCTTCTTTCTGCTTTGGGGGAGAGCTTGTTTGGGGCGTAGTGCTTCGGTTGCTCTTCGATTAGGTAGAGGCCACTCTGTGAAAAGGTCAAGGAGGGAAGAAATCATGTGTGAAAGCTGGACCTGCAACAAAATGCTGCAGCATTCTCACCAAGGAGGAATGCTTCTGATCGGAAATCCTGCGAGTCAGCCATGTCCCCCACCGAGAGGGCTACAGGGACCTCAGGCAGGGCATCCAGTTCCCCTGTCCTCCCACTGCAACCCGCTCCTGCTTTCTTTCCTTCCCGCCTTCCTCGTGCTCAATAGATGAGGTAAAGTTCTGGCCAGCTGGTTGTATCATCAATAAAAGGTCGCTTTGTTTGGGGGCAGAGCTAATAAAGCCCTTGAACAGGTCAGAACTTCCTCTGCCCTTTTAATAACACACATTTAACAATTTATCATTCTGCAGATACTACATAGGTTCAGTCCTTGTTGGGCTTTTTTGTGTTGATTGTACCTCCTTGGTTTGTTTAAGTTTTATGTCCTATGCAAACTTCGCAGGTTCCTAGTCCTGTGGATACATCGCTCCATGGTCCTGCTTTGGCTCAAATCCTGGCACTCACTGGTAGGCATCTTACATAGCTCCATTTTAGTTTATCCTCAACAACAACCCTGTGAGGTTGGTCAAGTTACAAACAGGTGAGTTGCCCACAGTCACCCAGTGAGCTTCATGACCAGGTGAGGACTGGAACCCTGATGTCCCACTCTGACCGCTACACAGGCACTGATGTACTGGTAGTGTGTTGGACTGAACTGGGACTGGGGAGCCTGTGTTCAAGTCCCTCCTTAGCCTCCCCTAAATTTGACTGAGTGACTTTGAGCCAGTTACTTTCCATCGAGGGAGATAAAATGAAGGAGAATCACATACACTGCTTTGCCTCTTCAGCGGGAAGGGAAGGTGTAAGTGCAGTCTCTACTTAAAAGAGGACGTGTGTCTGTCAGTGCCGTAGCCAAGGCCATGACATCTAGGTAGGGGACTTTTGGCCTGCAGACCCTTGAGCAGTGCACCTGCGGGTCACTTCGTTTTTGCACTACAGCAGTTCATTTCCAAGATACCTGTGAGTTTGGGGCCTGCCATATAGTGCTCGCTGCTTAATCAGCTTAAAGTTTTGCAGTCAATACAGGCCGAAACCAACGGATTTTATCTAACGGACTGCTACAGGGCTGTGGGCAGACCTTTCCCTCAAGAAACTCCAGGGCGCATAAGGCAGGGACTGTTGTCTTGGTGGCAGCAGGTGACGTAACTTTGCTCCAATCCTTTGCTAGATCCAGTTAAGGGCTGCCCCGACCCATGTGAAGCTGCATGCATTGGCTGGCAAGGAAATCCAACACCACAGTTCATATTTCTTGAAAGATGTGGCTGGGTAAAACTTTTTGCATCCTGTTTGCAAATCAAAAGGGACATTTTAACATTTAGGTTAAAAGATTGGTTGGATAAGATGGATAATAAGGAAAGGATAAAGGTGGTACTAAGAAATGAAAAAGGAACTTGGTTTAATGTTATGCAAATAGAACAATGGACTAAAGAATGGTTGAAAAAATGGTATATAGAGGGATCTTACCAAATTTGAAACTATTGTTCTATATAGGGAAAAACAAGACATTCTGCAAACAAGAGGGATAATAATTTTGTTAGATATGGAGGACCAATATGATAATCTCAAGGTTTCATGGGAAATGGCTTTAAGGAGGGATATAGGTAAGGAAGAATGGGAAAAATATGGAATAAGAGAATATTAAAAAGCATGTCAATTAGCATTAAGAAAAAACTTATAAATATGGAAATGGAACCTGATACCAGTAAAATTATACTGTATGGATAATATACACTCCAATTTATGTTGGAGATGTACTCAGATATTGGGTACCTATTTCCATATGTGGTGGGAATGTGAAAATATTAGGACATTTTAGATAATGATTTTTAAGGAAATCAGTAAGACATTGAATTCAAACGTTGAAGCAGAACCTGAAATTCCATTATTGTCAATATTTTATTAAAAGAAATGGAATATCAAAGAATAACAAATTTGGTAACTCCAACAAGATTAATAATAGCAAAGAATTGGAAGGAGAAATGGGATTTCCAAATAAGCAAATGGTACATAGAAATCTAAGGATGTGGTGGCGCAGTGGGTTAAACCTCGGCTAGGAAACAGAGATGAGCAGCGCCCCCTAGAGTCAGACACAACTGGACTTTAATGTCATGGGGAAACCTTTACCTTTTCATACAGAAATCTGGAATATAATATAACTGTTATAAGTGTTAATGATAAATTAGCATGTGGAATTAAGATGAAAAGGGTTGACACATAAGAATTAATTTAATGATTTTTGGGGTTGTATGAATAAAAAGGAAAGATATCAAACCTTTGGGTGCCTTAATGCAATTTTGGATGGAAGGGGATAGTCCTGAGAAAGGGAAGCATAGAAGAGGAAGTTAAGAAAAAGGAGGAAAGGAATAATTAATTATTATGTAGCCAAGGTCCTAGTTCAGGGGTGTACCAGTTGTGTTTGTAGGGTTTGGTTGGTTGGTTGGTTTGTTGTGTTTGCTGCTGCTGTTCTTGATATGCTTGTATATTTGAACATGCCAAAGCGCCACTGTGGCTTTGGTCTTGGATCATGATCCTCTTTACAGGTAGGAGCATCTGTGGAAGGCCAGATGAACCTCAGTTGTACAGTCAACAGTCTTCAACACTGCAGGTCTGTCTGGTCTTGCCCCACTTATACTCTGATCCAGCATGGCTCTTCCAATGGCGCTAGTGTATGTTAACATGTTTTAGTCGAGCGGTCCGAGGCTGCCGGGGAAAGAGAAATGGTGGCAATTATGAGTTGTATTGGGAGGTCCTGTCACTGACCTGCAGTTGTGTGTTTCAAGCAAACTGTCCATGTGTGTAGTGTCTACTAGTCTTCTAAATTCCACCCTGCTTTTCAATGTCCAACTTTTGCAAGACCGCAGCCCATTCTTCATCAAGCCTCATGGATAAAAGAAGAGCCGCAATAGAAGCACCCCCAGCTCCGTTGAGGTATGACAGAATGCAAATGGCAGCAGTTTTTTCCCCCCAGAAAGCTGGTTTATTGCTTACTAGAGGAGGCTGGTTTTGCATGACTTGGAATAACCCCTAATTTGAAACAGCAAAGCCTTCCATTGAATCGCAGCGGCTGACTGAGTTCAGCACATTGCCCTGCTCTGTGTGAGTGCCAGCTTGCCCAGTGTCACCCTCAGGCACAGCCCCTGCCATGGTGTACACCTGTAGCCTTTTGAAGGTGGGGATTGCCCCCTCCATTCCCCTGAAAGGGGCCTGCCCCATATTGGTGCAGAAGGAACAGGCCTCCTACACGGCCCTTCAGCCAGCTAATATCTCCTAATTTCCAACTGTATGGGCTGCCAGCCGTTTGCTGCTCAAAGATATCTGCCCCTAGAGGCTGAAGTTAACTGCAGGCTTCAACCACATGGATGTATTTAAATTAATTAAAATTCATGCATTTTAAAAACAAAATAACCCTCAGGTACATCCCCCCAGGGTCCTGTTCATATGCATGCCAAATGTGGTCTTGGCACAATGACAGACAGACAAACACATGATTGTATGTATGTATTATATTTATATCCTGCCTTTTTCCTTTTAAGGAACTCAAAGCGGCTTAAATAATGATCTCCTTCCTCTCAATCTTATTCGCAGCAACAATAACAAGCCTGTGAGGTGGGTTGGGCTGAGAGTCTTACTGGCCCGAAGTCACCCAGTGGGCTCCATGGCTGAGTGGGGACTCGAACCCAGATCTCCTGAGTCCCAGCCTTGTGTTCCTAACCACTACACCACGCCGGTATTATGCTAGATCATGCAGGGTGTCTTGTGTAGTAGGCAGTTTGGTATTAATGTGTAGTTCTACTAAGAGCACCTATGCTATGCTACTTCTGCACACCCCATTAAACTGTGATTTTCCATCCGTTACAGGTTCTCTTTGAATTAACAGCCATCCCTCTATCATAATGGAATCAGAGAACTTCATGGTCCTTTATGAAGATAACTCTGTAGAAGTCTACTATCTGGATGGATCCAGGTTGCTCCTTTCTCCTTGTGGGTCTGAGTTTCTGTTTGAGCATGCTGTTCCTGCCTCTGCCCATCCACTCCAGCCACCAGAGAGGGTTCGCCAAAGGACACAGTTTGCTATTAGCATCTATCGGGTAAACAAGAACATTCATTTTCCCAGCGAAGTGCCAGGAGAGAAGAGGGGACATTGTGAGATAAAGGTGGCATGACAGCAAGCTGCCACCAACATTGAGACCTACTCCAAAAAACCGTTGTCCCATGATGGGTCACCCAAAGTTCGGAACAGAATAGCCAAGAATGTGTATCAATATATCAGGCAGAATATTCACCCTTTTGGCCCAGCTGCTTCCTTTAGTTTTGCCATTCTGTCTATTTCTGTTGTTCATGCTGTGGGTGGCTCTCTGTATGTTGCCAATAATCTGAGTTCCAATCATTTTCAAATGTGTGTTCTGTGGAATCTTTGAATTCCCTGAAATGCATCAGGGTACCTTAGTAAGAAAACCCATAATGGCAGGCGGAGTTAACTAGAAGTCTGCCTGCTCCCAAGCTTTCTTTGTAGGAGAGGTGTGTTGGGTGTTAGCTCATGGGGGGCAGTAACAAAGCCTAATGAGTGCATACTCTGGACCACTTCCCAGCAACCTCTGAGCATGCAGGTGTTTTGTGACAGGTGTGCAGAGGTCCTTCAACAGGTGTGACATGGAAAAGACCCCTGAAAATAGAAGTTTGAGAACTACTTTTCCACTCTGAGAAGCACATTTCCAACATCACAGGCAGAAGGCTCCCTTTGCGAGTCCTTTACCCTGTGACCTCCTGCCAGAAAATATCTGGGACCAAGCCTGGGCCAAGAACCTTATATGTGCAAAGCACACGTTCTGCTTTCTTGAAATGCCTAAGGGATATTACCTTGTCCTATCCATTACAGCAGGGGTGGGAAACCTGGGGTATGAGCTCCCCAGAAAGCCAGTCCCCCTTTCCCTGTCCCTGCACTGTCTTTTGGCCACATACTATCTTGATATTCCATTTCCTCCCCTTTTCTGGTATGCAGTATTGAGTAATGCTGATTTGAATGTCACTAAAAACGTCCTTGGAGAGACTTGCTGGGTGGATTTTGCTCACTGTGATTTGCCCAAAGAAGGAATTTCTTCCTAGCTAAAACTGGGGAGAGGCATTTGGGCATTGAACAAACACCCTACTATTGATTTTTGCTTTCCTGTCTAGCCATGAACCCCCTTTTTCCTGCAATATAACCTAATTGTTGCTGTGCAATGAAACCCTTAATCCTCTGGCAGCTCTCCCACATCCTGGGGCGATGGTGTCTCTTGCTTGAGCTCTTTGGAGCAATTGCTAGGCACCTGCTCTGTGGCTGCAGCCTGAATTGTATGACAGAATGAGAGGTATTTAGCATATCAATGCTAAATCCCTGTCTCATGATAGGAACTGAGTTTGCCACTCTTCAGCTTTTCTTCATTTTCTCCCTCATCGCTGCCTCGGGCATGTGCATGCGGGCAGTCAGAGAATCACATGCTCTTTTCCCTTGTCACTAACCGTTCAGTGGATTCCTAGCATTTTTGCAGTTCTCCCAGCCATTCTGTAAAGGCAAAATGCCTCTT
Source organism: Varanus komodoensis (assembly GCF_004798865.1). Taxonomy (NCBI): domain Eukaryota; kingdom Metazoa; phylum Chordata; class Lepidosauria; order Squamata; family Varanidae; genus Varanus; species Varanus komodoensis. The sequence continues at coordinate 957,727 of NW_025336087.1, read as the reverse complement.
TTAAGGCTTAGTTACTGGCAGCAAGAGCTGTAAGTTAAAATACAATGGTACCTTGGTTCTTCCCCTTTGACACTGCCCACAGCTAGAAAGCTGCCTCTGAGAGTCTCCAAAATAAAATTCAGTCCTTGGCCTGAAAGAGATTCAATACTCCTGTAGTAAAAGATGGATTTTTACCCCTTCGTGTAAAGTTGAGGGGGGGAAAGAATTAATTAGATGCTTTTGCAAATCCATTATATATTTGACTGCTATTTTTACCTTTAGGAGCAACTTTTGCAGGCAATAGATTTCCGGAATCAATATTCTGAACATCCCTATTTGCCTTCAGGTATTATACCTCCTAAAAGGAAATCTGTAAGTTTCTTTATGTGTGAATGTTGAGTTTTTGTTTTGTTTTAATTGGCTAGAAGGATTAACTAGAATACTTCTCTTGAATTATCAGACAACTATATAATAATTCAAATCACATGGATTAAAATTTGACTTAAAGAAATACATTCAAAGTGTGCACATGTATCACTAATGCTGGTATCTAAATTGATCGACAAGTCCATATGTGCCCTCCCACTCCTTGAGATCAGCAGGAGAGGCCCTTCTCCGGGAACCCTCCGTGAAGGATATTAGGAGGGTAAGTACCTGGAGGAGGGCTTTCTCTGCGGTGGCGCCCAATCTATGGAATGCGCTCCCCAGAGAGGTCCGCCTGGCGCCATCATTATTTGTTTTTCGGCGCCAGGCCAAGACCTTTTTATTTAAATAATCATTTTAATTGTTAGCTTTATTTATTGATTTTATATCTTCTTCCAGGATGTCTCCAATTATATTGTTTTTATATGTTTAATATGTATTTATTGTTGTGAGCCGCCCCGAGGCTTCGGCGAATGGGGCGACATAGAAGCTTACTAAATAAATAAATAAAAATCTTACAATAAGCAGCAGAATTAGGTACAAAAAGCAGTTCTTAAAATACTTGGGAGAATAAAAAAGTCTTTACCTTTTGCTGAAAAAAACTTAGTATAGCTGCTAAGTTACCCTGCCCGGTGAGAGCATTCCACTAATGGGGTGTCACCCACCTTGATTTGTGTGGCAGAAGCACTAGCAGATGATCTCATGGCAAGAATATATTGGAAGAAAAATTACTTCAGGTGAGCTGACCCACGCCATTTAGGGCTCTAAAGGTTAAGCCAGCTCTCAATTAATTCCTTTCAATGAGGATTGGGAAAATAAAGAACACTTGGGCTGGGTAGAAAGCAAATCATCATCTCCTAATTGTCTAACAGTGGCAACAACAACTAAAGTGACTCTTTCCACCAAGATTAGGCGGCTGAAATGAACAAAGCTTACAGGGAAGCTAGAAGAGAAGTTTTGGGTAGAAGCCGTGGGAGCTCGGTTTAGTTCTCAAATCAGAAACAAATTGCTAGGTTCAGAACAAGCTCCCTGTTCTTTAATTCTAGGTATGCCTTTGGCACCCAGCTGTGCTTGGTGGATCTCACAGTTTTAGACAGACAGACCCAACAAGCCTGAAGTCTGCCAGCCCATGAAGGATCTGCTGATAATGAACATGTGTGTTCAGACAGAAAAAAGCACTGCAACTCCTAGCATTCCCCAGCCAGTAGTTAAGGGTTTGTTTGTTTTTCTTCCTGCCTAAAGATGCATTGGATTGTTCCCTAAATAAAAACTGAAGAAATTTGGTGAAGAAATTCAGAAGAAACAAATATAATCCAACATACTTTTATATAGGAAACACATAACCCTTTAAACTCAAGAGGTAAATATGCTTTGCATCAGCAGTCATACAAGGTACTTCTAAAGCAGACACAGTTTTGGAATAGAACTTTAGGTTGTGGGAGTTTTACTCCAGGCTCAGACAGAGGGAGGAAGGAGCATATTTATGCATGCAAAACAGAAGCTGTGTTTGTTAGTAATTATGTGTCAAAGGACTGAAATAGCACAGCGCTGTAATGAAAAAGATCTCACGCTTCAGACTGAAAATTGTGCTTTTCCTTTTACAGGTTTTTTTCACAGATATCTACGAAGCCAGCTGGCCCAGTCCTGATACTGCTCATGAGACAATATGTATGCATAATGGCATTGTGAAGGTGTCGTCTTTAGATGGTCACACTTGCCTCTTCTTGCCAGAGCTTCAGCAAGACTTTACAGTGGAGTTTTTCTGCAAAGTCAGCCAAAAATTATCAATGCCGTTACCTTTTTTAGAGAGAGGCTGCAACGAATCCACCCAGGATCAGTGTGGAACATCCAGCCAACATTCTGTCTTAAAGTTGCCCTCTAAGCAGCTGAAAACAGAAGAAAAGGATAGTCTCTCCTTCAAGGCTACCAAAAATCATGCACAGGATAGCATTTCAAGCCCTGCACAAACAGATCATGAGAATTGTTCCTCTGAATATTCTAAGGTTATTCAGCATATGTCTGTATCCTCCTGCCCTGAAGAATGGAAGTACCCTTTGTCATTGGCATTTATGTTTTATCAGCTACATGCTTGTAACAGAGCTGAAGCTGATGAAGGAAACCAAAAGAGTGAAGACATGCAACTTGATGCTTCTCAGTGTGAAATGTCTAAAGCAATTACATGTTTGCCTTCAGCTCTACCACTCAGCTGCCATGCTCCATATCTGCACAGGTTAATTCCATTTTATTCATGTAATACTGAAATATAACTAACTTATCTTTTCATCTTTTAAAACAGTCCTTTCACTCGAGGCAGCCAAGGTTCAGTATACAGTCGACAATGATCCTTCAAACTCCCTTGGACTTTTCAGTGGGTTTCGCAGCATGTCCAGAGCAAGACTGGGGAACCTCATTCAGCCAAGGAGTCCAAGTCACTCTTGGGGCTGGTTGGGGAACATGGTACAGGGATGATAATAATGAGCTTAAGGCCAAATGGTCTGTGACCAAAAATACCAAACTAGTAGTATATTTTAGCTTAAAGCTCTTAGTGGTAGTAATAAACCTAAGGAGAAACATTTCAACTTTACAAAATGGGAGAAAGCACCAGGAGACCAAAACTAATTGGTCTTTGGGGAAAAGAGCATGGTCACTGGGGAGGCTCCTAGCATAGTTCCCCCAGTCCCTGGAAATGGGGTCTTGGCTTAGTTCCCCTCTCCAGGAGTGGAGTGAGGTCCTGGCTTAGTGTTCCCTCTGCCCCCAGTACAGTACCTGTTGTGGAAAACAGGACTTAGTGCTGGGTTTTGAGAACAGATCTGCTAGAAGCACCTTATTACCTGTAAAGCTCAGACAACTGCTTGGGGAGGAACCAACCAGCATACCAGGCATCGGGAAAACTCTGCCTTGGTAAAGGAATCACATAGTAATAATAGCTTATCAGGTTACCCAAAACAATTCCTGACTAGTCGGTCACCCGAAATATTGCAGTAGTTACAGAAGAAAGCTGTTCAGCATCCCTGTGCTTTTGGCAGCTATAATTATCCGACTGGATAAGAGTGTTCCCAAGGAATGCTCAGGGAGTATTGTGACCCAAGGAGCCGAGTGAGAAGATTCTCACTTTTCTTCTTCACATCCTTTTTTTACAAAACCGTTCCAAGTCACATTTGATACCTACTTGTTTTAGTTCAATGCTGTTCAATAATCACACTATAATAAAAAGTAACTTAATAGTTAGCATAGAAATCTTGTGTAGACTAAGAGAGCTTGCCAGTTTCTGCCCAGAAACTAATCAGTAGATTGGCACTTGATTTTCCCCCGCTTGGGATGCAAACCTATATATCATGCAGTTGAGCAGCTGTGGCCCTCCAGATGTTGTTTGACTCTAGTTTCCATTAGCCCCAGCTAGCATGGCCAATGGTCAGGGTTGATGTGAATTGTTGTGAAGTGCCTTAGGTTCCCCACCTCACCTGTGCATAATTCCTCCAATAGCTTCTGCTGCCCACAGTTCAGGACTTCCTGCTGGGGAAACAGACATACAAGCATGTAGGCTTTAAGAACTGTAGCTGAGTTTTGCTTAGTAAATGGTCCATTAATTTGATCCACAGGTGGACTTTCATGGATTTCATCCAGCTGAGAAAGGAGGACTGTCTGTATTCTTCACATTCGCAAGCAATCAAAGTCCTGTGGAACAAGGGTGTCATTTACAGGTTAGAGAAAATCACTGTGTGTGTGTTGGCAATTGTAAGGCTTACAAATTAATTTATTTAAGAAACCCTTGTGGGGTAGTGACAATTGGAAAATAATGCTTTTATGTTGGTATGGATCCAGTACTCCTGGGAGCAGAACTCTGTTCCTATGATGTATCTTCTGGTGGAAGGAAGAGAGATGATGTTTGCCACTTTCTTCTTCCCATGCACTTATTTATTATTTATTTATTAAAACATTTTTATGCCGCCCCATTCGCCGAAGCCTCAGAGCGGCTTACAACAATAAATAAAACCACATAAATTAAAATATACATATTAGAATACTAATAATAATTTAAAATACAGTATACACACAATATAAAATAAGCCACCCTGGCCAGATAAAATTCAGTAGTATTAACATTTAAAATGTTGCTTAAATAAAAAGGCCTTGGCCTGGCGCCGAAAAACAAATAACGACGGCGCCAGGCGGACCTCTCTGGGGAGCGCATTCCATAACTTAGGCGCCACCGCTGAGAAAGCCCTCCTCCGAGTAGCCACCCTCTTAATTTCTCTCACGGAGGGCTCCCAGAGAAGGGCCTCTCCCGCCGATCTCAGGGGGCAACTGGGCATATATGGATGGGCACTTCCTGGTGGTCTCTGAAAATTTGCTCCACAATATACAGTAGGCTGTTGGGAAAAGGGAGAATTGGTAAGGATTATGTCCCCTCCCCTTCACTCCTACTATCTGGAGTCTCTGCGGGATTGCAGCTCCTTCCTTTAAAACAGCAAACTGTGGACTCAAGCTTATCATCATTATTTGGAATTTGTAGGTGGTTTCTTTCTGTGCAATAGCAGACTTTTTGCCTACAGCTGTTGCAAGAGTTTCTAAACAACTAAAGATTTGAAGGGAGTATTGTTGGTAACCCTGCCTAGCTCCTCTGTCTGATAAGTCTGACTCTTGAAAGTTCCCTATTTATTAGTATTTTTGAAGAAGGTAAGTTTTACATAGATTGTGAGCATTTAATTGCTTGGTTGACTTGATTGAAAGGTGTAGAATGGGCATAAATTTACACAGGAGAAAATTCAATAGTTACCAAGCAAAAAGCTGACTTTATTTTAAATTATAGATGAGCTACTTAGGATGCAATCCCATGCATGTTTTAAAAAAGCTGGGCATGCTGGGTATTGGTGGACTTCTTCCTGTCCAGTCAGGCATATCCTTAAACAAGCAAAAACCAATAAAACCTTAATAGATTGTACCAGATTAACAGATGAATAGAAAATCTAACAGATTTGTAGAAAAACAGCTAATGTGATAACAGTTGAAATAACAAAGCTTATATCTTGAAATATTTTAAATATGAATTTGAATTATTCTAATTCAGTCTTTGCTGCACAGTGATAATCTATCTTTTTATATTAGAAAACTTTCATTTCGTTTATCACATTTGTATACCATCCAGTAGCCAAAGCTCTCTGCGCTGTTTACTAAGATTGAAACTCTTTAAAAATGCCATATTATATATAGTATAAAGACATTCACATGCAAACATATAAACAGACAAAATACCTACACACACATCAAAGCAAACCAACAACAGCAACAAAGCACCTAATTCAAACTTCATGCTGCCAAATTCCTGAGAATAGAGAGGGAGGTCTTAATCTGGTGCTGAAAAGATAACAGTGTTGGTGGCTGGCAGTCCTTGCTGGGGAGTTAATCGTACAATGTGGGGGGGGCACTGAGAAAGTCCATCCCCAGGGACAAGTTTCTTAAATGATGTGTGTACTACATTAGAAAGATCATGCAGGAAAAAGTGCTTTATCATATATATTATGAATATTAATAAAATATACCTTTTTCAAATTGGAAGTAATGCCAATGTCTGGGATTGTTTCATGTTCCAAGTCCAGCTGAACCTAATGAAGCTGAAGCACAGAAAATTGTACTGAATTGTTGCTATTATAAGTTCAGTACAACTGGTTGATCCAGAGTATTATAAGTATGAGTAAGTCTCTGGATCCAACCAAATAACCATAAAATACATAGTGGGACTAATGAATAATATTTCTCCTCAGGTTTCTTCTTAGAAGGAAAAGTATGGAAATTTACCCTGGTGATGGATCAGTTTTCAAATCAGAGGGTTCCTTTTTGGGAAAATATTTCACTCGTTATTTCATTCAAGAAAAAACAAAACAGGTAAATGGTCCCAGTTTATCTTTTCACCTCATTCTTGTGTATTTTTCAAGAATAATAATATATTATTATTAACATGGTAGATATTGCTGTAGTTCAACAACCATTCAGTGCCTGGTATAAGCAGATGTGCTATAGATAAAATCCTAGCAAGAAAAAACATAATCAGAACTCTAGTGTGTATGATATAAACTAGGATTTCCATTCTGTTTTCCTTGATACTTGAGAAGTGACAGGAAAACAGAAAACAGAAGAATCTGGCTTTTCAGAACTGGTGAGATGTCCATCATAGTTTGAAGACTATATGGGTGTTTTTGAGCTCCCCCTTCTAAAACATGGAGATAGGAGATACGGTGAAGGGCAAGGACTGGTTTCCTGGCTGCTCGCCCCATCATGACCCTTTGGCTTGAGGGAGCATTTCTTTACTAATGTCCCATTTTAAAAGCTCTCTTCCATGTGAAAAGTTGCACAATTCACAAACTTGACCTAATACCTTTGTCTCTCCACATCTCTGTTGGTACATCTCCCTCTCATAAGTACACTGTAAGTAGCTGCTATTATAGCATTGCATGTATATCCAGTCTTTTTTCCTCTTGTGAAGAACCAAAGGCAACTTAGTTCCATTTTATCCTCACAACAACCCTGTGAGGTAGGTTAGCCTGAGGGTGAATGACTGGCCCAAAGTCACCCAGTGAGCTTCATGGCCAAGTAGGGTATAGAATGTTGAATTCTCAGTCTGACACTTGGACCTCTCAAAATGGTCAAAAACTTGCTTTGGGTTGAGTGAGACTATTTAGCCCAGTCCTGGCTGTTTCACAAGTGTCAAATGTCTTCTAGCTTGACAGCTTAATTCAATTTTGGAGCTGCTTTCATGGACTGGGTTGGGAATGAAGGCAAAACAGGAAGCCTGAAGCTTTAAAGGCTCACATATTTTAGCTTAAAATCAAAGCAGCTTGGAGCAATCTAAAGTTTTCAGGGTTGTACTAGTTCCCTTTTGGTTTAGCAGAGATTTCTGCCAACTCAGAATATGCATTGGAAGGCTGCCATCATTCAATTCCACCCCAGGCATTGCAGGCAGCTTATGCCAACTGAATTATTTGGTGAACTAAGTTCCTATAGGCTATTTTAATAGATAGCTGCACATGGTAGGGGCTGTGGGGGTTGGAGTCAGGAAGAACAGTGATAGCCAGCACTGAGGATTCGCAATACAGTAGATCCGTGATATCTTTCTATATGGCACTTTAGAAAACATCCTACTTTCTTTTATCTTCAAGAGAGAAGAAACAATGTATTCTGTAAGTAGCCTTCCACCTGATATACCCGGAAGCCCATACTCTGTGGGGGAAGTTATTACACAAGCAGTAAGGTAAAATATTTTGACTGTATAATGCATATTTATATTAGCTGTTTGTTTACTGACTAATTTTTATGTGCCCCTACAGTGGAGTCAAGGTTTTTTTGGCATTCCAAGGAAAGCCATATTCCAGAGCTGAGATTTGCTTACAAAGAGATTTATTGATAAATTAAGTAACTTACAATGCAATAATATACTCAATCCAACATCAGGGAGGCTCCTGTCAGCTGGAATGGATTCACAATGAAGTTTGCCAATCAGCAAGAAATCCAAACAGGAACTGGGCCAACTGCTCAGTTTATATGCCTTTCTGTTGTCTACAGCCAAGGCATGCATTGTTACAGTTGTAGGAACTTTAAAGCCACATGGAATTTAATACTACTAATTGGTACGGTATCTCTTCACAGTGTTTGCATCATAAGATAGTTCAATATGGCTGATTAAGCACCTGTGCAAAATAACTTGACATATGCCTAGAAGGCAAGCTTGTTGGCGAACTTTCCTGATAAGCAAGCACCTGCTCATTATTTTTGCAATGCCCCATGTCTGTTCTTTGTCCATCTTCCCTGCCAGCAGGCCTGAAACCAAGCCAGGCAAGGCAGAAGACACTGGCAGCCCAAACAATTATTTATATGCTCCCCTGAAGCTCCCCTGAGTTCACTGATTAGCTTACAAGCAAAATTAAGTATGTTACCATAACAATCCAAAGCAGTGATGAGTAAAGAGTATAACAAAATCAAAACAGTTCAGAGCAAACAAGTAAAACCACGGAGCCGTATCAGTTTTAAAGGGACAGCAGAGGCATAACAATCCAGAGCTGAACAAAATTAAATCAGCAACATTTAAAGGGCCTGGGAACTAGAAAGCTATTTGGTGTCAAAAGATGTTGGGCAAGGTGCCAGACAGGCCTCTCTGGGGCAGGAGAATTGCTTGTCTGGTGAGGGGGGGCTGTACCAAAAAAAGGCTTTCACTAGGAAATGGAGACTGGGAGAGAGGTCTCGGCTGATGGCCTGTGTTTTGTTTGAACTAGGCCTAGGAACAGACTACAGGCAATAAATATGATGAAGTCAGTGGCATGATATAGTCGTAGTGCCCAATCCCAGGCCTGTTTTTACGTGGGGCAGGGAGACATTTACTACTAGTTGTTTGAAGAGAAACTCAAGCTCCACTAATCAGAGCTGAAAATGGCAGCTTAGAGAGCCAATTACCACTTGTACTCTGTCACCCATGGGTGCAACCTGCATATTAGTAAAGAAGCCTATTATGGGAAAGCCTTTTCTGTTGTTATTAAACCACTGGGACTTAGAAACCCTTGCCAATTTGCTGCAAGTCATCCAGCAATTTACCAGTAGTTGCCAGTTTACCACGTGCCAACCACAGGGGAATGGCACTTTCAACAAATATCCAACTGAACATAAACTGTCAATTTTAAAAGTCCTTGGGGGTTTTTCCTTTCCTTTTCCTACCTAGAATTCTTCAACATGATCTTGAGAACATACTTTCATTAGCACATAATTACAGTGTCTGCTGCTGGAAAGTGGTGAGTGTGGAAAAGCTGCCATTTTGTAAAGTTTTGCCAGACATAGTGCTTGTGAGACCCCTTCCTCATTTTCCAGGAGATATGTTTGTGATGTGGGTGTGTCAGTGAGGCAGAGAGATTTGTATCCTGACTCAGCACATAGACTCAGTATTAATAAAGTATATTTTAATGTATTTGTATACTTTTAAAAGACCACTCAAAAAAGAAATAAGACCTAACACTAAGTACCTCCAGGATCAGAAGCAACAAGCTTCTGGGGGGCTGTTGTGGAACTGTGCCAGTAACCTCTCAAAACATTCCTTGCAGCCGGGCCCCCAAGAAGAGTCCAAAATTGCAGGCGGTTCTGCCAGTTCACATCTACAAAGGCAATTCTGGGGATTTTCCTCTACTGGAAACAGACCTTTTGTAAAACTAATGGGTCTCAATTACCCATCCATAGCCACCAAAATATGTTGCATTACAATAAGGAATAGTACATTGTTGCTGGAAAATTTTATTTACACCTAGCTACTGTGTAAGTAAACACATCAGATGCTTAGGAGGAAGGGGAGATACGGTAGCTTTTTTTTAAGGGATGTGTGTGGAGTGAGCAGATTAGCATCCCTGCTAGTCCAGAAGGCCAGTACTGCACTTCTGTGAGCCTTGGCTCCACAAAACCTCTGCTGGGGACCAACAACACGAGGGGGAGGTTGCCCCCATGCCTGTCTTGTGGCAGCTGGTGGTCACTGTGGGCAGCAGTGCTGGACCAGATGGGCCTCTGCTCTGATCCAGTAGGGCCATTCTTGTGTTCGTGACTCCTTAAAGCTCCTGCGCATAGCTTCATTCACCTGCAGTACTCTGTCTCAGAGGACACAAAAGGTAGACTGTGAGCCACTGGTCAATTGATGCCAAATCTCGTAGCACAAGCAGTCTGCTGGAATTTTGTGATGTTTTATTGGGTGGATCTTGTTTTGATCTCACGAGCTGCTACTTCTGTGATACCAGAGCAGCTGCCCGTATTTTGACACCCTTTAAATTGCTAATAGAGTCCATGTTTGAACATTATCCCATTTTTGTGGTGGGTTTGTGGCCATTCTCTGCAGATGATATAATGCCAGTTAATGAGTTGTATGATTTCGAGTGGCAGTTTTTAACAAACGATTGTGAAATTGATACTGGGAACATGAGCTCTAAATCAAACAAAGGTTGTACATGTTGTAGGAGAGCCCTTTCTGTCCTTGATTTTCTGCAACATTTTCTGCTGCTGAAGTAACAGACCACCTTTGAAGGAAACAGTCTGCCTCTTCAGCAGCAGAAACTAACATGACTCTTTTTCAAACCCCAGGCAAGGTCCAGACACTGGCTCTTAACAAAACATATGAGATGCTTGTGCTAAACCCTAAGTGGCTAGATTTTGTGTTTAGGGCCTCCATTCTGTGATCTGTAGCATATTTAGAACCCTGCATGTTTCCAGAACTCCTGGTATTTAATGAGCCAAAGGGAAGCCTATTGAGGAAGGAAGTTACTTAATTTGTTAAATGTATTTATATGCCAACTTTCTTCTTTCCTGGAACTCAAGAACTGTTTACAGAAGGTTCTCAGTCTTTCATGCAGGCTGGAACCAAATCTGTTTAGCTTTGGCAAGATGGCTATATTAGGCCATGTCGCTGGAGTCTAAAATGGCTAATGGATGGCCAAATGCCAGTGTAAAGACAACATTTTCTCCTATGCGGTTTATTTTGTAATAGTCTCCTGAGATGCACAGAAGAGAAATGTTACCTGTCCCTTTGGCTGAAAATGTTATTCCTAATGTTGGAAGATTCTTTGCATATCCAGATAATAAAATACATGCTGTCTTTCATGATGGAATGATCCTGAACATGGTGTGGGATTTTGGTTCTCCATATGGAAAGTCACAGGTGAGCATTAAAAGGAGTTGGTGTTTCTTATTCCATATTTGAACTAAATATGTCTCATTCCCCAGTTTCTTTTTGTGTGCTTGTTTTCCTTTGTTCAGTTTCACAGTGTGGATGATCCTCTACAAAACCATTTTACTACATGAAAATTAAAGGAAGAAAAAAATCACTTTCTGATGGTTTTCAGGTTGTGAAAACTGATTGCAACTTATGATTAGAGATCTGTGATGCACTGTCAGGTGTAGAAAATAGATATTTATTTAAAATATTGATATACTGCCCTTCAAGGTGAAAGTCCTCCCAAGGTAGCTGATACCATTACAATTCTTATAATAAAAATACAATATTATGGCAGCAAATGTTCATAAAAGGACAGCAATAAAACGTTACCAAAAATGTACTGTGCAGTTGCAGCTACAGAATAGAAAATCCAATAGAGCATGGTCAAGGGAAGGCCAGAGTAAAATAAGTCTTCAGGGCCTACTGAAAGCCTGTAGTGAAACTCCCTTTCAAGGGCAGCTGGATTAGCACCTCTCCACTGTCGTTCCATAAGCATGCAAAAAAAATTTATTCAAGCAGGTCTTTGGCATATCAGTCTGTTGCTTAAGTGTTTTTAGGTCAGAAATGTTTATCTCTTGTTTAGTGAATTTGTTATGTTTTAATTAAGGTTTCATGTTTAATCTAGATTTTAGTGTTAGCTTTGAGCATCATTTTTGGGAGAAATGTGGGATATACAATTAAAAAACTGAAATGCATAAATAATATAAATAACTTTTGAGACTCCAGTGTGTTTTGAGTGCCTCCACCCCAACTCCAGAAAGAAGATGTGACCCTTCCAATAATCTTTCCAAAAAGCCTCACCAAAAAAATAAAGAAATTGGACCATTTAAGAACATTTAATTTACTGGACAGTCTGTTCTCATCTACAATATAAAAGTGGTGATTTTTAGTAAAGGATTGTAAAGTCATCCTGGAGAACATGAGCATTTTCTGCTGCTGAAGAAAGGTCACCTTTATCTTTTTAACATGGGAAATTGATATGAATGTTCGACAAACCCCAGACAAACACGCTGTCTCTGTAGTAATGCTACTCATAGATGATTATCTCACTGGGTAAAGAAGTGCTCCGGGGATAATTTTCCTAAAAACAAAACAAAAAGCAGTGACCTGTGCAAGCACTTGCATCCGAAAGGAAAATGGCAAGAAACAGAAGAGCCTTTCTGCAAGCCAGAACACCAGAGACAGCCAGTGAAAGGAGAGCAATGCTCTGCAAGAAAATGCATATTTATCCCCCTTTCCCAAGGGATCAAAAATAACTCAGTTTTTTCTTTTGGGGGCCTAGCTTCAGTTGCAACTTAGCAACACAGTATCTGTTCCCTATAATACACAGGGAGAGGGAAGCCACAGAGAAGAGCTTTTTAAAGGGAGAAAGCACTTTAAAAGTTTTTAATGTTAACTTTAGCTGATACAAGGTTATAAATTATTTTATTATTTTTTCCTAATTGAACTCAGGATGCTAGCACAGGTTGGTGTAAACTGACTTCCCCAGAAGGATCACAGCAGCTTCTCCACATAGATCATCCTGGGGTCCACGAAAGGTATTATTGGATATTGTTGATATGTTCAAGGATGTCTGTATGATTTTATCTGCCTTTCAGGAATTATTTAACCCATCTAAGGCAAACATAAGGAACATTACATTAATGACACAAGTTTTTTCGAATGTTAAAGATTTCAGCAAGGTTACCTATTATCTTTTTGCCCTTAGTGGTATCTGTGCTAACAATAATTCTACAATTAACTTAATATTAGGCAAGTCTCAGAGATAGACTAATTCATTGTCTTGTTTCACTGATGGAACAATAGATAGGACCAAAAGCTCATCCCATCTGACCCCTCTGTTTTTCAATATTATATGGTGATATTTGCTGGCTTAGTTGACTTCCTTTTTTTAGAAATAAGGAAGAAGCTTTTTAAGATCAGAATAGAAGTAAAGGTGGAAGGGGCCTGTAAGTCCATTGGATCCAGCTCCCTGCTCTGCTTCCAAAGTGGCACCCATCCAGCTGCAGGCCTGTGCCTTTCTTGCTTAGCAAAGATGACTCGACATACTAGCTCAATGTATAGCTATGCAGGTAGGTGATTTAAATAGAATTTGCAGTGCTTCAGAAGATGGTGGTGTTTCAGGAGCTGCATCCGGTACTTCTCACAACTGTAGCTGTCATTTGTACAAATTATGCCTGCAGAGATGCTTGGCTTCCTTTGAAGTGCAGCAAAACCAAGCCAGGAAGCATTAGGTTGGCCTTTAAAGCCATGGAAACTATTATTTATCCATGTACCAGTTTCACTTGTGAGTACAGGTCAGTGAGCACATCTGCAAGAATGTCATGATCACTCTCATAAAATAAGTTATAGTATTTTTATCATGGCCTTTAGCCAGAAAGATTGCTATAGTATCTTACAAAGTTATTTCTTAAGATAGTCCTTGCCTGCAGGCTTACAATCTGTTTAAAAAAGTACACAAAAAGAAAGGATTGGGAAGGAGGAATAACAAAAATTCAGGCACTAGACCAAATTTAATTGGTCATAGATTCAGTGGATGGTTTACTGCTTCCTCTCCTCAGAAGTAACCGTGGGTAGCAGGAGGAACGGGGCTTCCAGCTGCAACTGGAGTGGCTTGACTTCCTCTTCCTCTGGCTGCCATGTGACAGGGAAGAGGGAGACTTGTCCATTCATTAAATGACTGCAATGGCTTGAGCCAAATCACACATTTCTCTGGAAGCACACTCGTGAGACTTAAAGAAAAGTAACTCGCCCGAGAACCTCAACCTGAAGCAGTGGCAGAATTTCAGCTCAGACACAACACACTTTTGAAGCCAAATAAATATGGAGCTGAAGGGCAGTGCTTCAGCATGCAGCCTGCAGGATCAAGAATACTGTAAAAAGTCTTAAGAATTACAATAAAATGATAAACTAAATTCTTTTAAAGAGAAAATATGATACAGTATTACAATATTGAAGATGATACAATGTTACAAAAGAAATATTTCAATATTACAAAAAGAAAAGATACAATATTACAAAATGAGCTGGAAGATGTTTGGAGAGAGTTAAAAGGTAATGAAAAGAGGCTTACTTTTTACTCCTCTGTTCACAAAACTTTTTCTAGAATAGATTATATATTTGTGTCTAAGGATTTGTTCGATAAAATGTATAAATTGGGTATTGGCACGATAAAAGTGATAGACCATGCTTTAGTAAATATGGATTTTAAAATGAAATGTGATTATAAAGAAGTCAAAAGATGGAGGATGGATACCAACATTTTGCAGTATAGGTATGTAGTAGATAAAATGGAGAAAGCATTGAAAGAAATTTGCAAAATTAATGCTAGAGATGGTAATGATAAAGGTTTAGTTTGGGATACAGTGAAGGCAGTTGTGAGAGGAATAAGGGTTTCTGTGCCCCATACAGAGGAAAGAAAGTTTCTTCTCACATGCCCAGATTATGGAGGGAAGGACAGACCAAAGGGTAAATCCCTCGGCCAGCAGGCCACTCGCCTGCACATAATTCCTGGTTACCTGAAGTGATCTGGCATGTGGTTCTCCCCCCACCCCCCCCACCCTGATAATATCTTGGGGTATAAAGCCACCCAGTGTATAAGACACTGTAATTCTTTTGGCAGTGATTGAGCACTTTGGGGCCAATGTTGGCTGATGAGCGGGGGTGGGAATGTAACGAGTTATTCAGTGCAACCAGAGATGTTGACGGGCACGCGGACTCGGTGCTTCTGAGCCTTTCAGCCTAGACTCGCTGGGCTTTTGCCTGCCCGTATGCCTGAGAGGAGCTGACAGCGTATGTCAGGGGAGCCTGAGAAGAGCAGCTCTGGACTAGAGGATGCGAGGAGCCTGCCTTGCACTGCGTCAGACGCTTGCTCCAGCTAGCCCAGCTGTATTGACCTGGACGGGCAGTGGCTCCCCAGGGTTCCAGGCAGGCATTTTTCTAGCCCTAGCTAGAGATGCTGGCCACTGGACCAGGAGCCTTCTGCAGGCGAAGCAGGTGCTCTGCCACGGAGCTGCAGCCCGCACTGCCCAAGCACAGCTCCTTGACTGTGTGCTGTGCAACCCAGTTCTTGTTTAGATGCGACGTAAGCGTCAGGCACAAGGGTTTGCTTCTGCACGAGAGTCACTGCCAAGACTGGGGACAGGGCAGGGGTTGCCCACCCATAGTGGATATCGCAGAACCTCTTTCTCTCTAATGCAGATACATCACCCCGGTGGTGCAATGGTGTAGTAGCTTGAACAAGGACCGAGGGAGATGCACAGTTTCACCTGTACATGAAGAAACATGGTATTCTTAAATGATTTCCATAAGCCTTTGTTATTGTTATGTAGATCCTGCTTTTTCTCCCAAGAACCCAAAGTGGTGTACATAATTCTCATCCTCTCCATTTTATCCTCACAGCAGGCTGGAGAGAGTGAGTTACTGGCCCTAAGTCACTCAGAGAGCTTCAGGGCCAAGCAAACACTGACCCAAG
The DNA here is from genome assembly GCF_004798865.1 of Varanus komodoensis. NCBI lineage: Eukaryota > Metazoa > Chordata > Lepidosauria > Squamata > Varanidae > Varanus > Varanus komodoensis. The sequence continues at coordinate 942,122 of NW_025336087.1, read as the reverse complement.
TTCTCTATAGTTCCAGTCCTGGCTTTCATCAAATATATATTTCAGAGTTTTGTACAATAAAGCAATCGCATCAATATTACAATAAAAGGCATCATGTTTCATTGAAAGGCACTTGGCACAAGACCTTGGCAAGAAATGTTTCTATCGACCTTAGTAAGGAGTCAAATCAATTCAGCTTAGACTTTAAAAATAATGATTTGGGTTATAGTCTGGTTCAGGGTAAATAAAGAATTAATTCTGTAGAACCATACTTAAGTTGTGTTGGTGCCAAGGTTTTTCAGCCTGCTCTCCTAGAAAAACTGTTACCTAGTGAGCCAGAAACTTTATTCTTACACCAGAGTATATGCATGTAGGTAGGCTGCAAGAGACTACAAAATGGCACTGTTTGTAAGTGCCATTACTATACTACCAAGTTTTACCATAGCGTTTTAGTCATATATGTGAGAATGTCTGCTTCTTTGTGGACAGATAGACAGTAACATAGTAAGGTACAGTTTAAGACTACACTGGTCAAAACTAGTGTTGCTGTAAATATTATTTAAGGGATTAGCACATTCTTTCCTAGTGATATCTAGTTGTCCCATTCTGATGGTTTCTAATTTCTCTATACAAATAACTCTGCTTATGTTTTCTTTTGGTGTACCCGAACAGCTGAAAAACCAATAAAATGTCTACTTCTCCACTTGCTCCCCAAATGAAGATGGTTTAGACTGGTACTTTCTGAGCTGTTCAAAGTTTTTGCTTTGATAGCTGATGGCAGTTTCAATGTTTTCTGAAATTGGTCGTCTTAAAGCATCAAAATCTGTCAGAGTTTTGATTATGATGTACAAAGATTTATAAAGTTTGTAGAGTATCATTCTCTTTTCATTCAATCAATCAGGAAATTTCTTAGTATTGCTGTGAAACAAAATGCTTGTTACAAAATAGAGGAATATATTGAACTGTAATGTTCAAATATTATCCCCCCCCCCCCGCCACAAAAAAAGGATGTAGTGGGTGAAGGGTGATTGTTCTCCTATACCTTTTCAGTCTCATATGCCTATAAAGTGGTGGTAAATGAAGTAGCATTTTGAGAAATAAGTTCTCGGTTTTTTTCTTTTCTTTTCATAGGTCAGTTGCTGCTGAACTTGAAAAAATAAAAAGATTCAACTGTATCCTTTTATATTCCATTTTGAATTTGTAGAACACTTATGGAACTATTAGTTCATATTTTCCTTAAAATACCCTTTAACTTTTTCTATGCTTTGCTTTGGTCTGTTAATCAATGTACAGTGAATTACACGTACATAGTATTAAAATGATGATAACTCATTCATATGAGTCAATAGTGTGATGTGGCTGCAAAAAGCACAAATGTTATTTTAGACTACATCTATAGAGGTATCACTTCCAAATCACATAAAGTACTAGGGTCCCCCGCCTCCCACCCTGCACTGGTTAGACCTCATTTGGAGTACTATGTCCAGTTCTGGGCACCACAATTTAAGAAAGATGCAGATAGGCTGGAAAGGATTCAGAGGAGGGCAACAAGGATGATTCAGGGACTGGAAACAAAGCCCTATGATGATCGAATGAAAGAACTGGGCATGTTTAACTTCGAGAAGAGGAGACTGAGGGGAGACATGATAGCACTCTTCAAGTACAGAATAACAGGCTCAAGTTACAGTATACCAGGTTCTAGGTGAACATCAGGAAGAACTTCCTGACTGTTAACACAGTACAACAACGGAACCAATTACCTAGGGAGGTTGTGGGTTCTCCCTTGCCAGAGGCATTCAGGATGCAACTGCACAGCCATCGGAGGGGGATGGTTTAACCTGGAGTCATGCAGTGAATGAGCAATGGTCCCCCTTCAGCTCTTCTATGATTCTTTGATTCACGTGCCTATATCTGTTATGCAGTGGTTAGATGTCGCTTACTAATGCTAGAGAATTTCATTCCTTGTTAAACCACTTGGTCTGATTCTGCTAAATATGTACGTATTTGATATCCTGAAATATCCTGTAGATTTTTTAAAACCTTGCAGTGCAATCCTATACTTATCCATTCAGAAGTAAGTACCTTTCAGTTCCATGGTACTTATGCTTCTGTTGGTGCATGAAGAGTATGAAGGACTGTTTTTCAGATCTTTGTTAAACATTTCCTTAACAATACAAATATAGTTTTAGTGGAGAACAGCAATATTCCAAGCATGGTTTCAGGTGCAAAAAAATACATATCCTCCAATATAGATAGGCCGGAAGAAAACTTTTTAACTGAGGATATTAGTAAAAAGAACATAGCTGAGACGCTGGAAAAAACGTCAAAGTTTATCAGTGATATTGACTCTCTTTTAGCTTCTTCTGGAAAGCAAAACATGATCAAAGGTATTTCAGAGGATGCTGTTTTTCATTAACCTGCTTGAAGACAGAAGGAAATAAAACTAGAAGTTCATGTGATAGAGTTAATAATTCGTCCTGAGTCACAGACTCCATGAGATGACCAGTCCATGGTTTATATGAGGGGCAAAAGATGGGAAGATTTCTGTTAAGATTACAGATATACCTCCATTAAATGAATGTCACTGTATTTAATTAAAATTTGAATTAATTCTGATTTTTCACTTGGGTGAAAAAAGTGCTGCACTGTTTCAGCTCTGCTTTTGATCCTGTATCAAAACCATAATAACATATTTGAGATTTTGATAGAGAGTGGAGATGTATCAAACTACTCCAGTTTATAGATGTTTGAATAAAACAATTCAGCGTTCAAACTATTTCATTAAAGTTTCCATTCTATTGTCACTTTTAAACTGTTCTTCTTTTGTAAGGAAATTTTCATTGCAGTTCGTGTGCATTAATAGTATCAGAATAATCATTATTGATAAATTGAGATCTGTCTTTATTTACCTGTTAGATCCTCATCAGCTGTTGCAACTGTAAATGTTTGTCCAAAAAGGATATTTATGGACAATAAAACCTCACAAAACCAAATTACTTAATAACTCCTATAGTTGCATGGATTTATTCCGAATAACATTAAAGGATGAACACTAAATGACTATTATTGGTACTACTATTCATTAAATTATTTGGTATAACAATAAATGGTGTATTGTAACAGTAAATGGTGGTGGTGGTGATGCTGATGATGATAATTTATTGCACTGCATTTATAATCCACCGTTCTCCCTTTTGGAAGGTACCCAAGAAGAGTTACTAGGTGCTTTCTTCTTTTTATTCCCACAAAAACATCCATGTTACATAGGTGGGCAATGATCGGCCCAAAATCACACAATGAGTTCCATTGCTGAGCAGGAACTAGAACCCAGATCTCCTTAGTCCCAGTCTAGCACCCTTAAGCACTACGCTACACTGACTTACAACTGTTTGGTGTTTTGTAATAGTTTGCCACACAAGCAAAATTATCAAGGGATTGCAACACACACCCCTGCCCCATTTTGTTTTGTTCTTAAGGAAAAATTACATCTAAGCCTCTTAGTTTAAAAAAGGCAAGGAAGGGAAACATGATAGAGATTCAGTACATTTTGCATGTGTGGAGGAATTGGATCAGCCAAACGCTTTTCTCCCTCATTATACTAGAAGCCAGAAGTTACAGAATTCATTTCCTGAATTCAGTTGTATAAGGGATCAGGCCCGAATAGACCATTAGCAGAGTTAGAAAGCTACTGCATAAAAAAGGATAAGAAAAAGCAAAAGGATTAATTTCATCTATGTATAAAAGCATCATTGATAAAGAATATGGTAGTAATATGGGGATTAAGACAGTTTGGGAGACTAATTTAAACATTATCAGAAAATAATGTTAAAAATAGTATATCAGAAAATATCAGAAAAAAAATGGACTAGTCAACCATACAAATTGGTATCATCCAAATCTAAGGAACTGGTATTAAAAGTTGTACTGAGATGGCATTGTGCCTTGTGAAATTGGATAGAATTAATAGAGTGATACCAGAAATGTGCTGGAGTAATTGTGGGTATAGAGGATCATTAGAGCATTTGTAGATAACTTGTCCAAAGGTAGAAGCATTCTAGCATGAAGTAAGTAATTGGTTAGAAAATATAATAAAAGAAAAAAATAATTTTAAATGAAGCTCTATTACTTTTATTATTGATGGGTGGAAATGAAAATTTAATGAAAAGTTTGTGGCAATACTTAGAGGAGCAGCCCGGAATGAAATTGCCCAAAGCTGGAAATATGCTCAAGACTTCTCCTTGCAAAGGTTTCTGAACAGTATATGGATGGTCACATTGATGGAGAAATTGACTCATCGGGTTAGACTATATAGAGGAGAAATAAAACAAGATAATTTTATGAAAATATGGCATCCACTATTTGTCTGTGACAGGGACTCAGACAGTACAAAAGACAAAGTGGGAATGCTGGTCAGCTTATGCTTTGGAAGCTATTGTGTGTATATAAGATGATATTGTGTGTAATAAGATGAATATTGGATTGTATTATAATGTAAACAGTTTAACTTTGTGATTTTTTAGGATTGTCAGTAAAAGAAGGAAAAAATAAAGATGTACTGATGGCCACCAGTTTGATGACTTTAAAAGGGGAGTGGAGAAATTCTTGGAGAATTATTGGCTAATGATAGCTATTAGTCCTCATGGTTATTTGCTACCTCCAGTATCAGGAGCAGGATGCCAACGTACGCTGGTTACTGGGAAACATGGGAGGGTGCTCTTGCGCTTGTATCCTACTTATGAGTCTCCCACAGACTGTTGGCTGCCCATTATGTGAACAGAATTGATCTAGCATGGTGCTTTTAGAGTAGCAGCTCTGTAAAGGCTGTTGAAACACATACAGTATGCCCCTGTGAAGTCACGGTTCAGCGTTAGTGGCCTCAGTCTTTCACGGAATTTTCCTTGGAACCAAACTAATGTTTGTGGAAACCCCACAATTTTGTGGAAACCGCTGATTGGCTGCTGCCCTGTGACACATCTCCAGTGTTCGCTGAATATTCTCCGTTTTGTTCTTCTTGAAACCCGCAGATGCCACCCAAATGCCCTGCACCTTCTAAGGCTTTTGGCAATGAACCTAAGTGCCAGAAGAAGTTTAAAACACTCCAGGAGAAAGTTGAACTACTGGATTTGCTCTGGGAACTAAAAAGTTATGCCGCAGTAGCACGCCATTATGGCGTCAATGAAAGCACCCATACATTTTACTATATTTTTATTAAATTACATTATTACTGTATTTACCCTACTTATACCAAAGAAAATGACAGCAAAAGACATATTTAGGATTTAAACTATAAAAATAGGCATTTTTTATGACATTCAAAATTCACGGTTTTTCACAATCCACGGTGCTTTAGGAACGCAACCCCCGCAAATTTCGGGGGAGTACTGTATAGCAGTCTTGTGGCCTGTTAGAGGCTAGCAAAATTACCAGTCATGCAATATTTTATGTGCTAGAGCCAACTTACCAGATATAATATTGCCATTATGCTTCAGAGCAGGGGCGGCCAAACACACTCACAAACCACATGCACCTCTTTGATTTCATTTGCAACTCGCAAAGGGCCCAGAACCCCCTGTCCCTCCCCCGTCCAGAGCCCAGTGATGGCATGGGCATGATTGTGGTGAGCTCTCGCAAGGCCACCAATCTGACTTTAAAAAGCCAACTCTTGAAAGAGTTGTCTTGACCCCCTTCCAGAATGTGGAAATAATGGGAACCAGTTGCAGCTCCAAAGAGAACTTTTGTAGTTTATGTGACAGTCCTTGAAGATGGCTCTCCAGTTGCTGCTTGTCTCTTCTGCAGCTCCTTCAAAGACATGGCCTTCACAAAGAATTTTCAGCACTTCTCACTACACTGTAAATGCCAGAATTCTATCTGTGGCAAGTTTTTTTTTAAAGTGCTATTTTTGATTAATATGATATTTGCTTTGAGTAGTTCTTGTTTCTAAGGTCCATTTCGCTGGGAAGGGCATCCAGGTGTTCCAGGTGTCTATGTGTCTTATCATGCTCATTCAAATATCTTACACGGATGAGTAAGAACACACTTTCATAAACTCAAAATAATAATATTAAATCTTTGCTCATGTAGAAACTGGACAGCCATCTGAGTGGGATGGTGTGAGTAGGTGTTCTGCAACAGCAGGGGGTTGGCCCCAATGGCCTTAACGGCTCCTTCCAACTACTATGATTCTGTCTGAAACATCTGACATTTACCATATGTGGTTCTTCTGTTGAACAAGTCTGGCCCCCCCAGCTTTAGCGTGTCAGAAGACTCTAGTCCCTCTCCTCCCATTGTTAACCAAATGGGCCATGTCCTGGTGTGTGTATGCCCAAAAAGTACAACAGGGGAAGGCTTTCTTTTTTAGTTTTATTGTCAAGAAAGCACAGCTGCCAACAAATCATTCCGGTATGGCAAATGCCGAACATTTCTCAGGATACCTTTTTATACATTAGTCCATTAAAGGGTTACCTGTTAACACAATTAATGATTTCTAATAGGTTACAAAGGTAAAAGTTACAATGGCATGATCTGCATACCAAAACTGAAAGATATTCTCAAGGAGGGGAGGTGGTGCCTCTGAAGGAAAGGAAGATGGGGTGTCATTCTGGAGACGAGAGCAGAGCAATGTGTGAATTGCTCTTTGTGTTGGTGTTCTCTATCCAGTGTCAACTGGCCCTCTTTAGAATGGTGCCCACTTAGTTTCAGCTACATTTCAAGGAGAGACACATGCAGTTTAAGAAAAAGCAGAGCTTTCTTTCGCCTTTTGAAAGTGATTGCATGATCTTTAAACTTCTTGATTTGCCCATCACCTTCACATCAATGCTTTTATTTGTTTTAGTGCATTTTGTCTAGCTTGTCCTGTATAAAATATCCAAGAAAGGATCTTTCAAATTATCTTTACTAGCAATAAAAAGAACTTTTCAATAGGTTACAGAAGCAAACATTTACAATGGTGTGATCTTCCCCACTTGCATACCAAAGAAGATGCTGGGGGGGGGGGTGCTGCTATTACATAGGAGGAGAATGGGGTGGGCTCGTGTGAATTGCCCTTTGTTGGAGCCGCTGTTAGCTGTCAAGTGCCAACTAGCTTTCTCTGGACTGGTGCCTGGTTAGTGTCAGTTACATTTCAAGGATGCACATGCTGTTTTCTAGAACAGAGGGTTTTTCTCTGTCCCAGTTATGTGCCAATGATTGCCTGATTTCATAACTGTGTAAGTTATACCTTTTAATTTGTGCACCAAAGCTGAGATTAACAGATAACAGCCCGAACAAAGGGTAATCCACAACATGCCACTCGCTCCTCTTCCTTAGAATAACACCTGTCAGAATCCCAGAATCTCGATTTGAGAAGAGGAAATAAAACTTGGGTTCATGGGAAAGATCAAGTGTCCAGACCATCTGAGGCTTTATTGTACTACCCAGGTTCCCCGCAGGTCCATACTCACGGTAATGGATTACCCGGCAGGCAGAAGTGAACTGCTGCTGCAAAGCTTAAATACCATTACAGGGCATTTATACCCTCCCAGGTACAGGGCAATTGATGACAGAATGCAGACTTTACAATAAGGTTCTGAGGTCATCACATACAGAACAGATAAAGGAATGTCAGTCAATCATACAGAGACAATGAGATTACAATATTTCTAATTGCAGTGTATTGACACTTTAGTTGAGTAACTTGAACCCATCTCCAGGTCTGCTTAGACATGTAAATTCAAGCTACTGAGAAACTATGAACTCAGACCCTTATCCAGACTCCAGACATTCTGAATGACCAGGGCACATGAAGCCCTCTGGGCTAGGAAGATACTTCCTTGTAAACTGTGAATTCCAACAATGATTATTTAACAATTGGGAAGGTATATAATGCATATTTGGACTGAGTGGCCTGTCTACTGTAGCTTACCGCTAAGGTGAGAAAAAGGAGCAGGAGAGGAATGCCATTTTAAACAGGATTTGATCCCCCAATGCAAAAACACACAGAAGTAATGCTTTTCTGACAGAATTTATCCAAATTTTCCCAACACACCCCATCCTCCTCCCCTCCTTGGAAGTATCTTATTTCTCTTCAGAATGCAGGCCAGGAAGATCATGTAACTTTTTACTTCTATAACCTACTGAAACATGTTAACCGTGTTACCTGTAACCCTGATCAATATATAAAAGGACCAACTGAGGGCTGCTCAGGTGCACCATCTGGAATGATTCTTTGGTAGCCGGTTATTCTCTAGAATAACTCTTTTAAAAGAAAACCTTCCCCTGTTGTATATTTTGGGCATACGCACACCAGGACAGGGACCTTTTGATCAACGCACATGCCGATTTCTAGAAAAGTGGGTTTTTCTCTGGGCTAGTTATGCGTCGATAATTGCATGATTATACCTGTGTAGGTTATACCTATTGATCGGTACATCATAGAAATCAAAATTAAAAGTCCCCTTGCTGGTCTTGTATTCATAAAAAGCCATTCTTATTAATCCACCTCTTTGGCATATACAATATACTCCAGCCGTTGCCCAGGGCCACGTCAAAGTAACGTCTGTTGAGGGGATTTGAATGCAGTGGGGGGGAGGGGCAAGCCGTTGCCAAGGAGTTGCTGAGCAACCCCTGGGGGCGGGGAGAGGGCGGCGCTCCCGCGGCGTTGTAACCGCCCCGGAATGCTGCGCGCGCTGCCGACGGGCGGGGCTCGCGCATGAGCCTTCCCGTATTTCTCTTGCGGCGGTCGGGAGGTAAGCGGCGGTCTTAGAGGGGTGCTTTGGGTGGGGATGGGGGAGCGATTAAGATTAAGGGAGCCGCCCGTTGCAAAGGAGGTGCGGTGGGGGTGGGGAGAGGGGAAGGAGATGATTTTGGAGGAAGGTTATTTTGGGGCTAGTGAGGGGGAAAGGAGAGAAAGGAAAGGGGCAGAAGCTGCTTTAAGGGCGCTGTAAATGCGGGAGAGAAAATAGCCGGCAGCGGGAGTCGCGGAGCGATGGACCGCCTTGCAGGCGAGAGGCAGCAACGAGCTTAGTCATCAGAGTAGTGGACTAACCAGTTTGGTGGTGTCAGTGCCGTGCAAGGTGTTGATAGGTGTTTTCCCTTGGCAGAGCTGCCGGGATGCTCGAACTGCGACCTTATGGGCAGAAGTTGAACAGGGCAAGATTTAGCCATCCTTGGCAGTGCATAGCAACGGTGGGAGAGGAGATGTGCTGTGTGAAACACTTGCTCGACTGGCAGACGTTTAACGGCTCCTCTCCTTTGTACCCTGCCTCCCCCATCCCATCACTGTATTGCTCTGCTGGGTAAAACTTCATCTGTTGAGTTTCTGCCTGTCATGTTGGCTGCTTAAAGGTGCAGAAGCTCAAACAGGAAAACATTTAGCTGCCCTTAGCAAGACATACAGGGCAGTGGAGGTGAGGAGATGTGCTGTATGAAACAGCTGCACAACTAATAGACTTTCAAAAGCTTTTTATCCCATCTATACCTCCACTGTGTTTCTGTACTGGGGTAGAGCTTCACCTGTTGAGTCTTGCCCTAGCATATTGTTTGTTAAGGGTGTGGGAAGTGCAAGCCCCTCAGAGTCAAGACCAGTCTCTTGACTGTACAGCACAAGTAGGCAGAAGTTGACAACTAGACATTTGGGATGTCAACTCCCAGTATTCCTGAATATTAGTCATGCTGACAGGAAGCTTCTGGGAATTGAAATTTAGCTTCTGCCCCTGTTCTAAAGCACTGTGATTGTGGTGTATAAATATGTTTGGGTTGAAATAATTATAAGGACCTAGAAAGTGGAAAAAAAAAACCTGGCATGGGCAAAAACAGAGCTTGAAATCTTGCTGGGGAGAAGAGAATAAGCAGGGAATTATTTTTAAATAAAAGCAGGGATTAGGTTTCAAATTTAAACTTTCATGGTGAAAGGTACTAGGGTAGACTTTGTTTAGGAAGATCAGTGCTGCTATGAGCTGACCTGAAAGCTAAAAATGGAAGTTTCAGGGGAGTCCTGGAATGATTTGTTGAAGCAGCAAAAGGAACAGGGTTGGGCTTTCATGTATAGCGGTAATGTAGGCCTGAACTAACAGTTGTAATACCTGTAATCAGATACCTTAAGATGAGAGATAGGATTGTGGAGTCCACAGAGTTACTGATTGCATCTGATTGCAGATATCTGTGTTAGTCATTAGTGGCCTAAAAGAAAACAAAGAACTACCTTTTGTAATATTTCCATATCTAGATGCTTGATTATTTTCTATACTTTGGGTGGGTGAATATTTACAAGGGGAATCCTGGATTGGGTCAGTGCTCACTGCTAAGCCTTTCTTCTGTCAAAGAAGGTAAGGCAGCCTACATAATCCTCTTCTCCATTTTATCTTCACTAAGAGTCAATGGCCCAAAGTTATCCAGTGAGCTTCACAGCCAAATGGGAACTAGAACCCCGATTACCTGAGTTCCAGTTTCACACTGTAAACAACATGCCACACTAGCCCAGGAGCAGGTTCTTAGAGTTTCAATGTGGGGTAGAGCTGAAATGAGCCCTAGGGTTCAGATCCAGATGAGCCATCTGGCACATATTCCTGAAAATATTGGTGTGATTATGGACAACATGGAAAAGCTGGGAAAATGTGCAGTTTACAATATTACATTTATACTATTTTAATTTTGTGTATGTGTGACCACCACTTCATTACTAAAGGGTCATTTAGTAATTATGACCCTTTAGTAATGGGCTAAGAGTCATTTTTTTAGATACGTTATATAAACTGAAAACAACAAATTTAATTGGAAAGGTTTTTTGCAGTACTCTTGTCAGTAAGGTGCAGTTGGCTTCTCTACCCCACCTCTGGTTAAGTGTGCACATTATAGTGAGGCTGGGTTTCTTGCCATGTAATGTGTGCAATGATCCTTAGTTGATCAGTTCAGTTACTGATGCTTACTCTGCATGCTACTCATTGAATGATTTAGGAGGTGGTAGAATATGCATGCAGGTTGTCTTCATAGTCCCATTATTCTTCTAGTTGCTGCTGTCAGCATAGTCTAAAAGATGCTTTATCTCTCTCCACTCTCCAACAGTGCTTAGCCTCCCAGTGCGGATGAAACTTAATTATATGTACTTAGACCTTTTTCATTATTTCCCTTTTCTCTGGTTCTGGTTTCATATTTGCTTCCATCTGGCATTGCAATATATGGACTGGCAGAATATTAGTTCCTCAGTTATTTCTCTTGGTGCCACCATATTCTTCTGCTTTAGCTTTTTCTAACTATTGACACCTGTACCTCCCCATGGGGACTCAGAGGGAGTGTACCTTGTAGATCCCTTGAGCTATTTTCCATCATAGGTCTGTAATTGCAGGCGTTACCCATATCCCTAACTAGTGTTCAAGTTATTCTCGGAAACATTCTGCACCAAATACAGCTCTGGATGTAACATTCAAAATGCTTCCCACCTGCTTGTTTCAAAAGCTGGGTAACATTAATTTTGGCAGAAAAGATGGAATCAATTAGATTTCACTTGCTAGTTAAAAGACATATTAAACATAATTTGCATTCATTATTTTAGTGAATTATTTCCTTTATTATTGGTATAGCGAAATTAGCCTGTTCAACTGTGTATGCTTATTCTATCTTCCTTAGAACACAAGGAGTTGCAAAGTAATAGTTGTCTTGGTAAAAAATATATTTATGAAATGCAAAAAAGAGCGTATAAACCATAGATTGACTGTTTCTACTTGAACAGAGGCAGTGGCAGGCAAGGAATAAGAAAGCTTCTGTAAAAGCAATCATGGCACACCAGAGATGGAATAATAGCTAGAGGAGGCATTAGCTGTGAGCTTTTGGAAATATAAGTAAAGCAGAAGGAGGAAAATACTGCAATGTCAAAATGGTAAAAATGTTGGGTGGAGGACAGGGTATATCTAAGATTCAGTTTGACATAACATGTACAGGTTTTGCTTTTTAAAGTGAGCTGGAAAAACAGTTTATAAGTATTCTTTATACACTTGTCAGATTTTTGTGCTGTTCTGTAATCTCTGCTCATTTCAGGATACAAATTTTCAGTGTTGATAAGCTCTCATTAAGCTTTCTCTGTGATAATTACAGAATGACTGAAGATTGAACAGACAATGGGCCATATGTACCCTGATCACATTTTGTGCATGGAGAGATGTTTCTTGCTATGGCATCTGAGACTGAAAAGGCCCATGCTCTTCTCCATTCGTTCAGCTCAGCTTCTGTTATTTCAAGCCTAGGATTGGGGATTTTCTGCTTTGTAGCAGATAGACTTCTACAGTTTTCTATCATTCAGCAAAATGACTGGCTGCGGGCACTCTCTGATAACACTGTGCATGGTGTTGTGGGATTGTGGTCTTGGGCAATAGTGATTGGTCTCAAGAAGAAAAGTGACTTTACTGAAGTCATTTTAGCAGGTTTCCTCTCATCTGTGATTGACGTGGATCACTTTGTTCTAGCTGGCTCTCTGTCATTAAAGGTAAGCATAACCTCAGTTTAATAACCTCTTGAATATTTATGTATTTTCAGTTTGAAACTATTACAGATACCAAAAGCAAATGTTTGCAATGACTTTGTAGTTGAAATATGGACAAATTAATTTTATATTAAATTATGGTTTCAAATTTATCTATTTTATTCTGTAGATTTATAAGCTAACCTTATTTGTTATTAAAACTAGCTCTTAAATTAATTGGTGGAGTTAAGATTTAAAGTGTAGACCATCCTAATGTGCCACCCCAGCCATGCCTATCTGGGCTAGAATTGATAAAAAGAACACACAAACCACAATTGGTGACCAAAAATAGAAAACATTTCACATTTAATGTTAAGGTGAAAAGTATTACAACTTTACTAATACAAATAAGAACAGGCAACTTATTCTGTCAGTGCTCAGTCGAAAATCAAGTAGTAAGCCCTTTATATCAGGATCTTGATGTCATTTCCACTTTGGGAGTTGCAGCAAATACGGCATCTGTGCTAAATTTGAAAGGAAGTAACTTGTACCTGTCCAGTGCCAGAGGTAAAGCTACATAATTTCGGTATTACTACAGTTGAGACTTCTTTGCTATACAAGTGTTAAAGAGGAAGGTAAAGGGAAAGATTCACAATTGGGTGGGAGTGGATTTGGCCTCAGAGGATATTTATTGCCCAGTGCCTATCCTGGCATCACCATTGCGTTTTTAAAGGGGTATTCGCAGTTGCAGGTTAAAACTATGAGGGGAATTGGGCACAAAGAATCATTTAAACTGTGAGTAGGTTTTCTTCCTGAAAGCATGAAAAAACCTCAGTAGAGGATCGAGCCTGATAAGATGTATGTTCTCAGACACCAGTCTCTCCATCCTCTATAGTATAGTATACTCAAAGCTGAAGAGAAGGTCCCTTCAGACAAGCTGTAAGTTCCAGCCAGATCAGACCTTACATTTTCATGCTGCTCTTTGCTAACATAATTGAGCAGATTTTTGTGTCTTATTTGGGTTATCAGAATAGTGAGAATTCCTGCTTCAACTTGAAATAATGGTATCAACCATTATGGTATGGGTTAAGAATCATTGCATAAAACTCCACTTCTTACCTGTCCTAAAGAATTTGGGATGTGACTATTTTTTGAACTTCATAATCAATATTAAGAGTTTATGTGTGCTGCAGTGTTGATTTACAATATGGGTAGGCAATCTGGTGTCCTTCTCTGATGTCCTTCCTCCGTAATCCCTGAACATTGAGCATGCTGGATGGAGTTGTTGAGGCCAAAATATTTGGGGCATCCCAGATTGCCTATTCATAATTGACAGGTTCTTCAAAGGATCTTGAAGCCACATGCACATTCATGTTTGAATTATGATCCTCTCTTTACACATCTCAGACAGGCAGTTGCTGCAGAACAGTTATAGCTCAGTGAGTGCTAGAGCCGATTAGGCATTACACCTAGAGCACAAAATTTCTTATCTCTGCAGTAAAGTTGATAACTGTTTTGTCCATTCAAAGTGCGTGATGCCACCACATGGCTGATCTTATGGATCAGTTTCAGTTGCTGTGGACAAGGTGCTTGCAGCTGTGTGGCTAACCACATTGGCTCTCAGTCCTTGCCCTTCCTAGCTAATGAAAACTAGTCCAGAGAATGCAAAATGAAGAGATGGTTCCTGCTGTCCTTAAGGTGGCAGTAGGTGATCATACCTGAAGAAAGCACATCTGGATCCAATGGTACTTGACAACTTTCACCCAGTTGTGAATTCCCCTTTTTTAAGGAAGGTACTTGAGAGCATATGGACATAGCAACTGCAAGTTCTCTTGAAAGATACTGATTATTTATACCCACTCCTTTCTGGATTTTGACCTGGTTAAGAGTCTGATTCAGCCTTGAGCACTATGACCTTTATTGAGAAAGAGGCGAGGGGAGTGTGACCCTTCTCAGTCTTTCATCAGGTTTTGTTACTCTCTGCTGTAGTATCCTGGATTGATTCCATTGCTTGGGCATTGGAGGCACTGTGTTACACTAGTTCTGGTCTTACCTGTTGGGTTGATTTGAGGGAGTAACATTTGGAGACTATTCCTTGGCCCCAGTGTTCAGCATCTATATGAAGCCGCTGGTCATTCAGGGACTTGGAGCCAAATGTCATCAGTATGCTGGTGATAAAAAGCTTGCGCGCGCGCGCGCGCGCGCTCTCTCTCTCTCTCTCTCTCTCTCTCTCTCTCTCTCTCTCTCTCTCTCACTCACACACACACACACACACACACACACACACACAGAGAGAGAGAGAGAGAGAGAGAGAGAGAGAGAGAGAGAGAGAGATCTGAATGAGACTGTTTAGATCAGTGGATATGTCTAGATCAATGATGGGCTGGATGAGTACTGATAACTGAATCTGAATCTAGGCAAGACCCTGTGAGTGAGTGGCTGCTGAGTCTAGAAGATAGATATTTTGCCTGTGCTGGGGTTGAAAGATCAGTTTCTCAGCTTGGAGTTAGTTCTACACCAGCACTGTCACTGGAAGCCCAAATAGCCATGGATGTTAGATTGCCTTTTACCAGTTACAACTGGTACTCAGCTACAGCCTTTCCTGGACAAAGATAGCTTGGACACAGTGGTACATGTATTACGAGAGAGCCTCAAGACTATAGATTACTGCCATGAGCTGTATATGGAGCTTGTTCTTAATGTAGTTCTGGAAGCTGCAACTGGTACAGAATGCAGCAGCTTAACTGTTGCCAGCAGCTGCCCCTTTTCAGCATATATTCCTTTGCTGAGTGAATCGCATTGTCTATTTGCTTTTGCAGCAAGTTTACAGGGGTTTTTTAGTAATATATGAAAGCCTAAAGAACCTGGGACTAGGATACTTAAGAGAGCATCATCTTGCATACCAACCTGTTTGTTCACTGACATCAGAGGTGCTCCAGACTGAGGTCATCAGACAAGCTGCACCCCAAATCCACATGCAGTGGGATCTTCAGTGTAGTTAGTGGCTCCCTCCCTCTGGAAGTCCCTGCCACTGAACATCAGGCAGGACCAACATTGTTTTGTTTCTGGCACATCTTTACTGAGAACTGGCTTGAGAGCTTCAGATATGGGGCAGTAAAGAAGTGAAATAAATAATAATTTATTTCAAAAAACCAATTAACCAGCCACAGTTCTTACCAAATATTCTATTTTTAAAATAACGATTAATATTGCATTTTGTTCTAGTTTTTAATCATCTACTGCTCTAGAATCTTTTTTCATGTCAAGAGGTACATAATTGTTGTAAATAAATAAAGTGTAGGACCCATGTGTTTTGTGCAGAAGTAGTTTGATGAATTCTTCACACAGCGCATACTGGAATTACTTCCACAGAATATAGCAATGGTCACCAACTTGGATAGCTTTAAAGATTAGGCAAGGCTGTTGGTTAGGACTGACGTATGCTGCCTCCACGATCTGAGGCAGTATGCCTCCAAATGCTAGTTAATAGGGAACAGGAAGGTAATATTACATTCAAATCCTACATATGGACTTCAGATAATAACAGAATGCTGAGCTAGATGAGCTTTTGGTCTGATCCAGCAAGGGTCTTCATGAGTTAGGCAAAGTTCCTAAAAGTTTTAAAAAGAAGATCATGTAGCAGGGCTGAGATCCTTGGAGAGTTGCTGCTGCCAGTTGGAGGAGATGGCAGTACCTAATCAACAAATGTATACTCTGCCACATCCAGACACGTTTCTTGGTACTTCCTTCCTCACCTTTCCTTAGAGGTGGTATTCTACAAAGCAAAATGCTGCCTTCTGCTACCATTTTTATCTGGGTTCAAAGTAGTGGATTTGTGTTTTGAAACTCAAACTGCCCCTCTGACTTGTACTCACATTTTGGGCAAATTATTTTAGTCTCACTGGTTTGCCTTCCAGGAAAATGGGTGTCAGTCTATGCCCGCTGGAGCAGCTATTTTTTTTGACCGGAGAAGTATTCCTGCCACCCACCCACAGCAGCCATTTTATCAATCCCTTGCTCATTATGCTTTTCCTAGTATTCTTCAGTGTGCAGTTTTGCTGATCCAGATTTCCTCCCACTGAACACTTGTGTCATGGGCTCACTATGCGAGTGTAACTTTGTGTTCCATCAACATGAGGAGCTTTACTTGCAGTTTTGTTCTTGTTCAGTCAGTGCTGCAGGGACAGAGACCACGTGAACTGGGACAACACTTTTATCCCCTGTGCCCAACACGTGATCAGGCACAGCAAAGATTGCATGCCTCCTCTCCCGGCCCTGCGTTCTGCAGCATTCCAGGGACAGCGCAGGAACACTGAGGTGTCCCTTTAGCCATTGGCTGCAGCTTGACTTTTTAAATAAGATTGCAAAAACCACAATTTAAGGCAACTTTCCCAATCCTATTTGGAGGCATCTGGGAGGTGTTTCCCAAGGATGCCCAGGGATAGGTTGGTGGGGATGCCTGTGATGGTTCAGTGGGCATTTAAATTATTCCCTCCCCCACCCTCCACTTTGCACAGAGCCAGCCTATCAAAGTAGGAAGTCCTGGGAGACCACACACATTGCTGAAAGGGGTTATTGCAGTTAATCCCTGAGTTTCTGTGGGGGAGATATCCTGCCCCAGTCGTCCCCCAAGTGTTGGAAGTGCCTCTCTGCTGCTAGCCTCAAGGCTTGGAAAAAAACCCATGCTTGAATCACAAGCCCTGCTGCCCCTCCCAGGAATGGAGTTTCAACAGGTTTTGCCCATTCCCACTATGTTACCTGCTTGGGGTAAGTGGAAAAATTGAGAGGGCATTTGTGGTTTCCTAAAGTCCCCTTCAACCCTTGGACTGAATTGAGGGGCTCCCCCAAAGCACCCCTATTTTAAAGGTTCTTGACTTTTTTTGCAGGGGGTCTTAGGCCACAGTGGGAAAGGATGAGCAGGCCACAGCTACATGAGCTACCCCAAATTCCTCTCCCCCCATTCTGTTGCAAAGGGTACTTTCCATGCTCCCAAATACACTTTAAAGTTGTCCATTAAAAATAATTTGTTCTAGAACAAATAACAGTGGGTCACAAAATTGCAATATGGCATGGACATAAAGTATTGTCTGAACCTATCACCTTCATAAGTAATTTGGGACACAATCCTGTGCAGGTTCAGATGGGAAAAAATTCCTACAGCCTCTAGCATTCCTTAGCGAGCTGCACTGGAAGTTGTTGCATTTTTTTTTACTTGTTGAAACATGCATAGGATAACATCTTAAAATATGTAAAAACAAAAGTCATAAATTCTTCATTCGTTCTTAGTTTTTTTAACTATAGAACTGCAATTCTGTGTGTGTTTTTTAAAAAGATAATAAAATCAGTGTAGCTTACTCATTGAATTTCATAGCATTTTTGGAAACTGGTTTAGTATTAGCTGGTTTGTGTTGCCTGTTTTTGTGTGTGTTCAAATTAAGAGGAAATAATGCTTATGAAAGGAAAATATCTTAAAATAGCATAGTGACCTAGCTCTAAGAGCATAAGAAAAGCGATGCTGGATCAGAGTGATGGTTCATTTAGTCTAGCATTCTGTTCATCCACAGGCAAACCATCTGCCCATAGTATTCCACACACAGGATATCAGCACAAGTTCACTTCTGCTTAGGTTCCCCACAACTGATGCATGTAGGCACACTCCTGATATACTGGAGGTAGGATACAGCCATCACAGCTAGTAGCTACTGATAGCTTTGTTTTCCACAAATTTGCCCAGTCTGTGTTTTAAAGCTGCCCAAATTGGTGATAATTATTACATTTTGTGGAAGTGGCTTCAATAGTTTAACTATGTCCTGTGCGAAGAAGTACTTATCTGTTCTGAATCTCCCACCACAATCAGCATCTCCTATCACTCAGCTTCTTGGGATGACCCTGGATTCTAGTATCATGAGGAAGGGAGAAAAAGTTCTCACTTTCCAGTTTCTCCACTCCCTGCAAAATTCTGTACACCTCTATCAAAGGGAACACTGTAGACATAATCTACCTAGACATTAGCAGAGCTTTTGACACAGTGCCGCTTGACATTCTGATAAGCAAATTAGCAAAAATTGGACTAGATGGAAAAACTATTAGGTGGATCCAAAATCTGCTGCTAAATCGGACACATCAATGACACCTTCTCAAATTGGATGGCGGTAACTAGTGGGGTGCCACAGGGATCAGTCCTGGGCTCCCAGTGCTCCTCAACATCTTTATTAATGGTTTAGATGAGGAAATCAAAGAAAGATAATCAGATTTGCAGATGATACAAAACTAGGCAGAATAGCAAACACCCTAGAAGACAGAATGAAGATCCAAGGTGGTCCTGATAAACTTGAATACTGGGCTGAAAGCAACAGAATGAGATTCAGTAAGGACAAGTGCCAAATCCTCCACCTAGGAAAAAGAAACCAAATGCATCAATTCAAGAGGGGGAATACATGGCTCAACAGAAATTGTGGATAATAGGTTAAATATGACAATGTGATGCAGCCACCAAAAGGGCATATGCTATTTTGGGATGCATTAACAGAAGTATTCTAAATCATGAGAAGTAGTAGTTCCTCTACTGCTCGCTAGTCAGACCTCATCTGGAATACTGTGTCCAGTTCTAGGAACCAGGATTTAAGAAGGATGCAGGTAAGTTAGATCAAGAGGTCAAGATCTCTTCTTGCTGATGCCAGAGTGTAGGACATGGAATAATCAGTTCAGGTTGCCACAACCCAGATTCAGGCTAGACATCAAGCTTTCTCGCGGTCAGAGCAATACAATAGTGGAACCAGCTGCTTAGAGAGGTGGTGGGCTCTCCCACTCTGGAGACATTAAGAAAGAAGCTGGACAGCCATCTGAGTGGGATGGTGTGAGTTGGTGTCCTGCAACAGCAGCGGGTTGGACCTGATGGCCTTCATGACCCCTTCCAACTCTACTATTTTCTGATTCCATGATCATATCTTCCCCTTCTTGCCTCTTTTCTAAGTTAACAATCTCAGTAATTGTAAACTTTCCTCATAGGGGAATTGCTCCTGTGTCCTTTTCTGCACTTTTTCTAACTCTACAATATCCTTTTTTTAGATAGAGTGACATGAGCTGTACGCAGTATTAAAACTGTGGTAACACTGTATATTTTGATAAGGGTAGTATGATATTGGTAGTTTTACTTTCAGTTTCTTTCCTAATTATATCTAGCATGGAGTTCGCTTTTTTCACAACAGCCTTATAATGGGTTGACATTTTCTTTGGACCACAATCCCAAATTCTCTTTCTTGGTCAGTTATGGCTAGCTAAAATCCCATTGGCTCATACTTGATAGTACGAGGTTTTGCCCCCGTGTGCATCACTGTGTATTTGCATCTGTCATTTCTTCCTATTCTTTCCATTTGAGGAGATCCCCTGTGAGCTCATTACGATCTCTTTCGGTTTTAACCTTCCTGTATAGTTAGGTGCTGTCAGCAAATATAAGACATTTCACTGCTTGCTCCTACACCCAGAGCATTGATGGAATGACTCACAATCAAATTCTGATATTAAAATTGAAGATTCATCATGTTTTGTATAGCACTGAAGAGATTTCTTCTCACCTTTTTCCAATAGGTGGCATGCTTTACTAGGAATATAACTACTTTTACATCTAGGGTTCTTACTTTTTAGATGTTTATTTCTCTCTAAACATGCATCTGGAATAATGTGCTAGAATTAGTGTTTGGTTTGTTGTTTGTGTTTTTAGTGCTTCTTCTGGGTTGTCTGTAATTATTCTTTGAGCGCATATTCATTTTCATACAATCAAAGTGGTAGTTTGATCAAACAGCTGCAAAACTCTGACTAAGGTTGTATCTCAAGGTTTTGTTGAGTGAGGATAGATGGAATTATTACAAAGTTTTTCATAATTCGAGCATTCTAAAGTAGCTTACAAGTGCAATTAAAAACAACCTGACAGTAATTTAAAAACTTAATAAGCATAATAGAAATATTGCTGTCAACCTTGTCTTGCTGTACAGAGGCTGATGTGACCTAGAACCTGAGCTTCAGAAGTAACCAGTCCCATGTAGTGTCCATAGACATAGCATATTGATAATAGCCTTGCTGTCTCTGGCATTTAGTAATGAGTATCAAGTGAAATCCTTGCTCTAATCAGAGATATGGGGATATCTCAGTAGGAATCTAAACCAGTTCTACCTTTGACCTGCAATACTAATAGTGGACTGTGGTGCAGGGCTTTCTAGTCTGCTTGGCCATGAAGCCCACCTAGTGACTTTGGGTCAGTCACTGATGCTCAGCCTTACCTACCTCACAGCATTCATATTAGAGTAAAATAGATAAAAAGACCATGTTGACTGCCTTGGGTTTCTTGCAAGAAAAAAATAGTGGGATATTAATGTAATAATAAACCTATACTAAATTGTAACAGTGAACTGTACTGTTAGTTTGTTATATAGCATGGGAATAAAAGTCACGATAATGTTACTATGTTGTTGTGAACCAGGGTCCCCAACCTTTTTGGGCCCATGGGGACATTTGAGAATTTGAGAAACTACTGTGAGCACATACGGTGGATATACCTATTGTTTAGAATGTGATGTAGTTGTGTCTATTGGACTTTGCAATGCATCCTTAATAAGGGATCATCTAAATCAGCTAGTTTTGGTGGTGCAATACAGCTAATGCTTCTTTAAACATGTTTTGACAACATCAAGTAGTTGCTTCTTTTTGGGAGGAGGTTATTACACAAAAAAGTACTTGAACAGTCTTTAATATTCACTGATTGTGCACTTTTAAAAATCCCTAATCTGCCTTATGAAAATCTACAAGTATAAGAACTTAAAAAAGCCATGCTGGATCAGACCAAAGGTCCTTCTAGTCCAACAAGCTACACACAGTGGCAAACCAGCTGTCCACAGGATCCCTCAAGCAGGATAAATCATAGAATAGTAGGGCCCATGAAGGCCATCAGGTCCAACCCCCTGCTGTTGCAGGACACCAAGTTGCACCATCCCACTCTGGGACAGCTGGATGGCTGTCCAATTTCTTTTTGAATGTCCCTAGTGTGCAAGAGCCCACCACCCGTCTAGGAAGCTGGTTCCCCTGTCGTATTGCTCTGATAGTGAAAAAGTTTTTCCTGATGCCCAGGCTGAATCTGGGTTGTTGCAACATGAATTGATTATTCCACGTCCTACACTTTGGTATCATGAAGAGGGATGTGTGCAAGACTTCCTCCTGCCCAAGCTCCTCAGCAGTTGGTGTATGCAGGCATGCCACCTCTGGTAAAGGAGGTAGTTCGTAACCAGTAAGGCTAGTAGCCACTGACTGATGGAAGGAGAGAGAGACTCTTTGTACCCTTTTGTCTGCCAAAGTAATGCAAGACCTAGAAGTTCAGTGGAACATACCAGATATATTGAAATCTGGTCATGGATAAGTTGGTGCTTATCAACTTGAGTGCTTTTTATGCTAATTGATGATTAAAGGGAATAGATTCTGCTGCCAGATACATGTTTTTACTTGCAATGCAGGTTTACATTGTTTTTTTATTTTACCCAGGCTGCTCTGACTCTTCCACGAAGACCTTTCCTTCACTGTTCTACTGTGATTCCTGTTGTGTGTCTGATGTTGAAATTTATTATGCACCTTTTCAAGCTGAAGGATTCCTGGTGTTTTCTTCCCTGGATGTTGTTTATTTCCTGGACTTCACATCATATTCGAGATGGAATTCGTCATGGCCTGTGGATCTGCCCATTTGGAAAAACTGTTCCCCTGCCTTACTGGCTTTATGTGGCAATCACTGCATCATTACCTCATCTCTGTTCGTTTATTATGTATTTAACAGGAACAAGAGAACTGATGTTGATAAAACATGGGATTCGTATTGATGTCTAAAGATATTATAGTGGGTTGTGTTTGCATCACAGAAATCATTCTCTCATGATTTCTAAGTTAGGCTTAAGGAGATGCCACAGCGCTTTATAGCTTCAGTGGTGAGTCTCTAAAGCCACTGCTGCACAAGGAAAGTGACTTGGTAATGTCTAAGCAATGTCTTTATTAGCATCTCCTTCAGTCCATGCTTTGCTTTGGTTTATTCCACAAATCATAAAGTACGTTTTGAAAAATCAGTAGCTGCTATCTCATCTATCCCTCTCTTTTTGCCAGTCCATGAATCATTCCCCACTTCATAAATTCACGTTTCAGGAAGGAGCTAAAATGTTCCCCTGTTCTCAGCTTCTTGTATATTCTTGGAGCTCAGAAGAGGCTCATAGAACTGAGAACAGAGGCCAGTGTGAGGTGTGGAATGATACTTCCAAGGCATCTGGTGGAAGTGGTATGGATACATATATAATTTATTATGTATTAAAAATATGCCTTAGCTGCTGTTCATGACCGAAGGCATCCTCCATCCCAGTGTAAATTTAATTTAAAACAGTACATAATAGATCAGATAGGATGCAGGAGAGGTCCCTCATCAATCTTCCAACCTTCCTAAATAATTATTAGTGTTTCTTTAACATTCTCCTGCTTCTCTCTCCTATAGGGCCTTTACTCTAGTCACACTCTGTTGTTCATATTTCTGTCTTCTAAGCTTCATCCTGTCTCCATTTAGTTGTCATATGCAGAGCACTGCATATGCTGTAAATAATCAAATATGTAAATAAGCAAAACTGTATATTGTTCAGAAAAATCTAACTACAGTGATCTTGCACTTTATTTAAATTGGGGTCACCAACTGGAGACCCTGCAGCCAAAGCTGCCAACTTGAAGAGAACTGCCTTGGCACCTCATTGCAAAAGTGGTGAGGGAAGCAATTGTGTGCCTGGCAAGCTAATACTGTAACTAGCCAAGTATTTTATTTGCCAGTTGCACAGATCAGATAACTTCTTTGCTTTTTTTTAATGTGGAAGAGTATCTGTTTTCAGAAGTAAGAGATTTCATCTTGTAAAAACATAAAAGGGATGAAACAAAGAACTGACTCTGTCACAATACTGTTTATGGTACAACAATAAAAGCATTTGCTTTAAAGATTTTGCTGGAATTTTAACAAAGTGGAGAATAGTGGGAAGGTGGCTGCAATATGAAGGGTTTGAAGGTTTTCAGTTCAGTCTTACTGAGTTATTTATTTAGAACCTTTACTGAACTTTAATACCCTTCGTGGCTTGCAGAAGAATGTTGAAATGTGCAATTTTATATTATTGCAGTCTGTCAAGCACTGCTGCTGTGCAACCTTGATAAATTGTTTTCTCGCAGCTCTGACAAAAATACAACTGCTTGTAAAATACAAGTCAAGAAAATTGAATTAGTTGGAAATATCTGTGTTTCCCATTGTCAGCAGTTATCCACAAGAGTGCTTTTAAGTTAAATCTACTTTAAACATCTAATTTCCTATTTTTAAAGACTTTTTTAAACAAATGACAAACAAATTCTTCTGAAAAGCTTAGTTGATGATGCTTTTATGGAACAGCTTCTGAAAAAGGAGGACAGTTTTAGAATAATAAGTAGTGCAGATAAAAGTGAAGAGAGGTGTCATTATGCTTTTTTTGTGCATTTTATGGCTGCTTATGCCAGGAGCAGTATGACCAAAACAGAACTAATAAGCTAGGATTTCACTTAGCATCTTATTTCAAGACTTTCCCACATATTACATAGCAGCAAATCCAAGTTTGTGAAACAAGTGTACACTTGTCAGTGAACTCAACTAAGTTTTGCTATTCACTTTAATATACCTGTATGTTATTTGTGTTTACAAACATGACTTTTGCATTTGCATATTCTATTTTAGATGTATGATGAATAGCTTCCACCAAGAAGGAAATACATGGATGAACCTGGAGCAAAATGTAGGCAGGACCATTATGTACAACGGTGGGTTTTCAAGACAAAACTTGATTTCCTGAGACTGCCAGCATGTGAATTGCATGCTGTAAACACTGAAGAGAGCAGTATAGTATTTGCAGGTGCTCTTAGGCTTTTTATAGCATGTGTTACTTCAGTTAAATGCTATCCAGAGAGAAAAGAAGTGCTAGTCAGGTACTGTTTGTTTATATCACTGCAATGTATTTGAAGAGTTGAACTCTGCCCTTCAAGTCTTACAGTTACGTGTCATCTTAAAATGTGAAACCCTCTACTGTATGATGTTCTGGGCACCTATCCTTCCTAAGTAGAAAAAGATAAACTTTAACTGGATTCTTGGAGCTTAGTATTTTTGAAACTTTTCCCTTGCTGTCTTTGAAAATGCCAGTGGTGACAGCTGTTTGCCATGCTAATTCCAACCCCTTTCTTGTAAATTTAGGCACCGTAAGAAGTCTAATTGGAGCTGCTGTCCTCTACAGACTTACCAGGGAGTAATTCTCATTGAATGCAATGTTACTTCTAATAGTTATTCATAAGACTGTCAACTGGCTTTTTAAAAATGATTAAAATAGTATAGTATAGAGAATGTTGCATGCATGAGAATGCAGGTTTGATTCCAGTTGTCTGCACATACCCAGTCTCGAGGTAGAGCACTGGGAAAGCCCTTCACTTTAATACCTTGAACCTTTCTGTCAAATCTAGGAGTGAAAGCTGCAGGAAAGCAAAGATGAATGGATCTCTTTGATTTTTCCACATAGGCTTTATGACTCCATTTAGGTTGCCTCACATTGGTTTTATGCCCTTAGTAGCTTGTAGATGTTATTAAACTGATCATCTTGCCCTCCCAATTAACACTAAAGGCCTTGCTGTAGCCTTAGTGATATCAGAGACACCTCAGACTATGCTGATCTTAAACCCAAATCTGGAAATCCTGGAATCTAGAAAGAGCTGCTGTGGTTACATGTGCTACATCCTTTGCATGCAAAGAGGCACTCTGTGCTGCTACTTATGATGGCAGTTTCATGAGTTTTGGAATTGTATTCAGGGAACACTGAGCTTTCTCAATGAGAAGATGAATATTTGCATACAAGTTCTTCTGGAAAGCAAACTGTACCGCACAATGATAGGAGATTATTTTCTGGTGCTCTGTCAGTTCACACGGGGCAACAGTGAGGTCCAATAAGCCTGGCCAGTTCTGTTCGAACTGACTGTAGAACTAACAGTTCTCCATGAATTGACCTTAGAACATCCCCAGAAGCACAATACAATACACAAGATTTTTTGGCAAACCCATCAGTGGGGAAAGCATTTCCTGATGATAGAAAGGATGAAAATCACTGTATTAGTGATTTGATCTTGGAATATGCCATTTAAATATTGTAATAAATTCAGGCATGAAAGAGCCTTACGCAGACACTACCCATGCCAATGTTTCTTAATGCAGAAATGGTTATTGTTCCATCTGCATGCTATGTATTTGAGAGGCATTAAAGTACAGCCAAATGAGTTCTTAAAAATTGGTTACTATTTCCATATCAGTCTCAGCTATCGTGACCAGTTGTGATGGATTGTAGGAGCTATAGTCCAGAACATTTGGTAGCCTATGTGTGCTGTCATTACTGCCAGCAAGTTCTGTATGAGGGAGATCTGCTACTACCTAAGGATAGGTAAGCCTTAGAGTGACTGCCTCACCTGCCCTTGATACCTGTGTAGATGATTTAAGCTAATACAGTCAAGCCTGGGCTGGAACTTTGATTCCCTGCATTGGATTCCTATTCATATGATTAGTATAAATGATGCGAACTAATACTCAGTTTCAGATGTTTATATTTGCAGACATCATTTCTATGTTAAGTAAGATCCTTATTTGAAGTCTTAACATGATGCCAGCACCTTCATTCATTCTTCCTCCCCCTACTGGGGTTTGTTCACCTATAACAAGCCATCAGTTTAAAATCAGAGGGTTCTTGTTCACAAGCAGAAGAAAGTGGATGTGCTGCTTGTAATGTACTTGCCTCTTCCAATTTTATTCAGCTGTCCACAACTGGCTTCTTAGCAGGTTGCTGATTGTGACATGGATTGCTTAGGGGTTTAGTTTAAATCCAGCAGTCAACCCATGGTCTGTTGTTGAATCATGGGTGGTAGTTTTGTACAAACCTTGAATTGTAGTTTAAGTATGGGTTAACCACAAA